>NC_141922.1:9607196-9910227 GCF_057802395.1 Ceratotherium simum simum
GAATTTATGCTCATCATATAAAATGCTAGGAGGACAATGATTAAGAATCATATAATCCAAATCATGACAGTTCTTGGGTTTTTTGGTAAAATTGGACAAGCTGATTACGAAATGTAAGTGAAAGAACAAAGAAACAGAAATAGTCAAGACGTTGCAGAGGAAGAATTGGTGATGCGACTTACCTTACCAGATATCTAGACCTGGCGTCAAGGTCTAGGAATGAAGACAGTGTGGTGTGGATACAGGATGGACAGCGGAGCTGAGTGAAGAGCCCAGGGACGGAAACTCCGTCTATGAAAACCTTGCAGCTGGTCAGTGGGGAAAGAGTAGGTGTTTAATGAGTGACTCTGCGATAATTGTCATCCACAGGGAAAAATATTTTAACTAGGACCCCCTTGTCACATTATACACAAAGATCAACTCCAGGGGGCTTGAGACTTTAAGGTTAAAGGTAAAACCATAGAAATTTTAGAAGATGATATAGAAGAGTGGCTTTATGGCCTCGAGCTAGGAGAAGATTTATTAAATAAGACACAAAGAGCACATACAACAAAGAAAAAAATAGACAAAATTGTCTACATTAAACTTAAGAGCTTCAGTTTATCAAAAGGAACCACAAAGAGTCAAGACTGGGAAGGAATATTTGCACATATAAAATTGACAACGAACTACTTTTCAGAATATGCAATAAACTAGAAATCAATAAGAACAAACAACTCAGTAGAATAATGGGCAAAACAGATTTGATTCAATAGAAAAGGAAAAATGAATGAACAATCAACACACACAAAGAAGCCCAGCCTCTCCAGTCATCAGGGAAATGTAAAATAAAACCACGAGATGTCATTTCACATCTGCCAAATTTGCAAAAATTAAAATCTGACAATCAAATGAGGCAAGAAAATGGGGCAATCGCTCCTCCCAACCAGTGCTGGTGAGCGTATAAGTTGATGAAATCACTGTAGAGAGCAATTTGGCATCACTGAATAGAGCAGAAGATACGGGTAAGTCTGCCCCAGCCATTCTACTTCTGGGTACATACCCTGGAGAATCTCACAATTGCCCCAAGAGACCTGTACAGAGTTAGCACCAGTTTTAATAGCAAAAATGGGAAAGGACTGAAATGCCCATCACCAGCAGAAATGGATTTCTTTAAATGTGCTGTAGTCTTCAAATGGAAAAGTATACAGCAGTGAAAATGAATGAATTACAGAAAAGTGCAAAAGAGGGGCTGAATATCACCAACGTCATTTTGAGGGGAAAGAAAGTAAGTGACAGAGAATATTCAGTATGATTCTATTTATATAAAGTTCAAAATCATGTCCAACTGGATAATATACTATTCAGGGAAACAAATGAGCATGGTAAAACTATAAAGAAAACAAAGAGAGTGACGAATACGAAATTCCCGGTAAGATTCAAGTCTGAAGGGGGCGGGAGGGAAGAAGGTGGGAGGGACATAGAAAAGCCTGCAGAGGTGGTGGCATCGCTTACTAGACCTAGTGGTTGACCCACATGTGTTTATTTTACCGTGGTTCTTTTTATCTGACATATAGCTTATGAATAGTCTTTTTTCTTTTCTCATCTTGTATTTAACATTATCATTAAACAATGAATCATTTATACCTGCATGACAGAAGTGAAGTCAATGGGAAAATGTTGGTGGAAGAAATGACAGTGTTCCTTACTGACATGGATCTTAAAGGATAAGTTTACTCAGGAAGTAGGATAAAGGGAAAAGTAAACTACATTAGGCAAATGAAATGGAGACAAGAAGGTGCAAATGGGAGTGGCACATTGGTGAAGGTTAAGTGAAGATCAATAAGTCTAGAATGAAATTTGCATAGCAGGGGATGTGAGGTTCTTCATGGTCTGTAAGCCTTACTAGTGTATTCTGTGATCAATGGGGATCCATTAAAGACTTTTGTATTGTACTAAAATATACATAACATAAAATTTACCATTTTAACCATTTTTGAGTGTACAGTTCAGTGACATTAAGCACATTCACGTTGTTGTGCAACCATCACCACTATCCATCTCCAGAACTTTTTCATCATCCCAAGCCATTAAGGAATTTCTCTCAGGTAAGTGATATGATCGAATTTTCCTTTTACGGGAAAAGAATATATACATAACTTAAAAACTAGGGAATGTCTAAAGGCAGGGAGATGATTTTAGAGGGTCAAAGGTGGCCCAGATGAGGGAGGGTAAAGTGCTGAACAGAAGAATTGGGGAAGGTAATGTGGTTCTGGGTGATATGCGTAGATCTCCACATTTCATTGTTTGGGAGAGACGGGATGCAGGCCAGGGCAAACCTGGGTTTCCTGGTTGGGTATATACTGGGATCACTTACAAGAACAAGTTTATAAGAGAAAAAACCGGTTGGTTAGGTTTTGTGGTTTTTAAATCAGCTGTGATGTGTGATGTCCTCCCACACACCGAGTGAGTTAACACTATCCTCGTCCTTTACCTGGCTCCTGGCTCCCAGTCTTATCTTCACAGGCTCGACGGATGTCAAATCCTACTTCATCATAACAAAGCGTGTGAGGGAAAGGATGGATTCCCCATAATCTTGCATAGTTTTGCTAGTGGGAAAAATGAAGGAGTATGTGGGTGAGACCCAATTCTAAATATGAATATTAGACTCTCCAGGTGAACGAGGAGACAGCCAGACCTCAGGTGGCACCCACAGCTCAGGATCTGGTATCTGCCTCTCCAGCTGTTGATAGCTCCCTGTGGCATTGGTCCACTCTGTCCCTCAGAGTCTTCCTCAACATTGAATGGAATATCCCCAGGAGCCCCTACTGCCTGGAGGGGCATGGCAGAGACTGCCAGCATAATGCCAGACATCAGCATCGCCCAACCATTGATGGAGCTTGGGCCCCGAGATGAAGTGACACTCCCTACCTCACACAGAAGGAAAGAACAGAGACCACCTGGACCCAGCTGTCCTCCTATGAAATGGCAGCGAAACCCCCTGGGATTTGCAACAAGAGTATAGACCAGGAGTCGGTAAACCACTGCCTGTCAGCCAAATCCAACGGGCCAACTGTTTTTGTACAGCCTGTTACTGAAGCAAGTGGGCTCGTCTCCTGGTGAGTTAAGTAAGACTCTACACCACGGAAGTTGTGTCACAAAGTAAAGTGTATTTGCACCAAATAGGAGGCCGCGAAGAATCATTTCCAAAGTCATGGCTTCCTCAAACAAAGGGAGGCAGGAAATTTTATGTGGTTGGGGAATGAATATTCAAAAGGGAGAGGCGGGTATTCACTTGCACAGGCTCAGTTGGAGAACATGCTTCCACATAATGAGGCCTAAGCTACTCCTGGAGAGATCTTTGCATTAACAATAAGGCAAAGGTCATGGGCTCCGCTCTGGTGGTGGTGCTTGGTCAGTTTCAGGATGGCTGGTGGTTACGTCTCCTTAACACACAAAAGGAAAAGAAACAACTTGGAAAGACAGTCAGTTGCTTCCAAACTCACTGTTGTGTTTCTCGGGGCACTAGTCGGTGACAAGCCCACAAGCTAAAAATGGCTATTAATTTTTATATGCTTGGGGAAAGCAATCGAAAGAAGGCACATGAAATTCAAATGTCAATGTCCATAAATAAAGTTTTATTGGAACACAGTCATGCTCATTCATTCTTGCATTGTTTATGGCTGCTTTTGTGCTACAGTGGCAAAGGTGAGTAGTTGCAATCTAGACCGTATGTCACACAAAGGCTACAGTAGCTACAGAGAACATTTGCTAGCCCCTGGGAGAGACCTCAAGGGCGCAGTGCTTCCTCTTCAGGCAGGAGAGAACTCTGGGTCAGTATTTGCCTCACACCTGGCACCTGCCAGAGTGCAGCTGGAATGATCTAACACCCCAAATTCAGCTCCTCTCCCCTTCCAGCTTCAAATCCAGGCCACCCAAGGGCAAGACGCGGACCCCTGAAAGACCAGACTCCATGAGGCTACCATCCACCTGACTCTGTGATGTTACCAGCCACCTGCAAAGTATCAGATGTGCAGATCCCTGCACCCAGTGTCCTGACTGAGGCCACCACACCCTAGTCCCTTCCCCCAGGTACGGACCGGGGTCCAGCTCAGGATGAATCTATCACCCACATCCCCCTGCTACCTGAACACACCTTCCAATTTATTCACGCTTTCAATAACTGTTTGTTGAATCTATACCATGTGTTAGGCGCTAAAGATGCAAAAATAAATAACAAATAATACATAAAAGTAATAATAAATAAGACAGGAGTGGTCTCTGTCCTCATGGTGCAAGGAATCTAATGCATGAGAACCATTAACAAATAAGACCCAAAATAAATGTCCCACTGTAGCTTTGACAAGCATTGTGAAGGAAAGCTACACGGCATGACAAAGACTCAGGGTCCAGGAGGGTCCAAGCTGAGGGTCTGAAGGATGAGTGGGCATCACCTCCACAAAGGGAAGAGAAAAATGGTCGGGCAAAGGGAACAGCATTTGCAAAGGCCCTGAGGAGCATAGACAATTTAAGGAGCAAAGAAGGACAAAAGAGGACAGTGTGGCCGTTGCTGGATGAGGGCGCAGTGGCAGGGGCATACGGGGATCCCTGCCAGCTGGTCAACAGCCCCGGCCCGCCTCCTCTTCCCACCTTCCCTTCCACGTCCCCACCGTCCCTCCTGTTAGAACAGAGAAGCGGGATGAATTACCACTTGTCCACACCTGGTTATATTATCCAACCATAAACATTCAGTTAAGGAGATTATTGCATGTAAATTGCCTGAGCTGTAATTTGGTGTGACTTGAAAAAAGATCATAAATGGTTTGGACAGCAGAATTATACCTACGTCAGATAGTTACACACCCGTGAGTTATTTGCGTGATGCAGTTAGCACACGGTCTGTAAGTGCGTTGTAAGGGCTCAATATATGTTCGCTATTATTAATATTGTCGTCATCACATCACCAGTTATTATCATTTTTGTTTCATGGACAAGAAATGAAATCATTATGGTAAGATAATCATTAAAATTGGGAGGCTTTTTTTCTTTGGATTTAATATTTTCATGAATATTATCCTTACATCATCCTTTCTCTTACAATTTAAAATTTTACATTCATGAGATTCTTTGAAAAAGATGGGACCACATAGGCACGGCTCACTGCGCCAGGACAGGAGGAGAAGCCACAGAGGAAAGCTTACTCCCAGGTCAGAGGCAAGCAGAGATCTGGTCTCAAGAGAATTTGCTGCAGCCTTCTCTCTCCTGCAGGGCCCTCCCCTCATTCCCTGGAAACTCTAACTGACAGTGGGAGGGGAGGGTCTGTTATCAGCCTGGGTTCAGAAAGTGCTGAGTCAGCCCGAAGCTGTAATGGGAGTAATGGCCCTGCAGTTGAACAGCTTTGATCCACAGTTTGGATCAAAGAATAAAGCCCGTGCTTTCAGTCCTGCCGAGGCCTCTGATCTGACGAATAGCAGGAGTGTCCTCATTTGAACTGTCTTCCCGCCTTCTTCAGGTCCCAGACCTCTCAACACAGCACTGCGCTGGAGGCATGGCTGGGAGGACCGTCCTGCCACCTGTGCCCGAGCCTGTCTAGCTGTGGGAGTAAGATTCCTGGTCCTGCCTCTGTGCCTGGATCAGGGGTCTCTGGATACTCCATCTGGTCAGACTGAGCTTCCCGTTCAGGTCCAGAAGAGAACAAGGATGATGGTAATGACAGGGCTTCCGGACCAGGCTGCCTGGGTCGAATCCAGCTCTGCCCCTCTCCAGCTGTGTGATCTTGAGCAAGTGACTGAACCTCCCTGTGCCCCATTTTCCTTACCTGTTAAATGGAATAATAGCTAATCCACTTCGAGGATTACAAAAAACATGACAAGCACTTAGAATGGTGCCTAGCACACAGTAGGTGTTCAACAAATGTTCGCTCTGCCAGCTAAATATGACAACTGCCAGGGCACGCTGCGTGGGTGTCTGGCCTGTACAGCCACATGGGGCCCACTACCCAGAAGAGCCCAGGCTCGGTTTAATGCTCTGCTGTCATTGTAGTGAAATCTTAGTAATCTTTGAAGAAGCGACCCCACATTTTCATTTTGTACTGGGCCCCACCAATTATGCAGCCGGTGCTGCGGCCCCATTATGAGTCCCCTCTGTCCCAGGTACCACCGAGGCACTTTGCAGACACAAACCCACAGACTTCCCTTCCATCTCAGGAGCTCGGGGCTCTCCAGGTTCTGGATGAGGAACAGAGCTCTAGCTGGCTCCTACTAAGAGCTCGCTCTGCCGGGTGAGCTGCGGCTTCCGGGGCCGACAAATTGCCCCCGCCCCCAGCTCCCCACCACAATCTTTGTAGGTAATAACTCAGGCTGCTTTTGCCTCAGTTTCCCTGATTGGGAGCTTGAAGCTGGTCCTAAGAGGCCTGGGGTAGTGAGATAGGTCTGTTAGATTCATCTGCAAAAGAAAACTAATTGAACCAAAACGTCTTCATTAAATTGTAAAATGGTTTATAGAGTAGGAAAAGTGGTAGCTTGCCAGCAAGATTCTGCCAACATATGTGTTTTTTTTAGCTGGTATAATATGCATGTGCACACAGACGTTGTTTGAATTTGCGGCTGACCCTTGGGAAGTTTTACCTGAAATCCTCAATCCATGGCTTCCCTTAAGGCATCTGCAGATCTGCAACCCTGGGCCTTCGTTCCCAGCCTCCCACGGGCCGGGGCTGGGGAACAGCTGCCCTGTAGGTGGGGTGTGTGCCCTCCAGCGGCCAGGGCTCCCTCACTCCCCGGGGCTGGCCTCAGTGCCAGGACCACTCTCCTGGTCTCTCTGGCCCCCAGTTCCATCAGCTTCCTGCGCCCTGCAGGCTTTGCGCTTGTGAATTCTGGTTTCAACTCAGAGAGGACCAGCATTCCACAAAGAGCACTGAGTCTGGAGCCAAACGAGCCAGATGAATCTTCCACTTTGCCAAGAGGCCGTGAGGAGAAAAGACCACCGTCTTCTGAGTCAGACAGGCAAACTCGAGGTTGACTCCTAACGTCCCACTTGCTCAGCTGGGTGACTAGGGGCACATTCACTCACTTCTGTTTCTTCAGCTGTAACATGAGGACAACAATTCTACCCCTCATTTATCTGCCATGCTATGCCTGGCACCTTGCATTCTTTGTCTCCAATCCTCCCCGTGTCTCTCCCCATATCCCCATTTCCATGCGCTATGGGAACGGAAGCAGAGAAACCTCCTAGGGAAAGAACCAACAACAGATGCTAAATTAGGATCCAGACACCTGTGGGCCTGTGTGGAGACTTGTGATTTTGCGTGTGTTTGGAGGAGGGGGAAGAAGATGTAGCATGAGGAAAAGGCACATTGCAGGGAGGGGTCTCAGAAGGCCCCTGGCACACGTGACTCAGCCACAGGCCTGGGATCGGAAAGAGAGAGACGCATAGCAACCGGCCTTATTCTGACCCCGGCATGCTCAGGAGAAAAGGAAGAGCCACCTGCGAATCTCCCGAGCAGCTCTGCTATGAGGTGTCTCCAAAGTCAGTAGTGACAGACGCAGGACACGCACTGTTCTCCCTCCAACACCTCTGGTCCTGAGGTGAGCAGCAGCAGGTGAGGCAGGGGTGATGGGGCTGGACAGAAGCCAGGAGGCGAGCAGTGGCAGGGGCATCTGTCTCAGAGGTTCACCAGGTGATGGACTAGAACATCGTGAGAGATCCTGGGAGCCCAGCTGACCCCTCAGAGCATCTGAAGCAGACCCGGGACCCTTGATCACAAACTGTTCATATGTGTGGCTATGTCTGTGCATGTGTATATGTGTGTATATGTGTGTATGGGCAGGTATAGGTGTATATATACAGTATTTGTATATATGTATGTATATATTTGTATATAATATATACATATGCTTTTTATATGAAATAAGATATATATGTGCATGTAAGTGTATGTTTGTGCATATATGCATATATACGTATATACACTTTACATGTATACATGTTATAAACATGTATATACATGTGTATATTCATATATATATATATCTTATATACCTTGATAGGTATATACCTTATATACCTAGGATACAATTATACAATAAACGAAATTACAAAGCCTTTATAATGGGTGAAGGAGGTCAAAAGATACAAACTTCCAGTTATAAAATAAGTCAGTCCTGGGGATATAATGTACAGCATGGCAACTATAGTTAACAACACTGTATTGCATATTTGAAAGTATAAGAGAAGCTGAGAGAGCAGATCTTAATAGTTATTATCACAAGGAAAGAAATTTGTAACTATGTGTAGTAACAGATGTTAACTAAACTTATTGAGGTAATCATTTTCAATATACACTTATATCAAATCATTATGTTGTACACCTAAAACTAATCCAGTGGTATATGTCAATTATGTCTCAATTTTAAAAATAAATAAATTTTTTAAAGCCTTTGTATATCTTACTTAGTGAGGTGTCCAAGGCAGGGTTAGAAATCTGGAAAGTGGGGCTCACGTCCTGCTATGAGGAAGATAGCGAACCATCCAGTGAACAGAGTCAGAACTGTCTGTGAGATCTGGTTTTACCCAGCAGCTGAGGCCCAGACAGAAAGGAACCACACACATAGTCTCCTGTTTCATATTCATATTTCTAGATAATTACCCGAGTTGTGGCTGGAGTTGCTTTGCTGGAGGAGAAGAAAGACCATTCATTTCTACCTAAAACTTAGGTGTGGGTAGCGCCATGTTAGGCACAGAGTCGGGACGACAGCGGCTGGCTCCGCCTGCAGCGGCCTCACCACGGAGAGGCTGTGCAGCCTTGGTCTCAAACTCCGGCTCTCTGACTCCCAAATCTCTTCTTTTCACCTCTCTCTGGAAGCTTTCTGTGCAACAAATTTTATAATAGGCAGAACCTGAAATCATTCGTAGGGCTGTGTGGCCACTTCTTTAATGCTCAAGAAACAACAAAATAGCTGAAACGATGGCAGAAACCAAACCAGAGCTCTGAGCTGGGGGCTTGTGTTTGCAGCCTCTCCCTATGCTTCACCGCCCAGTCACCTTATTCTCCTCCTGGAACCTGTCTGCAATGCAAGCAGGAGAGCAAAGCTAGCAATTGATCCTCCCAGCAACACAAGTCCTTGAAGGCTTCTTGGGACTCCGAGGGCACTCCCATGCTGAGAACAGCTTGGCCTTCCCCCTACAGCTCTCTGACACTGATCAGGAGAATCTTTCAGAAGTCCTCCAGGAACCCGCAGGATCTCTCCTCCCAGAACTCCAGCAACCAACTGCTGGCATTTAGGCGGCTGCCCCAGAGGGAGTTTTCAGATGCCGGGAGAGCCTTCCCGCCAGCAGCCTTTAATTAGGAGTGCCATGATTGCAGGCACCCGGAGCCAAGATGGCAGACCTCTTTCTTTAAACATCACCAATTTAAGCACAATAGCCATTCTGTGAGCAACAACAGACAGAAGCTTTGTCAACCTTTCCCATCTAGAGAAAGACAGCTGTGAAGGGACCCTCCCTCTCTGTCTTCCTCATTTTTTAAAAATTCCCCCTTTCTCTTCCCTCTGCACCACAGACCCATAAGCCAGTCAGCTAGGGAACCAGTGAGCTCCAATTAAACCACAGGTTTTTACTGAAAATGGAGCTTTCTCAAGGAGAGATCCCTACGTCCCCTGAGGCCCCTCTTTAAAAATGCAGACTCCTGGGCCCTGCAGCCTCAAGGCATTAACATCTTAACCAGCAGGACAGAGAACCTGCAGTTTCAATGTGCCCCAGATCATGCTGCTGAACACGGAGGTTTGAGACCTACTGCCCTACTATGCGCTAAGACCTCAAGAGGAACACAAAGACAAATGTCCCCTCTGTGACGATTTATGAACGTCTGAGACAGGACCAAGGATGAGAGAATGTGGAAGAAGACTCACTGATTATCTCGCACGTACTAGGCTGGATCTTTTGCAAGTCTGACCTTATTACCATCCTTGCAAACAACCCTGAATGAGTAAGGTCCATTCTTTCCCATTTGGCAGATGAGAATGCTTGAGGCTTAGAAAAATTAGTAATTTGCTCCAAGTGGCACAGCCAGTAAGGGCAGAGCTGGGATTTGAATCCAGGTCAGCGCAACACCAACTGATTTGGGCCTCTAGGATGACTTCCAAATTCTAGACACCAGCAGCTTACCAGCTGACAAGCGGGACGCTGTGGGAGGAGGGGCAAAGCAGAGACCTGGGAGATAGTGTGATCCCATGCTGGGATCCCAGGAGGGACGTCCCATGCTGGGACGTCCAGGAGGCGGTTCAGGAGAGAGCTGTGGTCTGCAGAGAGAGATCTGTAGGGTGCTCTACAAACGAAAGAATTGCCATTGCACTTCTCACCATTTGTTAGCAGATCACCGAATTCTTACATCCGTGAACACAGTCTGGCAAGTGGTGGGAGGTGGCCAGCATCCCCTCGTAATTTAGCAACAGCTGCAGGATCAACATTCTGGCACAGGAGGCAACACAGAGCCAGCAGGAGCCAACATTTTGGGGCTCCGCATGGTGTTTACCGTAAATAAAAGGTGCGAAGCTGCTTCAGACAACGAGCCCACTCTGACAGCTCCCACTCGTTTCCCTCTCTCCTTAAACCCATGCCTGGTGGCATCGATGTGCCTAGAAAGAAAGAAAACATGAACACATACACCGACCTCTCTCCCTTTATTCCCTCACTCTCTTCCTTCTTTTCTTCTCTTCTTTTATGCTTAACTCAAACACGCACAGGGCACCTACTGTGTGCTAACCCCGGTGCAAAGAACTGAGAATGCGGGGGTCAATGGAACAGGTGGGAAGTGGGCACATGAGGAGTGTCTACTGAATGTTGGGCATTGCGGCTGGACATGCACACAGATTCACAAACTCAGTCCCTTCTCGGTGTCTGACTCGCAGCTGAAAATATTTGGGAACTGTTCACAGCAAGAAAGCCAGTCTCTTTCTAGGAATGTGACCAGCTGCAGAAAGCAGATGGGAAATGTGGAGGGAGGATTAGGGGTTAGGAATGTGTGTGTGTGTGTGTGTGTGTGTGTGTCCTTTTTTGTGTGCAAGGACCTGGGGTTTCTCGATGCTGCCCTCATTTCTTCTTTATTTTCCTCTGTAAACTCTTCATTACACATTTAGCCCACTTGAGGATAGTAAGCATTTATTGAATGTCTGCTATGTGCCTGGCATTGATAACCGTTATCTCATCAAATTCTCATTTTTTAAAAATACACTAAGACAGAAGTCCTTACTCTCATTTTGATGAATATGAAAATTGAGCCCCCCAAAAGGTTGCATTTCTTGCCTAAAGACATTCAGATCAGATGATGAGAGAAACCAAGAATCCTTCCACAAGTACTTACCATGGACCCATTATACGGCAGACACATGGATCCAAGCCCAGGATCTCGTTTTATTCCTAATCTACAATACTGCCTCTTTGATTCCATTTAGGCACCTGATTGGGATTTAAATCATATCATGTATAAAGAGATAGAGCCCTGACACTTGTTCAATCACACACTCATTTATTTATAAAAGCATTCATTCACTTATCATTCATTCAACAATATTTATTGAGTGCCTACATGTACCAGGCGTGGTGCCTATTACTAGGAATTCACTGGTAATGGAAAGAGACACAGTCCTGGATCTCAGGGAGCTGACCCTCTAGAGGGGGCAACAGACAGGAATGCATTAACCAATCAAGGGCCATGGCTGGATAGGAAGGAGCTGGTTTCTTAGAGCCTGACACCAGGGTCCAGGAAAGGCTCCCCTGGGGAAGTGACGTTGTCCCGGGGTCCAAGTAAGGAAGAGTTAACTGGATGAAGGGGAGGAAGAGCTTCTGGTCTAGAGAGGGCAGCACGTGCAAAGGGCCAGCTGCTCACGGATCACCTCTAAGATGTCCCCACCTATACGTCCCACATGCACCTCAGCGTCATCCTGACCCAACATTGTCTCCCCAAAACCTGCCCCTATCTCACTCAGTGAGAGCCTCCTGGTCCCCTGGCCAGAAGTCTGGAGACATCTCAGACTCCTTTCTGCCCTCAAGCCCCAATTCTACCAATTACCAAGGTCTCTCGACTTTTATCCCGTTTTTCAAATCCATTCTCTCCTCTCACTTCCCTCTACCAAGGCTCTGGCTGAGATTTTGCCTTTTCATTGGGATTACTGAAGTTACATCACTCAATCCTTTAACAAATATTTGTTGTGGGCCTACTAGGTGGCAGACACTGCCCTTGGCCCTAGGGGTACAGCGATGAACAAGTCAGGCGTAACCTCTGTCCTCATTAATACAGTGGAGCGGGAAGCCAGACATTTGTCCATTTGCTTTTTGACTGTCTGTCTCCCTGACTCCAGACTTTCCCCTTTCTATCCACACTCCACACTTAGCTAGAGCAATCTATGCACCATGTGAACCTGACACTGTCCATCCCACACTTAACGGGCATCTGTTATCCATGGAATAATGTCCAGTTATCTTAACACACGGCACTCTCGGCTCCCATGATCTAGCCCCCACCTCTCTTGTCTACACCTGCCACGCCCAGACTATATCTAAGAACAGATACTCGCATAGTGTGTCTTAAAGAGTTATATCACTTAGGAAACTGTTTAAGGACTATAAACCCTTGGGCACCATTTAGTATCTTTCGCATCTCTACTTGCTTTCCATTTAGTCTTGTGATAGGCTACGTGATACAGCACATATTGGGAAGGAAAAAAATGAATCATATGCAACGTCAAAATAGACCAGGGGAGGATGAACTCTTGGCTGAATCCACTGTAGAGTGTTTCTGCTTTGTAGTTAGAAACAGATTTAACCCTTCCTTTGCCTTAAGGAACTGTGGCTGTCAAATGCCTCGGGGCTTATAGCCAAAGTGGGCTAGAGGTGCTGTTCCTTCCCAAACTAAGCTCTAATTGCCTTAAAGAAAACACTTCATCCTTATCTTCTTTGGGCTAATTTCAGAAAAGGCCCAAGATCACCTTTTCAAGCATGTAATGTAGCTCCCAATAGCTATTCTTTTCAAGTTCAAAAACAAATAGTAAAAGTCTTTGCGAATGTCCCTGTAACTATTCTACAGCTTTGATTTTCAAGTCAGGATTTTTATTCTTTAGCTGAGAAATCTTTTTTTTTAAATAATTTCAAATTAGTTTTCATTTACTGGTTTTGGATATTTTAAAAATATATGCCTACTTGTAAAATTTTTAACTCAGCGTCTGCCAGAGAGGAAACCAAAGGGCAGGATGTACTAATGCATGGAGAGAACACGATTTGGGATTGGACAGATCAGGATTTGAGTCCCGGATACATCATGTACTAGCTGTGTGGCCTTGGGAAAGTTACCCAACCTCTCTGAGCATTGGTTTATTCATATAGAAAGCAAAAATCACCATATCAATCCACGAAGTGTGGTTTGCAGATGAAAGGAGATGTAGGGCTCACTCATGGAAGAACTGACTCAAGGCCAATGCGAATCCAAATCACCCTCTCCTCCAGAACTGATGAGCTCATTCCACCACCGGCTGGAGTTGGCTACTATGTGGCATGTGTGCTACAGCTTCCAAATCCTGTGCCACAGAAATCTTTTCCCCCTGGGCCTCAAGGGAGCCTCAGAATTCTTTCAACATACCCTCTATGCAACTTTACTCAACCAATTCGAGTTTCCCATGAGATGAAACGCATCACCATGTTGACCCTTGGCCCTCGTCAGCTCAGAAGCGGGGCATGGTAGCAGCTCAGGGGTGAACCCAGGGAAGCAGGAACTGGCCTTTCTGTAGGATTTTTTTCTGCCTTCCATTTCTAAAATCATAGACCCGTGAGCAATCAGAGCTGAACAAAACTGTTCAGCCTCCTCATTTTACAGGTAAAGAAACTAAGGAAAGAAGCAGCATGGTGTTCAAGCAAGCCTCTGGATTCTGCTGGTACATACCAGCCAAAGGAACCCATTAAACTGCCACCTGGTAACAGAACCTCGAGACTCCATGCTGTTCTTCAGAACTCTCCGACTTGAGAAAGCTCAGGGCCTTCTTCAGGAAAAGAAGCCTGAGACCATCCTGGCTTGTTCTGTGGGACCCAGTCCAGCAGGACGTTGCTCCAGGTTCGAGGAGAGCCTGGCCAAGGCCAAGGATGAGAACGGTTGCATCGCCCCCAAGCCCAGTAGCAGCACAGTGTTGGAGTCAAAACTGTCAAGATGTTTTGCTCTGCTGCTAAGACCCTGAGCATCCCTGGAATTTGACCCAGTCTCTCAGAGCCTCCCTTACCTCCTAAAGGGGCTGATGACTCCAAACTCATTGCGGGCTCAGACCATCACGTGGTATAACGGTATAAAAGCTGCATGGACTCTGGCCTAGAGTCGTGTTCTGTTTGTGCGACGTTCTGGGATGGGGGTGGGACGGGTCTACAGGGTTCACCTGCCTTGACAGTTGCATCTGAGCAAAATCCCATTAAAATCACTGTGCTAGGTAGATTTGAGGGGGAAGGGCACCAAGAGGGAGGCAGAGGCTGGGGAGGGAGGAAGGCGGGGGAACTAGTATAAGGAGAAGTTGAAGCAGGATCTCCAAGTTGTTTCTGTTGTGTGAGGTCTGGCTGGGAGGCAGGGATTGGACCACTGAGCGTCTTAAATGCCACACGGGGTCCTCTGCACAGGTCTCCCCTTGCTTCTCCACCCTGTGACCACCTTCCCCTGCCACACTCTCTGCTCTCAGTCATTCGGATATACTTGCAGCTCGGCAAACATGAATGGCGTTCTGCACTGGATGCAGAAGGAGCATCGTTTCCACTCTGCATTCGCTTTCTCTTTCCTAGTCCGTGAGGATCAATGAGTTAGGATGATGCGGGGTTGGATTAGAAGCCATGTCATAGAAGGCAGTAAAGTGTGTAGGTTAAAAGCACGGACTTTGGAGTCAGGTCCATGCCAAAGCTCCAGCCCTGCCATATATTATCTGATTGACTTCTCAGGCTGGTTTCTTAAGCTCTCTGGGCCTTACTTCCCTCTCGTAAAGGGATGGTAATGTCTATCCCTTGGGATTCTTGTAAGGGTTAGCTGAAAGGACAATTATGGTCTTGAGTACACAGCCTGGCACAGTAGGAGCAAACACTCAATGCTCCGCACAATGAGACATGAGATTCTGGGGGAGTCGCTGCCCCACACTGGCCCTCAGTTTCCCTGTATCTAGAAGAAGGTGCCCAGTTTAATGAGCTCTACAGGCTCTTCCTTTGTTGGCTGTCTGAACACCTACTCCTTCTCTGCGGCTCTAAATCGCATTTCAGATAGCAGTTGGAAACAGAAGAATTGTCATAAGCAATTGTATTGGTCAGAGTTCTAGGTTACAAATTAAAAAAAAATCCACTCCAACTAATTTGAACAGTAAGATTTATTAAAGATTTACCTCACTTCTCTAGGCAAGCCAGAGAATCAGACCTGGAATCTACATGTCCAGGAGCAACAGCCAAAGAGATACCCAACCTTACCTCCAACCCTAGGAGAGACCCCCGCTTTGCTCCTATGATGCTCTGGAACGTCTAGATGCTCCAGAAACCCCACCAGGACTGCCCCAAGAGGCCCAGACACCATCCCCACCAGAAAGACCCAATTACCCTGCACAGGACTGCCACCTCCTCTTCCCCACTGTTTCTCCCAATTTGCAGACCCTGGGTCACATAGGGAAAGCTGGATACAGAGAGTTTAGGGAATGTAGAGTTTATTTAGTTTTATTTTTGTTTGAGCATTCTAGTCTTACTGTAAAGGCAAGTTTGAAGGAATGTGGAATAGGTCTAGAATGAGCCTGTCTTTAGTGTCTGCCAGGGTATTAATATTGCTGATAAATAAAATGATAGCTTGGCGAGCACCTGTTCTATGCTCAGCATTTCCACCTATTATCACAGTTAAGCTTCCATACCATGTACGATCAATATTACCACACGCCTGCCAACGATAAAACCGAAATTCAGAGAAATTAAGTAAGCTGATTAATGTTACGCACCAAAAAAGTGACATAGTCAGTGTATTAGTCAGGATTCTCCAGAGGAACAGAACCAATAAGGTACATAGAGAGAGAGAGAAAAGAGATTTATTATGAGGAATTGGCTCACACAATTACGCAGGCTGAGAAGTTCCAGGATCTGCCATCTGCAAGCTGGAGGCGCAGGAACGCTGGTGGTGTAGTTCTAGTCTAAACTCAAAGCCTAAGAACCAGAGGCGCCAGTGGTGTAAGCCCCAGAGCAAGTCCAAAGGCCCAGGAACCAAGAGTGCTGATGTTCAAAGGCAGGAGAAGGTGGATATCTCAGCTCAAGCAGAGTGCAAATTCACCCTCCTCCACCATTGTGTTCTATCCAGGCCCCCAACAGATTGAGGCCCACACACACTGGGGAGGGCAATCTGCTTTACTCAGTCTACCAATTCAAATGCTAATCTTTTCCAGAAATACCCTCACAGACATACCCAGAAATGATGTTTTACCAGCTATCTGGGCATCCCTCAGCCTACTCAAGTTGACACATAAAATGAACCGTTGCAGTCAGATTGAACCCAGATCTCTTTGCCTCCAAAACCACTTTGCTTGGTGCACTCCACTCTGCTCCATGTAAGGAGGAATTTCTATAGAGCTACTGACCCCAAGAACTGCCTGAGGCTGTAACAGGGAAGCCCATCCTTGACAATATCCGGCAGAGATTTGTCCATCCACTGGCCTGTCCTGTTGTGTTCGTGATTTCTGCACTTTGTTGAGGAGCATTCTAAGACCCTTTGAGAGCCAGAAATCCTGTAAAATTTGACCTGTCCATCTGGGTTGCTGCCCAAAGAGGGTGAGGGGATCAACTGTGGAGAAAGTTAATTTAATCTGGTGTAGAGCCAGGAAATAGAGCAGGCCTGTTGCCAGAAGACCTACAGCAGTTAGAAGACCATCTCATTCAAAATCGCCCATGGCAATTCGATTCTTATTAAAGTGGAATGTAAAATGGTAATGTGGACATTTGTTGCTATTCATGAAAGATCTTACAAAAATGATTGTAAGGCAAGTTCACTGTCCCTCTTAAATATAGGAGCCATTAAACCGCATCAATAACAAGGGGAATATTAAGGAAGACTTACTGGGAACTAATAGAGCTGAGGACATCAGAAGATGTGGAAATGACTCACAGACTTACTCCTTTCCTATTACTTAACCCCAGGCATTTAACCCCAAAGATCAGTGCTCAAGAAAATGGGAAAATACTTACAATGACAAAAAAGAAATTGACCCCAACTGCCTTCAGCTTGCTCAACAGTAGACCCAGAGGCTCTTCACAAGAAGAGTCAGCCATGCCCAGTGACTCAGCCATCCTGACCAAGGGCAGGCAGAATCCTGGCATCTTCAGCCCTCAGCCTGGTGTCCACGCAGCAGAACTGAGTCGAAGGCACAAACAACAGGTTGGAGAGGCTGGAGTTATGGTGTTTTCTGAATTGACTTTAGTCTCTGAAATCTACACTTTTTCCCCCATCTCCTTGACAGGTAATTTTTATTTTTCCTCTGATAAGGAAATATTTGTGGAAGAAGGGAGTGGGAGGCCTGGGAACAGCAACCAGTTTCAGTGTTGGTGAGCTCCTTGCTGTTTGCATCTGAATGTGTCACAGGAGTGCAGTGCAATGGGGCAAGGTCCCCTCTGTCCCTGTAGACCCTGGCCTGGCCCCTTGCTCTGTTGTGGCCACGTGCTGACCTCCTCGCTCATTCCCTCTAAGCTGGAGTTTGAGGACTCACCCGAGGCCTTGGCTGCAGGCTGTAGGACACAACCCATCAAGCTGGGCAGAGGGTTTCAGGATAGGGAGGGCAGACCCAGCATGTGCATGTTTATAGGCTGTAATCTGTAACGTTTTTAATGACATCTTAATCCCACCTCAGAAGCAGCATTTATACTGCTGGAGGAAAAAGCCAGGTCAGAAAAGATCATTAAAAACCTGAGATATATCAGAGCCCTGAAAAAAAAATGTAAGCAACAAAAGCCTGCTTTTGGAGCTGGGATATGCTCTTCTCACACCTCTGCTTGTAACCGTAGTGTATTAGTCTACTGGGGCTGCCGTAACAAAATACCACAGACTGGATGGCTTAGATAACAGAGATTTATTTTCTCACAACTCTAGAGACTTTGGAAGTTCAAGATTAAAATGTGACAGGGCTGGTTCCCTCTGAGACCTCTCTCCTTGGCTGGCAGAGGGTCGTCTTCTCTCTGGGTCCTCTACATGCACACACGACTGCTGGCTCTCTCTGTGTACTAATCCCCTCTTCTTCTAAGGACATCAGTCATATTGGATAAGGTCCACTCTGAAGACCTCATTTACCTTAAATACGTCTCTTTAACAGCCCTATCCCCAAATAGAGTCACATTCTGAGGTACCGGGGGTTAGGGCTTCAACATATGAATTTGGGGGGACACAGTTCAGCCTATAACACAGGGTTATAATATATCAGGACCCTCCCACTGTGCCAGGATCCCTATGTGACATCTGACATACATTATCTCTTATCCTCTTGGAAACCCACAGTGTCAGGGGCGTTATAGGCCAGTTTACATATGGAGAAACTGAGCCACATAATTAGTGAATCATTGAGTTAAAAGCAAAAATTTACTGAGAATCTCCAATCTGCTAGGCACCTGGAGTCTAAAGAGAAGAAGACACAGCTCCTGCCCTCTAGGAACACAGGTCTGGCGGAGGGGACAGGGTAGTAAACAGGCCATTGTCGTACCTGGTGCTCCATGCTGTGATGGGGAAGTCATGGGGTGCCATGGAGCTCTGAGGAGGGGCCCCTCACTGGCCTTCAGGTGGCATCACCAGGAAAGGCCTTGAGGAGTGTGTAGACCTTAAGGAGTGTCTTAGGACCTCCCCACCAACCAGAGCAGACCCTGAGACTGGGATGCTGGAGTGGGTGGCTTACTTAGCAGGTGATCCCAGGAAACGGGAGCAAGGGGAAGGTGTATCAGGGAGGGACAGAAGTCATTGAAGGGGCATTGATGGGCAGGTGACCCTGTGGTCCAGTGGCAATTGTGTAGAAGACATCTCATAATTGTCCTTTCAAGGGCCCAGGAAGCTGGGGCATCTATTCACACACTCCTGTCCCTCATTGGCTGAAGTTTGCCCCAGGGGGTGTCAGGGCTCTGGCACTTTCCACCTGCCCCATGCTCTGTTGAGCAAGCTTCTGCCTAAGAAAGCCCTCGGGCAGAGAAGCAGAAGGTGGGAGGTTGTGGTGCTTGGAAGCTGCCGTGACTGCTCATTGCTGCCGCAGGGGGACCTGAAACGCGGCCAAAGTGAGATGGGGTAGGGCACCAAGATCATCTACTGCAAAGGTGAGGAGCACTAGCCAGATGGAGACGAGGATACCGGGGGGCTCTCCAGGACGGGAAACAGTGCAAGCAAAGCCGAAGATGGAGGAAGAGTCGGGAGTGAGAGAACCACAGGCCTTCGAGAAAATCCTAAACTGTGACAGGTGATGCGGGGAGGCTGGGAGCTGAAGCTGGAGGGTAGGCTGGGGCCAGCTTCTCCCGTGATGGACCCTTCCTCCTCCTCTTTGATGTGGGGCTGCTTCTAGCTTATTCTTAGGGGATATATCTGCATCCTTTTCCAAGTGTGTACTTCTCTCAATATCCCAGGACTCTCAGCAATCCCCAGAGCAGTCTGCATCTCTGCAGGAGTGATTCCCTCCTCCTGGGTGCTTCAGACATGTGCGTGTACGTGCACACGTGTATACACACACACACAGAGGCACACATACACACACACAGAGGCACACATACACACAGGCGCACAGAGACACACACAGACAAACACACACACACAGAGGCACACATACACACAGGCGCACAGAGACACACACAGACACACACACACGCACCCCTCTTAGAACTCCTGACAATGCAGGCAACCAGCGAAGCAGCTTCTTCCCAGAGATTCCTCCTTCCTGGCCTCACCTTCAACCCTCGGGAAATCTCCTCACAGAACTGAGGAACAGGCAGCGCTCCCCTCTCCTTGGAACAGGGCCCCTTTCTCAGAGGGCGTCCAGTATGTAGATAAAAGATGGGCAAGTGAGAAGCTGACACTCGGCAGCAAATCTTCGAGTCCTGTCCGTGAGCAACAGAGACGAGAGGCTGGAATCCCACAGTGTTGGAGACCATCCAGCCCAACCCTGTGTTTCACAGACAAGGAGACTGCGGCCCAGAGAGAAGAGGAAGGAAAGGAGTAGAACTTGAGCATGACAGCGTGCACTAGGACCAGTGCCGAGCTGAGTGCATTCGCAGCTGAGGCATAGGAGATGAAAGGAAGAGCCAGGCAGATCCGGGTCTAATTTCTGATTAGGCCACTCCCTGGCTATGTGACTTTGGGTACGTGACTTCACCTCTCTGAGCCTCCCCTGTATGTGAGGCTGGCAATACCCTTACCCACCTCCCAGTGTATTTGCAATGGTGAAATGAAATGGAGTAGGAAGGCACTGCCCCTCTGGGCTCCTGCAGCTCCTGTGCATCTCTCCATTTACAACACTAACCCACAGTTAGTGTAGATTTGGGAGCCTGTCTCTCCCACTCATCTGGGTCTTCAAGATGGAGATGATGTCTTATGGATTGACATACCCCATCTCTAACATAGTCACACATCATAGGTGTTCAATAAATGAGATCAGTTCATATCATTTAGTGCTTGTGATAAACACATGGAGAGAGAATGGCCATTTCTAAGTTAGAGGAGGAAATGGAAGCCCAGGGAGGTGAAGACTTGGCCGAGATCCCATAGCCTTGAAGTAGTTCAGCTCAAACCGGCATTGTTTCCTAAGGCTCCAACCTGGGGGGACCAGCTCTGGATCTTCTCAGGTCCCCCATCTGCCTTCACAGACCCACTCCCAGCCCTCACCTCCTGCAGTGGTTTGGGTCGCACTAAAAAGACAGGATCTGTTCAGGTCACCTCTAAGGTCATCCCTCTTGGGACAGTTCTGTTAAGCATCCAGTGTTAAACCATACTAACAATCAGTATCATCATTTATTCAGCAATAAATTTGGAAGGTGGCGGGTGAAAGGTGAGGCCAGAGGGGAAGGGTGCTTTGGGAAGAAGCTGCTTCTCTGGTTGCCAGCATGCTTGGTAAGCAGAGGCAATGGGACTTCCCTGGGCTTCAGATCCTCCAGCTGTGGGTGTGGAGTTATCCAGTATCCAGAGCTGACGGGAAGGAAGCACCAGCGCCGGGCTTAAAGGACTATACTCACTTCCTCTTGCACATCTCCCCCCACCCATTACCCAGTGGTGTCTGCAGGCTTCTGGAAATGAGTGTCCACTTCCGTGAACTACAACATTATAGCACTGATGTGGAATCTTGGAAAGGTTGCAAAACCTTTCCAGAGAAAGGACTAATTAGTTCATTTGAAAATTTGTACACACCCAATTATGTTTCTAAAGATGAAGAAAGTAACTGGGGGCTGAGAGGGCACTACTCTGCTGAATTCAACTTTAATACAACAAGGAAAAAACCAACCAAAGGAAAAGTGGACAGAGGACCTACTATGTGTCAGATACTTCCTGGGCCTGGAGGAGAACCAGGAATGAGTAAAACAGCCCCTGTGCTGTAGAGACTTATAAACAGCTGCAAGTCAGTGTTTATCGAAATGAAGATGCGCAAAGCAGGCTGCAGAGAGGACAGAGTTTGAGAAAATGCAAACTGTTTGCTGAGGCAAATTGCAGCAGTCCTTTGTCATCCAGGGAGCATCTCAGGAGGGACCCAGTGCGTCCTGGTGCTGGAGCACCACTTTCACACTGAAATCAACAGAACAAAGCAGAATTCATTGACTGTACAAAATGAAAGGGCCTCAAGAGACCCTCTGCCCAGAGGTTGATTCCTAACAGAGAGGGTGCCACCCTCTGCCCCCAGGAGGGCCAAATACCCAAAGAGTCTGATTCCTTCATTCTGGGTGGGGCCAGATGCCAAAAATTCCCCCCAGTTCCTTTTGGGAACATCCCCAATGAGAACCACTAATCTCACCCAGCATTCTCTATGCAACCCTTTTACAGATGAGTTCATCAAGGCTTGGAGCAGCGAGGCAATGAACCTCTCATACATTAGTTCCTTCTGACAATCATTAATGCCCAGCGGCCAATGCAGACTAGATGCTGAGAGCTGTTTATTCAGCCAGGAGGGAGGTTCTACCTTCATGCACCGATAGTTTCAACCGAGGAGTAAAGAAAGTAACATAAGAACCCATACAGCAAAGGGGTTAACTTAACTGCCCAGGTAAGTCAAAGGAAGCAAAATGGAAAGATAGCCTTTCAGCAGGATGTGGGAAGCAGTTACTTTTAGAGAACACGGAAGGTACTTTAGAGAAAAGGAATCTTATGTGCGATGGTTGAGCTGTTGAAGGCATGGCATGTGTGAGGAATGTGATAAGTTAAGTTTATTTGGAGCTGAAGGGGCATCTGGTCGGATGTGGTGGAGTCTGAACAAGGTAAGGTACACACAAATGTAAATTGACATCTCCCAGAGAAAGACTTTGTCTGGCAAATGAAGAGCCAGGCAATGCTGTTGGCAAGAAGTCTTTAGGCAGAACAGCCGGAGACCTTGCACCCCAGCCACCACACATCCACCCCTCACTGGCCCCGGGCCACACGCTGGGCCATTGCTCCTGACATTGGACGAACCTCTGTGGCCCCTTCTCAGGCCAACCCTGCCATGCATGGACTGGACTGCATCCTCTCTGGGCTACTCAGGGCCATGGGTACCCTCCATCTTTACTCTCTCCTCTGCACCCTCAGTTGTTCTCTCTTGGATTATTCCTAGCAGCAGACTAATATTTTGTTAATTCTCCTATCTGTGTCTGTGTGTCTATCTATGTATCTATCTATCTATCTATCTAATCTATCTACATTCTTTGGCTGCCCTCGAATTTGCACCCCTCTCCCTGCGTCAATGTCTCATTTCTCTGCTCCTTTTTTAAAAAAATTTCCTTGGGGTTAGCCCAGTGGCACAGTGGTTAAGTTCATGTACTCTGCTTCAGTGGCCCGGGGTGCCCAGGTTCAGATCCCAGGCACAGACCTACACACACCGCTCATTAAGCCATGCTGTTGTGGCATCCCATATACAAAGTAAAGGAAGATGGGCACAGATATTAGCTCAGTGACAACCTTCCTCAAGCAAAAAGAGGAGGATTGGCAACAGATGTTAGCTCAGGGCCAATCTTCCTCACCAAAAAAAAAAAAATTTCCTTGAAAGACTTGTCACTATTACAATTTTTCTTTTTTCTTATTTTCTCTCAAATCTACTCCAAACAGGCTCCCATCTCCATCACTCACCAAAATGGCTCTTTTCAAAGTGATCAATGGTTTCCATATTGTAAATCTAATAGTCAGTTGTCAATGTTCCTCTTAGTTGTTCCATCAAAATATTTTTTTTAATTTATATGTAGGAAAATCACTTTTGTGTGTATATGCAGTTCTATAAGTTTTAATAAGATACTGATTTGTGTGACCACCTCCATAATTAGGATACAGAACAGTTTCAGTACCCCCAAAATTCCCTCATGCTGCCCCTTCCACCTGCCCTAACCTCTGGCAACCAGTGGTCTGTTCTCAAATATTATATTTTTCCTTTTTCCAGAATGTGCTATAAATGGAATCCTACAGTGTGTAACTTGAGATTGGCTTCTTTCACTCAGCTTAGTGCCTTTGAGATTCATCGGTGTTGCTGTGTGTATCAAAGGATCCTGCCTTTTCATTACTGAGTGTTATTTCTTGTTGGGCTGTGCTGGCATTCGTTTATCCACTCACCCACGGAAGGACATTAGATTGTTTCTAGTTTGGGGCAATTATGAGAGCTGCTATAAACATTTATGTTCCGATTTCTGTGTGAACATAAATTTTTATTTCTCTAAGTTAACTATGTAAGAAGGAGATTGCTGGACCCTATGTTAAGTATATGTTTAACATGATAAGAAGCGCCAGACTTTTTTCCAGAATGGCTATACCATTTTGCATTCTCATCAGCCATGTGTGAAGAGTTCTGGTTGCCTCACATCCTCACCAGCGCTTGGTCTTGTCAGCTGTTTTTGTTTCTAAACCATTTTAATAAGTGCGTAGTGGTATCTTATGGTGGTTTTAATTTGCATATTCCTAGTGACTAATGATGCTGAGCAACTTTTCAAGTGTTTATTCACCATCCATCTGTCTTCTTTGGTGAAGTGTCTGTTCGAATCCTTTCCCACTTTCTAATTGTGTCATTTATTATTTTGTTGACTTTGAAGGTTCTTTTTACATTGAGGTCACATTTGTTTATAACATTATATAAATTTCAGGTATACATCATTATATTTCTACTTCTGTATAGACTCCATCGTGTTCACCACCCGAAGTCTAGTTGTCATCCAATGAAGGTTCTTTGTCTATTTTGGATATAGTCCTATTTTGATTCTCTTAATAGTGCGTTTTGCCGAGCAAAAGTTTTTTTTCTAATTTTGATGAATTTCAGTTTGGCAATTAATTTTAATTTTGGATGATTTTGTGAATTTTATATCTGAAAACTTTTCTCTAACCCAGAATAAAGACCGAGATCCCACCCACGGCCCATAGGTCTTGGTGTTCTATTTCTCCCAACCCCAGGCTACTTACTAGCTCTCTAGGAAAATCAGGCTTCTTTCCACCCTTAGAAATTCCCAAATATCCCCAGCCACAGGACCTTTGCAAACACCACTTCCTCTCCTTGAGATCAGTTTCCTTCTAGCCCAGCCAATTTCTGCCATCCTTCTGCTCTCGTATCATACCTCCCAGATTAAGTGTCATCCCATGACTTAGTTCTCATAGCTCCCTGTATATTTTTTAAATTCATCTACCAGAGTTCAGGATTGCTTTGCTATTTGGGTGATTATATGATTTTCTTCTACTAGGTTGTAGGACCCACCTCGAGACCGAAGTTTATTCTGCCTCCTGCTATATTTCAGCAACTCACATGATGTCTGACACAGAGGAGGTCCTCGATCTGTGTTTTTCTGAATGCCTTAGGGAATGAATGAGTGAATGAATGAAACAACAAACAAACAAATGAAATGAAAGACTCTTCCAACAAGAGTGGCGTGAAAAGATTGATGATAAATGCTCTTAGGTGTTGTAAACTTAAAATGTCTACAGGGGCGAGGTAGAAACTATAAATGAGCAAGGGGGGAGGCAGAAATGAGCGAGTCCACTGCAATCGCAGAGCCCAGGACCTACCTACAAGGGTGAGAAGAAGGAGCCGAGAGTTGCCAGATCTTCAGTATATTCAGGAGAAGCCAGGGATCCCAATTTCAAATAGTGCCTCATTTTTTTAAAGCTGTGCTGCCCAAGAAAGCAGATCAGCGAGCCTGACTCAGAAAACCCCAATGCCTGGAAGAGAGGGAGAGGAGCAGGGGAAGTGAGAGGAGCAAGAAGCAAACCATGAGAGGAGAAAGCAGAGATTAACCAAACTCATGAGGAGAGCCCGTGGCCTGGCTAGAGGCTAGGACGGGGCCTCAAGATGCCACATGAGAAGCCTCGCCAGGAATAAGGCCACCGAGGAGCTCAGCCATCACCTTCTTGGTACCTGCTACCTGAGCTCAGAGACTTTTCCTTCAAGGAGACAAGGAATGTGACCCCAAGAGTGACATTCTCCTCACCTACAAACATCTATAGAAATTCTAGGAAGGCTGCACTCAATGAAGAAGTCAAAAGCAAGATGTGGAAAACCAGAGACCAATTATACTCCTTCTCATGCCCCGGGAAAGCAGGTGACACAGTGGATGATGCCCTGAGGGGCTGCAGAAGCGGTCACCACGTGTTCCTCTCCACGACAGTGGGGCAATGGCCAGAGTAGACATGGCGGGAAAAGACAACCTCAGAGCAGACAGTTCCGAGATGAATCCCACTTTTTTGCCTTCCAGTTGTGAGACGGAGAAACTACTCAACCTCGAGAAGTTTCTGCTTCCTCACTTGAAGGTGTAGTGAGTGTTAAATAAGATATTCTCACTGGCTGGGGGAGTCATTACCCTTTCTGATCTCAATACCTTCCTGTATGAAATGAGAATAATAACTGTAGTTACCTCACAGCCTGGCTTTGAGGATTAAATATACATGAGAAGTGCATAGAACGGGGCTGCAAGTAAGTGCAAGTAAGTACCGTAACAACAGCAACAATAATAATCAGAGTATGTAACACTAAAATGTGGCTATGGTTGTCATGATGGTCCTTTACCTGCATTTTTCTGTCAATGACGTGCCCCTCAAACGGCCATCTTGCAGCTGAGCCTGCCATCTTGATCTGTAACTGTCACAGTGAACTCTCCTTTGCAGGGCGTCGTAAAGACTGAATGAGACAATGATTCTAGAGGGCTCAGGCAGGGAGTCCTGCCCCCCACCCAGCACGCAGGCACAGAGGAGGGGCTGTCACACATCAGGAGCTCCGTCCCTGCAGGCAGGCACCCCAGACCTGACACTCTGGCTGCTCCACACTCCAGAGATCTGGTCTTGAGCAACTTAAGAATTGATCTGTACCTCATTTTTTCTCATCTGTAAAATGGGAATAAAAATTATCCTACTTTAGAAGAGAGCGATGATGATTACATTAGCTCAAGAGAGCCTGTGGGTGATGTGCTTTGCATGGTGGCAAACGGTTGACGTAGTAGTAAACGGTCACCAAAGGCAGCTGTGATTATTTTCGCTGCCTCCAGGTGCCACTCATCTGACTTAATAACCCATTTAGTGTTTAATTTGCAGGGACAGTTCTAAATCTACCCTCAAGCTACTTAGAGCCAAAGTCTGAACAGCATCATTTTGTGTGTCCATAAACACTTCAAAATCAGCCCTCCCTCACCCCACTGTAGTTCTCTGGAATGAGGTGAAAACCTGCATGTACATAATCTAGATTAGTCCTAACACCAACCCTATGAAGCAGTATGCGGCATAGGAAGATCAAACCAGTTGCCTGGTCTTGGTGCTGCGGCCAATTCTGAGACTCAGCTGTGTCTACCTTTAAAGCCATTGTGCTTCCTTTTGCCTCCTGCTGTGTTTTCCTATTTAATCTATATTTTTATAATTGATCTACTGGCAAAGTGTCTACATTTGCAGGCAGTAAAACCAAGGTGATAAATATCAATTGCAGGCAGATATTATGCAGGTTAAACGTGATTGGAAACAGTTGGAGCCCTGTGTATAAGTTGATGAGCCTAGAGTCTGCGAATCATTCAATCATCCATTCAGTAATTTTTTTAACAAACATGTATTAAGCTCCTACTCTGTGCCAAGCCCTGAGCTAGGTCTTGGGAATGTAGCAAGGAATAAAGCCAATACTCTGACTCCCAGAATTTCTCACTTACTTGATACAATAGCTTTTGGTAATAACCTCTCTTGTCAGTTGTCTCTCCTCATTAATCTGTTCTCCCATCATCAGCCTTTTAATAGCATGTTATCATTTCTATTTTTAATGGGAAGCAACAGTACTCATTTGTTGGTTGACTATTAACTGACTCCCTCTCTACCTATAATACTCTTAATACTCTTTTCTATAATACTCTACTCTATAATACTCTTCTCTTCTCCACTGTGCTGAATTTTAAGTCTCCTGTGTTTGCCCTTCTTCTATGAACTTCTTACCACTGGAAGCTCTGGCATGTGCCCACTGAGGAGGAAGGTAGCTATGGATTACTGGGCAATACGGTAGCCAGTACTGGAAAAAAGAAAAAGGAAACTGGATCACATCTTCATGCATCACATCGTCATGTTTTATTAACACCGAACACAACAGTACTCTTTACATCTTGGAGTGGAGGGGTCCTGCATCTCATCATACTCAGCATCAGAAATCATCACCAAATAAAGAAATTAATGTGGAAATGTTGCCAATATAATCTGCTTTGCTCAAAAGTTGCCAATAAGCCACACCTGCCCGTGCTGACACACAAAAAGCCCTGGTTGTGACATTTGTAATATGAGACACGGAACAGCACACCGTCTTTGGGCTCACACCAGGATCAGCTGTACCAGGAAGAGATGAGGTTATCAGTTTTATTGCCAGTTCTGTACCAGATGATGCCAGCTTTTTACTGACTCTGGGGGGCACAGTGCCCTGCAGGCCTCTGTCTTCAAAGACTAGTGCTCAGTTATTCTCCTCGGTTATAAGTGGAAGCTTCGACCCTCCTTTATCAGAGTTTAAATGATTTACTGCACTTGCTTACATGTCATTCTGTTCTGCTAGACTGTAAATTTTGGAATCAGAATCTACTGTATCCCCAAGTATCCCCTTGCTGTATCCCCAGTACCTAGCCTAGGGCCTGGCACAGAGTGAGGGCTTAATCAAAGATTGTTGAATGAATAAATCAAACAATGAATGAATGAATCATAGACGTAGCTTATCATCTTATACAACATGTTCCAACTCCTGCCAACAACATGCTACAATGGACGTCTATAAGCTTGGTTGTTCTCCATCTGTAAATTTAGACACTTTGCAATAGATTGATTATAAAAATATGTATTAAATAGGACAACACAGTAGGATGCAAAAAGAAGAACGATGGCTTTGAAGACAGACACATCTGGATCTGAATCTCTATGGCACTACCAGTTTGCTTTGGGCAAACCATTTGCTCTTCCAACCCTGTCTACATAGAGACTCTAGGGAGTGGGTATCCAGCAACTGTACTATACAAGGATCTTCTCCCCGCCAAGAGGGGTGATGTCTGTAGCAGGTTGGGTTCCCCTGGCAGCAGACCTTGAGATAAAAATTAGGGTGCAGAAAGTTTACTGGGAAATTGCTCTCACAATCAACATCTGTGAAATAGAGGGGAAGAAAGCAGGATTTGGCAAAGGGAGAAGTTGAGTTACTCTGTAGTTCTAGCAAAGGCCTCAGCTGACCCCACAGGAGGATCTGGAGCAGGGAAGGACCTTCAGAATCGTCCCACGTTAGGGCAAGGGGGCAACTGTTTTCTCCTTGCTTCTTGGAGCCAATATTTTCTCAGCATCTCCCAGAGGTTTTTCCAGGGTGCTAACTCTTGGATCCCAGGGAAGTTCTCCCAAATCAATAAACTCTGGCTTATCCAATTTTTGTTCCTTCCTCTTTGATCACACACCCTCAAAATCCAGGCTCATATGTATTCTCCGAGCCCCTGCTGAAACAGGCTGGCTGGATCCTGCTGTTCCTTCAGCCCCCTGCTTCCCTTCTCAGTGTACCCCAAGCCGAGAGATGAATCATCCCTGGTGATTAGCCAGAGAAAGGACAGGGAGATGTGGACCCAGATCCTGAGGGCAGCTCATGCTCTATTGCAGGGGCAAGGCCTCTATACCGTCTTCAAGAAAAGGGAGAGTGCTAGCCCTTAATACGGGGAGTTGCCCAGAGCTTCAGAGGAATCTAGAGATTCAAGTTTTGGGAGCACATCAACCTGAATGTCTCCCAACCCAGCCCTGACCTTGTGTAGCAGACCTGCCAGGGTGGAGAGTTAAGTTTTCTGACAAGTAAGTCCTCAGCTTTCTCTGCCCTCTTGCTGTAGGATACAAGAACCTCTTTGTACACTAACCAGGAGGTCCCTGGCTTTCACACTTAGCTCTTGCTTGCGAATTAATCACTGTCACTTTTTCATTACCATATTCCAGAGTCTCAATTGAGCTTAGCAATAGTCATTCCATTCCACTGAGCTTATATTTACTCTTCATCTCATATTTATAAAACTGATACATCACACCAGCTAATGCCTCCCCTTCCACAGGTGACCATTTCAGCTTACCAGCAATGAAAGTTTAACAAATATTCTGTTACCTTCTACTGGGGGCCTCTGTGCTCCACCTACCCCCAGGAATAGAGTCCTCGTCACCAGACAAGCAGCGGCATATCCAGCTACAAAATCTCATCTTAGTGTCTTCTTTCTCAGGCAATTCTTGGAACCAACCGTCATGGGTTGGGTTCTCCAGGAAGCAGATCAGATGGAAATCTGAACGCAGGAAATTTATTCGAGTGATTTTGCAGGATAGAAGGGAAGGACATTGAGGAGAGGGAAAAGCTGAACTGTGATTCAAGCCCAAAACAGGCCTAAGCCAGCCCACAAGAACCTCTGGAACTGAGAGGGACCTTCAGAGATGTCCTAGTTGCAGGAAGAGGGCCCCATTCCCATAAAAGTGACAAGACTGCTAGTGAGGCAATATCAGAAGGGTTCTGACACCAGCTGAGATGATAGGTTTTCGATTTCTGATGGGATATCTGGGCAGTACATCACAGAGCCTGCCCCCCATGTTGGTTCCTCACCTCTGTTCCTGGCACCACTTGCCCTCCACTTCACTCCAAGGGCGATCCAGGATTGAGTGTACAGAACGAACAGTTTACTCCACCAAGCCAATCACTTACTCTCTTCTGAGCAATTTGGAAGTGGCAGTAAGTGGGAGTTGAGACAGAAAGCCAGCCTCTGTGGGTGACTGGGTCTCTGCAAAACATGCCAACCAGGAAATCATGAGACAGCCAGGTTCTTCCCAGTGATTGCAGAGTAGGGAAAGCCCGCCTACAGAGGAAGAAAAGAATAAAATAGAAAGCAGAGAGAAGTAAAAATAAGAGTTGGAAGCCTAAGGTCCTTCTGGTCTCCACTTCCAAACATTCTCTGAAATTCAGCTAAATCCATGACCTCAGGCTCTGGAAGGCTGTATCCTTATAACACCTTGGTTCCGATTTGTTTCTATTATATGCACGCAAAGACCTAACAACATGTTAAGCAAAAAATAAACCTCAGCTAGGTCCCTTCTATTGAGGAGAGTGCTTTTTCTGAGGGGCACTTGATGCTTTGTTATTGTTGTTGTTGTGTTGTTTTTGTTGGTTTATTGTCTCTCAATCATTCTCTTTCCTGTGAAATACCTCTTTTCCTCCATGTTTGTGTCTGATGGAGAATCCTTTCAAGGATTTGGATGTCTATCAAACAGTGTTGTCTGGTTCTCCTCTTTGTCCCCATGTTCATTCAGCCTCTCTCTTCAGGGGATACCACGTGACAGAGTGATAAGCCCACGGAATTTGGAGTAAGCAGAAGTGCGTTTGAATCCCTACTCCACAATTCACAAGCAATTTGACCTTGGTCAAGTCCTTCAACATAACAAAACTGTAGTGATTGCAGCTATATAATGGTGGTAATTATAACTCTCTAGTAAGTTGGTAAGAGAGAAAGAGCCAATATTTGTGAAGTGCCTAGCAGGGGCTCAGAGAAGAGTTATTATCAACATAATTATAATTATCTCTATTCAAATAGCTTAGGCAGTCTTGTGCCCCCTTGCATTAGTCAGATCCCTCTCCATTGCAAGAGACAGACTCTTCCCCTGCCCATTAAAATATCTTCAATCAATTAAGGATTTATTGGGCACACAAGACTCAGGGATAGCAGGATCCAGGGTCTTGCAAAGGGCTTCAGGACTCAGTTTCCCGCTTTCCTTGGCTGGCATTCCTCTCTTACAGCCCCTTTCTTAGGCATCCACCTCTGAGCAATTCCAGGAGAGAAAAAGAGAGACTTTCTCCCATCAGTTCCAGGAAATGTCTTTGACCATCTTCAAATCAATCCCTTTTACCAGGGCGTTTGGCTTTAGACTGAGGCTAATGGATGGAATCAACAGAGAATGGCAGAGGGAAAGGGGATGTTTTCCAGGAAAATCAGAGCATTCTACCAGGAGAAAGGAGAAGGTGCAGGCAAAACAACCAATGTCCACTCTGCTTCTTGCTGAAACTCTGTTGCTTCTTTTTTCCCAGTAGTGTTTTCTTCTTTGAGTGGTTAGTGAGCCAACCCTTTATCACAGAGTCCTTCCACTTGCATGGTAGAGAGGGTGACTCACTCATTTGTGGTTTCCACGTCCCTTCTGGAACCTTGGTCCTGGGTGGAATTCTAACCTGCACTCAGGTCTCCAGTACTCTTTCAAGTGACTTTGTGGACGGGAGGATTACCCTTAGTAACTGTGACACCAGCATTTTCACCCATGTGGTCTTGTCAAGACAGATAAGTGACCATGGCCCATAAAATGCCAGTGATCCAGCTATATTGGGTGTGTCAGTTTGCACTAGACTGTTTCATCCTTGGCCATGGTTTCGTCAACAACATTAGATCCCAAGCATTTCTGGAATGTCAGTCTCCCTAACGTGTTCCTCAGTAAAGATGGAGACAAGAACTCTCAGCTACTCTCTTCTACCTTTTTCTTTTCAGAACTTCCCCATAGGGACACGACAGGTTAGAGTCCAGAGCAATTTTGGAAATCTTCAAATCCAGATTTAAAATAGGAAAATAGGAGCTTGAAATAGTTAAAGTACTTTCCAAAAGCCAAAGAGCCTATAAACATTAGAGGATGGATTTAAATAAAGGGCTGTTGAACTTTTAGAAAAGCGTGTAATGTGGATGAGAAGACAGACTATAGGAAACGATGAATCTAGGCTAGTAGAGCTCAACTGATACGCAATAAATCTCAGTTTCAAATCTCTCTCTCCTGCTGGCCGGTAAGGGGCCTCTGTCTTCCATCACATGCTCCTAACCATCTTCCCTGCCCTCCTCTTCCTTGCAGTGTATAACTTTTTTTTTTTTTTTTCCCAGAAAAGGTTGGAGATCTTGAAGGTCCACTCATACCACTAGGAATCACAAAGTGATTTTGCCTGGCCCAGCCCAGCAAGCGATAAGACAAGGAAACCAAGGTCTTAGTGTCTGATACGTACATGAATTAAACTGAAATTAGAGACTGGTGGCCTCACTCTGCCATTAACGTCAGCGTCCCACTGTCATTGTCTACACTGCCCACTGGGTCTGGCACCAAAGCAGGCAGAGGATGAAGCCAGCCTTAAACACACCTGGAGCTTTCTTCACTTTCCTTAAGAGTTGCAGTTATTTAAGATTTAAGAAGGAAGAAGCCTAACCTAGAGCACTCTGGATTAAAGAAAGAAAATATGGTTGAAGTGAATCTGCCCTTCTGGTTTATCCAACTGCTGCCTGCATCTCTGCCATCATGGCCGAATCTGGCGAGATGTTCAACACACCGACCTTCCTCTTCCTGTGCACAAATTATATTCCCCAGATTCTTTGAATCCCAGTCATGTGAGTAGTTCTGAGCCGTCGAATATGGGTATCCATGACTTATATCCCTTCTAAACCTGTCCCCTCAAACTTCCCACACAATTGTCTCGCTCTTTCCCTTTGATCATGTGGTGGCTGGATGCTGAAGGTTGAGAAGGGGATTCCAAGGCCCCAGAGGGACTCTGAGGTCCTGGGGACTTCCAAGCCCTTGACTGAAAGACGCCTGGATTATTGAGTCACCTGCACCTGAAGGAAAGTCAGCAACCCAACCTCATTGGACTTTGTCTGGGGAAAACAAATTTCAATTATGTTAAGCCACTTACATTTGGAGTTGTTTGTTCTGACTAACATTCATTACCTTGACTAACACAGTTACCCAACCTACGGGTGTGTTTATAAAATGAGATTCCCCTCAGTGACAACACAGTTCATTGATACCAAGAAAAGAGGCCAAAGAGAAGCTGGAGTAAGACACCCAGAAATAAACCATGGCCTATGAATCCACATGAATGGACTCAATTATCTCCTCTACGGATGTTGGGACCAGTGACCATGAATCAGAAGTCATTACTTCAAATCAGTGACACCCTCTGAATATTTCTCAACTCATGCACTGTTCTCCATCCCCTCTGCCACTTCCCTGCATCAGGCCCCGTCGTTGCTTGCCTGGATTATGGTAATAGTATCCCGCCTGGTCTCCCTGCCTCCAGTCCCCCTCTCCTATGCTTTCTTCACATGGCAGCCATTATGATCTTTCCAAAATTCATGTATGATCAAATTAAAGCCCTTCCATGCTTTGCTTTGCCGATAAGATAAACACAGTATCTAACTTAGCCCTGGGTGATCTGACCCTCACCTACTTCTCTAGTCACCCCTCCCCCAACACACTCACACGTAGGTGCCTGCACACATACACACACATACACACACTCCACTCATGCTGAAAGTCCTTCCTTTCTTTATGGATGCCACGTTTTCCTTGTCTCTAGGCATTAGCTTATTCCTTTCCCTGTGGCCTTAGACATTATTTCATCTCTTTCCCCTTTCCCCCCTGTTTCCCCTCAACTCACTGATTTTCTCGGATCTCCCCTTAGAAGATACCTCCTCCAAGGAGCCTTCCCCTGCTCCCTACTGGTTTGAGTGCCCCTAGAATGGAATGCACTGTCCTGGCACTCTGAGGTAGCTTGAGTCCTGTCCCAGTCTTCAGGTGCCTGGGATTCCAGTGCTGGTGCATACCATGTGAGCCAATAGCAAGACACTTGTCCCCTCTAGGCTCCAATTTGAACAACAGTAAAGAGCACTTCAAACCTGCTGGGAGGATTGATTAAAAATAATATTCACTAGTATTGAGTTTATTGATTCCAGCTTTGTTTCAGGTGCTACACTAGGGTTTACCTGGATCATCTCACTTAATCTTCCAAACAACCCTGTAAGGTAGGTATTACTCCCTTCATTTTACAGATGCAGAAATTGAGTCTCAAATGGGTTAAGTGACTTGCCCAAGGACACACAACTATTGGTTGAGAGAGTCAGGGTTTCAAATGCAGCTCCGTGCACTTCAAATCCAGGACTCCTTCTGATGCAGTACGTGAATGGAAGAGTAAGTAGAGAAACATTTAAACTGATAGAGGTAATAGTTACTGTTATGTACATATTTAATTACATTTATGTGATTACATATCTCTCTCCATCTACTAAGGTAGAAGGGCATGACTCATTAGTAAGTAATGAGAAAGTAGGCGTTAATTATAGAAACCCTAGTACCTGGCCCAGTGCCTGGCATGAATTGGGTGCTTTAAAAATTGATTAAATGAATGAAATAGAAGGAAAGGGGAGCAGAGAGGAGCAGGAAGAAGGGGAAGGGGAAGGGAGGGTGGCCAGGAGCCTGACTCCTGAGGAGGGACAGAGACTTGGTGGAGTAGCAGCCCTTACAAGATTCTGACCCCTATTATCCAACCAAACTTGAGTTTCTCAGCCATGGCACTCATGGGTAAGGCTGTGTTTCTGTGCATTGGGTCACACCAGCTGTCTTGTGATCTGAGTCATGCAAGCAATTGGAAAGCAAACACACTGAGACTTGTTTGCTCAGATGAGTTTCATGACCATAAAAATAATCCCAGCCAGGAGCCAGACTAGAAAAGCACCCCCTTCTCAATGTAGTCAGTCTTCATTCTGAACTTAAGCACTTTATCAGTCTTCACAATCTCCCACAAAATGGCAAGGCTCCCAGTGAGCTCACGGTGTTTTTCAAAAAATTTAAAACCAACTTCAAGAAAGAAGATGAGCGCTGCTGGAGACCTTCAAAGGGATGTCCCCAGGCTCCAAGCTGCGCTGTCCAATAAGTAGCGACTGGCTGCATGTGGCTATGGAGCACGTGAAATATAGCTAGCATGAGTGAGAAACCGAATTTTTAATTTTCTTTCATTTTAAATAATTTAAATTTAAATCTAAAAACTGAAACAGGGTAAAATATTTTTCCATTAATGCACTGTTATTGGAAAACTTTTAAGTATGTTTGGAACACTGGGATTATACGAATCTAGTTTTTCAACTGCAAATTGTGTGAGATCTCAATACAGATGAAGTATTTCCAGTGGAAATTAAGCATCTGAACTGGGATATGCTGCAATGTAAAACACACACTGGGTATTGCAGACTTAACAGGAAAGAAAGAATGTAAAATATCTCATGAAGAGTTTTATATGATTACATGTTGAAATGATAATATTTTGGATATATTGGGTTAAACAAAATGTTTGATTAAACTTAATTGCACCTGCTTCTTTTAATTTTTTTAATGTAACTAACTAGGAAATTTAAAAGTACACTTGTGACTTGTATTATATTTCTATTGGGCATCACTGTTCCAGAGGGCATTTCCAGATAAGGCTGATCGTGTTTTGTGCAACAGTGACTTTGCTGGAATAAATATTGAGCCTACAGGAAGAACTGTTTAAAAGGAGAAAAACATTCATTTGACTATATAAGCCAAAGGTGGTCCCAGAAAAGGCTCATGAACACAGAATTTGCCTGAACCTTAAAGAACGTCAACTTGGAGAGCAAGCTCTCAAATGGGATTGTGATCCTTACTCCTGATTCCACTAACATTCAACTCTAATTACTGCATTTAAAAAGCCTTAAGGCTTCATTCAATTCATCAGAACCATTTTAGAGAGAGGCTTAAGTCCCATTTTATGGATGAGAAAACTGAGGCTCAATGAGGATGAGCTGTGTCATGGAACTCACAAAAGATGGAACTGGGTCTGAGGCCAAGGACAATGGCCTTCTCATGATGTTGGCATTCCTCCAGCTAAATTATAGGTCTTCCCAGAGGACTTGGGAAGATAATGCAAGATACAGAAATGGTAAATTGTGCCCATAATTGTGGTTATTCACACCAAAACTTCACCCTCTTCACACTCAGCAGACCCAGAGATGTGCAGAGACTTGCTGTCTATGAGCCCACAGCAAATGGGGAGCTCCCACCCAGGGTTCCCGACTCTCTCTGCCAGGGCACTCCCCACCCTCTACTCTGCCTCCTCCTAGTCCAAGAGGCAAGGCAGGGTGGATGAAACAAACCGTAAAACTCATGGTTTGTTTTATGATTTTTGTTTACCAACCCAAAGGTGCAAAAGCATGGAAATGAGATCCCATGTGCAGACAGCAGGAGGCCAGCAATGGATAATCCTTCGCAGGGTGTGAATCCACATTGAACTGCAGGGTTAACTCATAAAGAAGAGTGTCTATGGGGGCTCCATCCATATATTTAACACTTGCCACAGCTGCATTCAGTTGCAACTGGGCTGTTTGGAAGGGACTCAGAGGAGAGCTCTGGACCGGTAGTCATAGCCTCATCATCATCATTAACAACATCAACAACTGTGGTCTCTTTGACCCCTAAAATATGGCCAACACTGTGCCCTGTAATTGACGGTAATGCTTTTGCTCTCCTCTCCTCACCAAGCTCCATTCTAATCATCCTTCACCTTCCTTGACCCCCATGCCCAGGCTGTGTTGAGCAGCTCTCCTTCTCTGCCTTCCAACAGTACTCACTGCATTGTGAGTAACTGTGTGTTTATGATTGTGTGTTTATGCGGCCAGACTGCAAGTCAATGTAGGGCAGAGTGGTTCTTATACACCCTGTATCCTGGCCCCTAATGCTGGGGTCTGAAACACAGTGCAATAGGCCTCAGGACTTGTTCCTGGGTCTTCTGACATTGTGGGCTTGCACTTGTCCACCCTACAAGGCCTGACCCTCTGCCTCTGGGTGCCAAAGAGTGTGACTATCTTGGCCCTGGCAGCGCCCTGGCTGGGCCCTCTGTTTCCTTCAGGACGTGACTTTCGGTAGGTTAACTAGTCACATCTGTACTTTGGGTCTCTCAAGCAAGCAGCTACAAAAGAAGAGGAGGTTTTCCAGGTCCCATGAGAAAGTGCCTAATCCTGGTACACTTCTGGATTGTGATTTCAGTAATGTGGGGGGTCCAAGTATCCATAGGAAAAAGAGACCAAAAGCCAGAAGAACATCAGACTCTATTAACCATCCTGACTCAGACCTTGCCTATATTATCCTCTCCCATCTCCTTCCTAGAGTCATCATCCCTGTGTCTGTGCAGCAATGTAGAGTTTACCATCCATCCTTGCACCACAATCATAGATGCTCAGAACAATGGAACGGGGCAAGGCCGTGCACTTTAAATCTGCTCCTGCCCCTTCTCACTCCTTTCTCTCCATGTTTCAAAACCTAATTTCGTACCTCACACTCATTAGGATGGCTAACATAAAAAAATAATAACAACAAAATAACAAGTGTTGGTGAGGATGTGGAGAAATTGGAGCCCTTGTGTACTGCTGCATAAAAAAATAATAACAAAATAACAAGTGTTGGTGAGGATGTGGAGAAATTGGAGACCTTGCAGACTAATGCAGGGAATGTAAAATGATACAACTGTGTGGAAAACACTGTGGCAGTTCCTCAAAATGTTAAACACAGAATTACCATATGATCCAGCAATTCCACTTCTGCGTATATACACAAAAAAACTGAAAGCAAGGACTCAAACAGATATTTGTACACTCATGTTCACAGCAGCCTTATTCACAACAGCCAAAAGGTGGAAGCAACCCAAGTGTCCGTGGACAGATGAATGGATAAACAAAATGTGGTATATACATACAATGGAGTATTATTTAGCTTTAAAAAGAAAAGGGAATTCTGACACGTGTTACAACATGCGAAACTTGAGAACATTATGCTAAGTAAAATAAGCCAGTCGCAAAAATACAAATACTGTATGATTCTACTTATATGACATACATAGAGTCATCAAATTCATAGAGACAGAAAGTAGTGTGATGGTTGCCAGGGCTTGGAGGAGGGAGGCATGGAGAGTTGTTTAATGAATATAGAGTTTCAGTTTTGCAAGACGAAGACTTCTGGAGATGGATGGTGGTGATGATTGCACAACAATGTGAATGTACTTAATACCACTGAAATGCACACTTAATAATGGTTAAGATGGTAAATTTTATGTTAAATGTATTTTATCACAATTAAAAATAACTTTTTAAAAAACCGGTTCAGGCATATTATCTTCTATGATACATTCCCTGACCCTCATTCTCTCCACCTTCCAAGACCCAACACCTGGCAGTATTCATCCTCCTTCCTCTGCACACGTCTGCTGCCCTGATACAATTGCTGATGCTACCTGCTCACCCTGTGTTTATGCTGCCCCATTTACAGGCCTGTCATCCCCATAATCAAGAATTCCTTAGAGATTAGGACTGAGGCTTCTTCTCTGTATCTCTAGGATCTGACATAATTCCCCTAGTGGATATTGTGGTGTGCCTCTCAGATCCCCCTTCAGCACTGAGGCGCCCATCCAGCCATCCTTTCAGCTGTCAGGAGTGTTGGATGCACACAGCTCACTGCTGGGCACCTCCCCAGGAACTGCTTTTGGTCAGAGCATCATTGTCCAACGTTATAGCCTCACATAGGACAACCCTCATCCAGTGATATGTTGACTTGGAATTCCAAAGGCCCAGCCCCCTTTCCTCAACTGGTGACAACTCGGAAGGCCCTCCCAGCTCCAGGGTTGCCCATGGGATTGAGTCCTCTGATGCAAATGCATCTTAGAACACCTTCTTCCTCTGCCCGGACCTGCTTTCCTAGCTCACTCCCTTAGAGGTGGTATTCTGGAAAATGCTCTCCAACAAAGCTCCTGCAGGCACACCTTGTCTCAGAGTCTCAGATCTACACGTCCTCAAAATCTGCTTTGGTTTTAAGGAGTTTTTCATTTTTGTTTCATGATTGTGTTGACTTGCCTTGAAATGAATTGCAATGAGCCAAATGAAAGTGGAGGGGCCAGGCCAAGAGGGGCTGAGACTTGGAAATGGGACAGACTGAAACCAACTGGGCTGGGGCAGGAGAAGGGCAGGTGCAGGGACAATTCCAGCTGCAGACCCAGATCTGATGAAGATGGCAGGAGCTCTGTGTACTGTGCAAACATAAACTCTTAAGGAGGGGCGCGTGAGGCACACCTGGCTTGTTAACTTCTACCATCTTGATCCTCATTTATGTGAGTACAGCCAGGATCTAGTAAAACTGTCTTGTTAAGTATTTGCCTTGGGGTTAGGCTTTTATTCTTTCTCTCTTCCTTGAGGAGAAAGTCAATAGTAAAGTCCACTGTCCTAGGCAGGGCCCTGAGGCTGAGCGGTGGGTCAAGGTGGCTCCTCTAGAGAAAGAACTTCACTCTTTCTGGAATCCAGAAGTGTGGAACGACTCCTGACTATGGCGCTCAAAGGGCGTCCCAGGAGTACACAGATGGGAGGAAAGTTGAAGAGCAGGCCAGAAACAAACTAACTAGCATATATGGCCTCTTAACATCCATGCACAGACCATACACTAGCACGTTCATTCCACACTCAGACACATGTGCACACACCTACACTTGTGTGAATAAGACACACACACACAAAACTGTGCTTATGCAAAGACATTCATACACAGGTGTTCTGATGCACATGTGTTTTAGGTAAAATTGAGCCCACACATTCACATAGACACAAGGAACACACTCACTTGAATGAAACTCACTCTTACTTATACATGTGCACACACACATTTTGCATAGTAAAAGTTCCACTTGACCCCTTGGTTCAGACCTCAGCCACCTTCTTTGTTTCCTCTTTTCATTTAGAGAATAGGAAAGTGTAAAAAGGAATGAAACATATTGTTTCACCACTGGAATCCTGGAAAAACGCCTTCCGTGGAAGGAGGGGAGTTTTCATATTGAGGATTTGCATTTCTGATATTGGAGTCTGTACTAGCTTCAGTTTAAGTGCCTCCCTGGGTACGCTCAGCTGTGGTTTACTTGATGTTACTGATGAAAATCCAGGAAGATCTCTGCAATCAATATAGTTCATGTCAGCTGTAGAGAGGAGGTTTTGATCCTTACAAAGGACAATACAGAGTTCTATCGCCATCTTTGGTGAAGGGGTCATTCCCAGAACGGCTCTTCTCCTTCTCAGCTGGCTATGCTCATCGTGGCAGCTGCACCTGGCCCCTTGTATGGCTGGTGGGCATGACCAGGCAGCATCTTGCCTCGCCAGTCCCGTGCTCTTGCACTGTGCTCTACACTCCTCACCCTGGGGCTGCCACTGAGGTATAAGATGCTCTCAGACCAGCTCACACCTGGCCGGGTCATGCTGCAGGCTCCAGAAAGGCAGGTGCAAGTATTGCTGGCTTGCACCCACTTGTTTTGGTTTGCCCTGAGAATGACTCCATAGTTGTTTTGGATGTAGCTTCTCCAGAGGCTGCCAGAGGGGCCAGGTGGTGCAAACAGGGAGGGCCAGGGTATTGACATCCTATGAACTTGGGAGCCAGCAGCTGAGGGAGAAATTCTCCTCCCTTACTCCCTTATGCTGCACTGTCTAGAGTTTCACAGGGAGTCTGTCAAGATGTCTCCCTTGTTATGAAGCTGTGGCCAAGTTAGCACACACTCACTTATATTTTATCTTCTTCCTTCACTACCTCACTTCCCTTCACCTCCCTTCCTGCTTCCCTGGGATTATACAACCAAAAAAAAAAAGTGTTTGCACTAAGCTTTTGACTCCGGCTCTGTTTTCTAGAAAATGTAGGCCAGGAGAGTCTTCCATCCAACTGAGTTCTTGGTTCTGTCAATATGAGAAAATTATTTATATTCTCTGAGTGTATGTTTGCGTATCTATAAAAGGGGGCTGATCATACCAACCTTATCCATTGCTCGGTTCTTGTTAGGATTAATTGAGATCATGTGTATGAAAACATTTTATCCTCCCAAAAAACAAAATTAGGTAAAATATTTAAATTCTCCTTCCCCAACTTTGCATGTTTCTCATTGGAAATTCTCCTATATGTGTGTTTTGCTCATACATTAGAATATTGGATTATAGTTAACAAAATCACAAATTCCTCCTCGTGAGTAAAAGTAACAAAAGAGAGGTTTGAGTTGAACAGACAAAGGAAAAGTGAAGGGAGTAGCAGAGCAGAAGTAGAATTTTCCAGAAGCTTTAGAGGAGATCAAAGGAGGTTGGGATCAGGGTACCATTCCTTCAAAACTAGTGCATTCCTGGGCTCCTTATGGCGATTATCAGGGATGGAGTTAAGGCTTTAAAACTTTGAGTATTGGATCAGGGCTTGAAAAAGAGCCCTCAATAAACATATTAACTAAAAGTCACTCAGAACACAAAGCTTCTAGTTATAATGAGGTAGCTTTTATAACATCTACTCTTCTACTGAGAAAAACTATAAAAATTAGAAAAAATAAAAATAAGAATAAATCTTAAACAAGTTTTCAAGAGCATCATAAAGGAAGCATGGCAACAAAGTCTTGAGGGGCTAAGATCCCAAACAGAAGAAAAATAAACTGAGGCGAGCCAGACCTTTACTGTAGCTTCCCCTTCAAAGCATCTGCCTATAATTTCACAGGGCATAAAGAGGTGGCTTAGAGCTTTAGTTGTCTCAAAATAAGAATGAATAATTTAAATATAATTGGAGTCTTAGAAGGTGAGGAGCAAGAGTAAAGGATGAAAATAATTTGTGAAGAGATAATGGCTGAGATTTTTCCAAAACTGATGAAAGATCTCATTCCACAAATGCCAGAAACCCTATAAACCTCAAGGGGAAAAATGCACTCATACACACACCCCAAAGGAACATCAAAGTTAAAATTGCTTAAAAATCAAAGAAAAAAATTATTTAAAGCAACCAAGGAAAATACACATTACATTTAAAGAAGTAATGATAAGATTGACAACAAGCTTTTCAGCAGAAACCATGGAGGGCAGAAGTCATTCAGAGCAGTTTCCTGACCAAGAGTTTTCTTTGCACAATGTTTCTGAGATTATGGTGAGATGAGATGTATAAGAATTAATTACCCTAAGTTATAAAATGACTACTCTGAGTGAGCATATGAGTGCATGCCCAAACAGAGAAACAAGTGCATCTTAGCATTCATATTAAAACACACAGACACACACAATGGAGAATCGGTTTGCATGTTTGTGGGATCAGAATTGGCCACCTCAAAATGTGTCTCTTTGGCTTGATTATTTTTAAGAACAAAAGACTCTGAAGGAAACTTTGACCTTTCCCCTAACTGCCTAAAAGAATTTCAGATAGAAGGCCTGTTCCAGGAAGAAGCTAATACCATAAGATAACTGTAGTGTAATGTAAAATGTGACTCTCAGGTCACATTGTCTATAGATGGCCCAGCAACCACTTGTTTAACAATCATTTGCATTTTCATTTCCACGTGAATTGCCTTCCTCCCTTTTGAAGCCCCAAACCACTACCCGCAACATCCTCCTTTGTCTTTAGCTGACAAGGTGGCAGCTTTGGCCATTCTGGCGAGTTACTTAGCTTTCCTGGGTTTCTCCCACGTATACATGCTATAAAGCTTTGTTTGATTTTCTCCTGCTATTCTGTCTACTGTCAATTTAATTCTTAGACCAGCCAGAAGGACCTAGAGGGTAGAGGAATTGTCTTCCTTCCCTATACATGCATCTTGTTTAAATTGCCAAAGGTAAAAAGTAGGAAAATAATAAACAGCTAGATTATTACTTTGTGTTGGGTACTGCTCTACGAACTTGACATGTGTCATGTCATTTAATTCTCCAACAATTTTGTAAGATAGTTATTATTATAAATCCCATTAAAGTTGAGGTTACAGGCACAAAGAGGTTAAATAACTGACCAACATCACACAGTTGGGAAAAAAATTGAGATAACAGGTTTGTAACCGTGCCTCCACTGAGGCACAACTGAGCCTCATCCACTTAGACACAATGCTGGGCTACTTCCCAAAATGCTAGTGACCAAGAGATAGTAAAACAGAGATAAGCATAGCAGCCACTATTATGAATACAATCCATTAAAATGGCATTGATGATGATATTATTAGAACGCAACAGGAAGTTTTTTGATTTAATTTAGAATGCCTTTTTATTGTTTTATTTAATGACCACAAAAGGATTTGCAAAAGCTTTCAGAATTTATTTACTAACTTAACTCTGTTTTTCTAGAAGGTTTTACATTCCTTGACAATAAGTTCTGCTTTCATAGGGTTCTCAGGAACAAAACTTTTAGTTGGGGGTGGGCATGCATAATTCCCGCAGGTGGGTGTTTTTACATATGTGTGGAGAAAAGAGCAGGGATGGGCAATACAGACTTTGGATGCAATTATGAAGTTGGCAGAGTTTATTTCTGCTAGTGTTATGATTCTTTTTTTTTTTATGAGGAAGATTGGCCCTGAGCTAACATCTATTGCCAATCTTCTTCTTTTTGCTTGAGGAAGATTTTCCCTAAGCTAACATCTGTGCCCATCTTCCTCTATTTTGTATGTGGGACACTGCCACAGCATGGCTTGATGAGCAGTGCGTAGGTCTGCACCCGGGATCTGGACCTGCGGACCCCAGCCCACCGAAGCACAGTGTGCGAACTTAACCACTATGCCACCTTTGAATTAAAATCAGTGGTTTTCCATTGGGAATGATTTTGTCCCCAGTGGATTTTGGCAATGTCCAGAAACACTTTTTGATTGTCGCAACTGGAGTGCAGAGGGAAGGAGGTTCTACTGGCATCCAAGGAAAGGCTGAACAGCCAGGTGTCCAGGAGGATAGGAGCCATGGCCAGTCCCAGGCACCATACACTGTAGGAGTGGCTGACCTCCTGAGGAGCTGTCAGGGCCAGGACTGTGTCTCTACAACTCAATCATGAGTTTCTAGACACAGATTTCAGAAAGAGAAATGGCCCAGCTTGGGTCAAATGCCCACCCCTGAAACAACCAGCCCTGGACAGGAAGGTAGGCCTTCCTGTGAAAATATGGCTGCTGTTCACTCCTCTCCTTGGGCAGGGGTTCATTATTCCATGAATCACAGGCCACCCTGATCTTGTCCAACAGGCTTCACAAAGCCTGACCTTCGATGGTGCCCCCATCTCTACCCTTCTGCCCCTCTCATCCACTGTCACACTATCCACTCCTGGTACATTCCTGGATAACTTCCTTCCCAAAGAAATTTCCAGGCTCCAAATATGTCTATATGTTCATTGTTCATATGCCTATGCTTCAGATATTTTGGAGCATCTTCTAGTTTTCAGGCAGTAACCTAGGCTCTGGGGATCCAAAGAAGCATAAGGTAGCTGCAGTCCTCAGGGAATCTCTAATCAGTTCTAATCCTTAGAAGAGACAATAAATAAGTAATTTTATTAATTTTCTTACAGAGTTACGGATTCTATGAGTGAAGTTTGCCCAAGGGCCACCAGAGCACAAAGCAGGGCATGGCTGGTCCTGGCTGTGGGATGAGGGAGGTCTTCCTTAGGGTGGAGAGGCCTGAGCTGAGCGCAGTATTGAAGGTGAATAGTTGGTCCTAGTCAGGCAAGAGCATTCCAGGCAGAAGGAGTGGTGGGGACAAAGGCCCAGAGGCATGAACTACTTTGGCACATCAGGGGGTGCCCTTCAGCGTGGTTACTTCTTCCTATCCATCCATTCCCTTACCTGACTCCATACTTCCTTAGCTGAAAATCAGGGAGACATGAGATACATGAGCTTAACCTTCCACAGTAAAGCCACTTGATAGTTCTAGAAGACATTTTAAAACTGTAACCACAGATCTCACTTTAAAACTAAAGATTCTGCCACAATCTCTTACTCAACTAAAGAAATCCCTATATAGCTTGACTTCTGAATATATCTCAACCGTGGCATACATGTTTTTAGGGACAAGAAACTCATACCTCCCAAGGTAGTCTTTTCACTGCTGGGAGAGCTTTGCCAGTTAAAATATTGTTCCTTAGAGAGAATTGTCCATTGTCTCCCAGAATGTTTTTTCCCCCGCAGACCTGTATCAGCCCACTGGGATTCCACAGAACAAATCCAATTACCCCTTCACATGTAGTCCTTTCTGATACACTTCTAATTGTCTCCCTCGAGTTTTCTTTGCCTTAAGCTAACATACCCCAGACAGAGGAACTCTACCGTGTCACATGCTCTAGTAGATGCTGGGGATATAGAAGTGACTTTGTCCCTTTTCTTAAAGAACTTACAATAAGGAAGTAGAGACAGACACTAAAAGAGACTCTTTCAATATCTCAGGGAAAATGCCTTAAGGACAACAACTTAAGGAAGTTGGGGAAATAGAGAAAAGTTCAGGGAGCTATGAGAGTGCAGAGAAGCAGCAACAACTCAGTCTGGAAGGACAAGAAAGACTTCTTGGAGAAGGGAACCTGGGATGCTGAGCTGCCACAGCTGATTCTATAGGTTGTGCACTGCACAACTCCAGCCTTCGTTGATGGTTCCCCTGAAGGTGTGCAGTACACAACCTGCTCTACCTTATAGAGCATTCCTACTGAGATGGGTCATTCAAGGGAAACAAGGATGAGTCAGGCAAAGAGGAGAAAGAGGTGACTGGTCAGCAGTGGGAAATGGCACAATGTGTTCAGGGAATTGACTTTATACTGTGTGCCCAGGGGATAAATTTCAGGGTGATAGTAGCCAGAAATTAGGGTGAGGATATGAGGCAGAGCTGAAAATCTCCAAGAAAGGGTCCTGGCTGTGGTGTGCCAGAGCCTGCTTGTACAGGCTCATGAGAACCGATTGTATACATCTCTTCCCCAACTTCCAGTTAAATGACATAACATTGGGAACTTGAAGTCAGCCGTGGTGGCAGTATTTACACCAAGGAAATTGGCAAGTACTATAAATCAGGCTTTTTTTCTTCCCTAGAAAGTCAGTTGTTAAACATTTGTCAGCACACCACTAGTTATCAATCATCCTCAAAAGACTTGGTTCAAACACTTGCAGGTCTGGGGACAGACCTCTGGATTCAATCATTTCAACCCAGCCTAGACTCTGTGCCTCCAGCTGGACCTTGTCTGTCTCTTACCACAATTCACTAACCAGGAAGGCCATGAATTTCCTCAGCTCTCACACGTTAGCCTGAGGAATTCCAGATGGCCCTCTGCAGTGTTTAGTTGGGGATCCAGGATTGTGTGTATGCACTGAGGGAGATGGGAGGATTTCTTTGTCATTGGAGTCCATTCCTTCTGCATTTTTAACTGCCTACGGGACAGAGATCAGAGCCCTTTGCTATATAATTGGCCACAGACCTTCTCTGGATAATAACCACAAATGCTTTGCTCTTCCTATGTGCCAGACACCATTCTAAATACTTTACACATATTAACTCATTTACTTCTCTCAAGACATGAGATAGGTACTATGCATCCCAGGGAGGATGTTACTTGACCAAAGACACGCAGCTGACAAGAGGAAATGCTAATTGTTTCTTTTGCTGTGCAGAAGCTTTTTGGTTTGATGAAGTCATGCTTGTTATTTTTGTTTTTGTTGCCTGTGCTTTTGGTGTCATATGCAAGAAATCATTGCCAAGACCAATATCCAGAAGATTTTTCCATATGTTTTCTTCCAGGAGTTTTACGGTTTCAGGTTTTACAGTTAAGTCTTTAATTCATTTTGAGTTGACTTCTGTGTATGGTGTACGAAATGGGTCCAATTTTATTCTTTTGCATGTGGATATCTGGTTTTCCCAACACCGTTTGTTGAAGAGACTATCTTTTCTCCATTGTGTGTTCTTGACACTCATCAAAGATCAGTTGACTGCATATTCACAGGTTTATTTCTGGGCTCTCTATTCTGTTCCATTGGTCTATATGTCTACCTTTATGCCAGTACCATAATGTTTTAATTACTGTGGCTTTGTAACATATTTTGAAATCAGGAAGTGTGACACATCCAGCTTTGTTCTTCTTGCTCAAGATTGCATTGGCTATTCAGAGTCTTCTGTAGTTCCATACAAATTGTGGGATTTTTAAAAATTTCTATTAAAAAAATGCCATTGTGATTTTGATAGGGATTGCATTAAATCTGTAGATCATTTTGGGTAGTATGAGCATTTTAGCAATATTAATTATTTCACTCCATGAACATAGGATGTCTTTCTTTTCTTGTGTCTGCTTTAATTTCTTTCATTAGTGTTTTATAGTTTTCAGTGTACATGTTTTTCATCTTCTTGGTTAAATTTATTCCTAAGTATTTTATTTTTTTGATGCTACTGTAAGTGGGATTGTTTTCTTAATTTCCTTTCTGGATAGTTTGTTGTTAGAGTATAGAAATGCAACTGATTTTTCTTTCTTTTTTTTTGTTGTTGGTGAGGAAGAATGGCCCTGAGCTAACATTTGTTGCCAATCTTCCTCTTTTTGCTTGAGGAAGATTGTCACTGAGCTAACATCTGTCAATCTTCCTCTATTTTGTATATAGGACACTGCCACAGCATGGCTTGATGAGTGATGTGTAGGTCCACGCCCAGGATCTGAACTGGTGAACCCTGGGCCACTGAAGTGGAGAACGCAAACATAACGACTTCACCACTGAGCCAGCCCTGAAACACAACTGATTTCTGTATGTAGATTTTGTATACTGCAACTTTCCTGAATTTTTTTATTAGTTCTAACAGTTCTTTTGTGTAATATTTTGAGTTTTCTATATATAAGATCATGTCATCTGTGAACAGAAATAATTTTACTTTTTCTTATCCAATCTGTATGTCTTTTATTTCTTTTTCTTGCCTAATTGCTCTGGCTAGAAATTCAGTACTATGTTGAATAGAAGTGGTAAGAGTGGGCACCCTCTTCTTGTTCCTGATCAGCAGAATGAAAAGGCAACTTATGGAATGGGAGAAAATATTTGAAACCATCTATCTGATAGGGGATTAATATCCAAAATATATAAATCTCCTACAACTCAATAGCAAATAATAATAATAATAATAAATAACTCAGTTGAAACATGGGCAAAGGACTTGAATTAACATTTATCCAAAGAAGACATACAAATAGCTACCAGATATATTAAAAGGTGCTCAATGTTACTAATCATCAGGAAAATGCATACTAAAGCCACAATGAGATATCATTCCACATCTATTAGGATGGTTATTATCCAAAAAAAACAAAAAAAAGATAACAAGTATTGGCAATCTCATTTCTGGATATATATCCAAAAGAATTGAAATCAGGATCTTAAAGAGATATTAGCACTCCTATATTCATTGCATCATTACTCACAATAGTTAAGAAGCAGAAACAACTCAAATGTTCATCAATATATCAATGGATAAAGAAAATGCTGTATATACATACAATGGACTATCATTCAGTCTTGAAAAAAGAAAGAAAGAAATCATGCCATTTGCAACAATATGGATGAATCTAGAAGCTATTATGTCAGTTAAATATGCCAGTCACAAAAGGACAAATACTGCATGATTCCACCTATATGAGATATCTAAAATAGTCAAACTCATAGAAGCAGAGAATAGAATGGTTGTTTGCCAGAGGCTGGGGGGAGGGAAATTGGGGATTTGTTGCTCAACGGGTTTCAGTTATGCACGATGAATAAGTTCCAGAGATCTGCTATTCAACCTAGTACCTATAGTTAACAATACGATATTGTGCACTTTAAAATATGTTAAGAGGATGGACATCATGTTAAGTGTTATTCCCTCACACACACACAAAAACCACAGAAGAATACAGGGAAATTTTTGGAGGCAATGGGTAATTTAGTACATTGTTTGTAGTGAATGGTATCATGGGTGTATGTATATATCCAAACTCATTAAACTGTGTACATTAAATATGTGCAATTTTTTGTAGCTCAATTACACCTAATAAAACCTAAAAAAAGGTGGGGGGGGATACTGGAATTGGAACCCAAGCAGGCTGCCCTCAGAATTCATGCTCTTTCCTATTATACTAAACTGCCTGAAGCAGGAAGTCATGCCTATTACTGCTAACCTAGAAGCAGCAACCATTTTGGTAACAAAAACTGATGCTGGGTATCTATTGGATACATACTATGTGCCAGGACCCTTGCATATTTTGTCTTATTCCATCCTCATATCATCACCAATTAGTAACATCTATTAGATACTTGTTGGCTGTGGTCCAGCAGCCATTCCTTTCTTTGGTGATAAGACCAAAGACTGAATTACTTTTGGGCAAATCACTGCACTATCCCTCTTGATCCTGACCTCACCCCTGCTACAGGGGGACATGTGATCCACGCATGAGCCAATTGGTGCAGCCTTCCCCAGGGCTCCAGGGATTGGTCAAGGATGGGCATAAGACTTGATTCTAGGCAAAGAAAATTAAGCCCAAGACCTGTGTTTGAACTGAAGGAAAGAGAGCAGATCTCTTTTCTACCAGATTTGAATCTAGGAAGATGAGTGGTAGGCTGGAGCCATTGGCAGAACTTTGTGCTATGGAAAATAAGTCTCGGCAACAACACTTAAAAACAAAACTTTGCCATTCTAAGAATTGTATTGTAGGAAGGAAGGAAGGGAGAGCATTGTTCCTTAGTATACTATGATCCTTGGCTTTATTTTACTAACAAATAAAACCTGAGAAACTCCTTCCGATCATTGTCTTGAGGCTAGTGGAGAGAAGAGGTCTCATAGCACTCAGAAAGAGGAGAAGAGACTTAGAGACACTGGAAGAGGAGGGGAAGATTGCCAGCCCATGTGAACATAGTGAACAACCTTCAAAAAAGACTACTTGAGAGGTATGCTGATTTCATACTCTTGAAAGAGGTCATCCTATTTATCTACTAAAAAAACGAAGGATCTCCAAAGGTATCATAATGTTTGTCCAGGGAAGTAAAGCATCGAAGACCTGGAAAGGGGTCACAGTGTTTGCCTCAGGGAGTAAAACTTAATGATCTCTTTGTAGTTGGTGTTTGAACTTTTAAAATATGGTGACATGAAGATTCATTTATGATGGAAGTTGAATTCCTCACACACCAGCATACTGCTTGTGAGAACAAAGCCAGCCTGAAGGAGAGAAGAGCTAAGAACTGGAGAAAAACCGGGTCATAATATCTTTTTTATGCTCCTGGACCATGCCACACACAGGTATTTCAGTCACATGAACCAGTATATCCCTTCTTTGCCTAAGTCATCTCAAGTTGGGTTTTCTGTCCTTTGCAACTAATCAGGTTGGAATTATTATCCTTGTGTTAAAGAGGAGGGCACTGAGGCTCTGAGAGGTTCCATGAGTTGGCCAGGACCACACACAGGTGTTTGGTATGGCCGGGTTTAGTCTCTGGTTCATCTAATTCCATCTTGTCCATTCATTCAGAACTTCCTGTTGCCTCAGCATGCACCTTCTCTCCATTGATCCTGGAGACTCCACATTCAGTGCTCCCCTCCATCTATGATAAGTCCCTTCCCTTCTACCAGGCATGCTACTCAAGGTATTGGCACATTTTTCATTCATTCATTCATTCATCAAAGATTTAATATCTTGATATAGATTAGGCATCATGATGGAGTTTGTAAGAGAGAATGAAGCATATAAAACATAGTCCCCATTAGACAATCTGGCCCAATCACACATGTGCAGCCTTCTCTTTTGTCTGGGACCAACCCTGTAACCACGCACACTTTGACCTTCTCACACTTCTCCAGTTCTGCAGCCCCTTAAAGTCTTTCACACGCTCTTCCTTTTACCTTCCTAATGACATTCCTTCTCGTCCCCACCTGGTCAATTCCTGTTCCTCCTCCAAAGCCTGGGTCCCTGACTGCCCCATCCACCACCTGCCGGAATGAGCCTGTGTCACTAAGGAAGCCCTTTGCTCTGTTCTGTGACCATTCTGTTTCCCACTAGATTGAACAACCGGAGATCAGGGACCACATCTAGTCCTCTTGTACCAGCAGAATGTGGCTCCAAGGAGGTTAATAAATTTTGCTGAATTACAACAGCAGTCCATGAACTAAAATACTCCTTTAGAGACTTTTAAAGTTAACCCTTCTCCTTATCATTAAATCAAGCCCAGTCTGTGTTTTAGTGTTTAATTTAGAAGTGATAATGCAACCTGGCTCTAAAAAAATGTTCTAGAATTCCCACTTTCTGCTAATTCATCCTGGCCCTTCAAGACTGGCTGTCACTAGGATGATGAGCTTCTGGTAGAAGGCTCCTGGAACACAGAACTTGTTCTTCTCTCTTCACCTTTAACTCTCACTGCCTCGTACGCCAAGGGAAGTCTTAGACCATTCCACACTCAGTTCCTCTCTGTGTGACAGTCTTCTCTCCGGGTGCCGGAGGTCCTGTAGGTGTTTGCATTCCTTGCCCATCTGTGAGACCTCTCTTCTCCACTGTGCCTGGTGTGACAGGACAGCGGGATCACCATAGGAACCAAATCAATCCCTCTGCAGAGCAGGTTGGTTGCTGAACTGCATAAAAGCTCTGATGGTTTACTTGCTTAATTTGTCATCATTTTTTCAAACTTGGAGAACCAACTCTATCGCAAAACTAGAACAGCTGTTTGATTTGAAAACTGGAGGAGATCTTTCTCCCTGCTGAGAATCTGTTTTATAACTTGATACCCTGGAAGATTTCAACCCAAATAACCACTTATTAAAACTCACAGGGAGTGGGGAATTTGAAAAAAATCTTGGTCCAGAAACCAGAAGGCCTGGCCCTTGTCCTTCCACATCTGGGCAACCTCAAGGAAGTCACAGACCTTCTCAGAGCCTCAATTTCCTCGTACGCCAAGGGAAAGCTGGAAAAACATATATCCCTCTTGCTGTGTAGCAGGCGTTCTGCTCAGGATTGACCACTCTCATTTCATTCCTACAAAATCCCCATGAAGTGGGTCCTACCATTTTACCTATTTTTCAGCTGCAGAAGCTGAAGCTTGATGCCGTTGAAATAGTTTTCATGGTGGGCACACCTGTTGAAATTGTGGAACTAGGATTTGAAACCAAACAGTCCTGACCCCAAGTCCCAGTTCTTAACCACCGCCCAACAGGCAGATCTAAGACATTTCCACTATGACCATTCCATGATTCCACTGCCAATGAGAGCAAATGTCCCTTCAAGTGTTCCCTTATCCTCTGGGCTCACTATTACTGTGTTTTTAAAAATAATCATCCTAATTAAAACGTGACCTTTTTGATGCCTTATTTATCTCTGCATCCCCAGGAGCCATCACGAGACATGTCACATGCCAGGGGGTTCATGGGGTTCCATCATTAGGAAGAAAGGAACTAGCATGTATAAAGCCCCTTCCATATGCCAAGCTCTGCACTAACACCTTCAGGCATTCAATTTCATTTCATCCTTTCTGAAATCCTGTGAGGTCAATGCTGATTATCTCGAATGCTGCAGGTGAGGAAACCTCAAAGGCAGATCTGCTCAAGGGGCCGTAACCAACGTCCTCTGCAGTTCAACTCCAAAGGCTCATTAGGTAAAGCATTGAAAATGAAGGCACGAAAGAGTAAACCTTTAAAACCACAGCTTGGAACCATATAAAAACCGGGGGAAGGGAAAGGCATCAGCATTAAAACGTTTCCCAAGACTCCAGGATACAGAAAAATCAACATGCCACACAGTTGATCAAGAAAAGCATCTTTGAACCTGCTTTTATGGCAGAGACTGCTGCCCAACGCTTGTAGATCTACACCTTGGGAACTGAAGCTACAGAAGGAAAGCTGTTGAATATGCAGGGAATTCAGCTTTGCAGGGAGAAAAGGGCCTTTTTCTCACCAAATATATTCAGAGAGTGAGCAGAAAGTGACATTTAGCAAGAATTGAAGATATAGAAGACCTGTGCTACAAAAGGACTGTATCAAATTGTTATTGCTGCAGAACAAACCTCCCCAAGGTTTAGTGTCTTAAAATCATAAGAATTTATTTAGCTCATGTGTCTGTGGGTCAGCTGGGCAGTTCTGCGGATCTGGGTGGGGCTGGACTGATCTTAGCTGGGCTTGAGTCTGAGTCTGCACTTGACGGCAGACCACCTGGGGCCTGGTTAGTCAAAGATGGCCTTGGCTGAGAACCCCATCACCATGGGGTCTCAAGATTCCCAAGACCGTGAGCAGAAACATACAAGGCCTCCTGAGGCCTAGGATGGTGCTGATGCACTGCTCCTTCTGCCATATTCTGTTGGCCAAAGCAAGTCACCAGGCCAGCCTTCATTCAAGATGTGGGATGACAGAGTGCACCTTCTGATGGAAGGAGCTGCCAGACATGTGGTAAGGGGTGTGGATACAGCGAGGGGAAGAAGTGTGGCCATTTTTGTTGAGACTTACCATGGGGACCTCAGACAAAGTAACATCCTCAGAACTCAATGACCCCCAAAGGAGGTTAGATTATCTACTTTCACACAGCAAGGCATGGTCAGAGTCCAAAATACAACAGGAGGGTTATAGAGAATAAAAATATGTTTAACCACTACTTAGCACTATGTACCACGGCAAGGCCTTATACACTTTATCTCATCTAATCTTCCCAATTACCTGGTTAGCAGCTTCTGTTACTATCCCCATGTGCATGGACACCTGAAGTTTTCGCCTACCCAGTGGATGTCCTCTGTTTTCTTTAGTAATATCATCCCAACATTTCTTTGAGAAAACATAGTTCTCCCATGTTCTGTTTGCGAAGTTTGATAGGGTTGACCCCTTCCCTGGCCCCAAAGTGATCTCATGACCCATCCCATCAGAGAATCCCATGTCTCTATCCTGGGTTTACACATGGGCATAAGACTCAAGGCAGACCAATCACATCAGCCACAGGAATTCTGTATGACCCCTGGAAGAGTGTTCTCTTCTCACTGGGTTGCCATTTTAAGGATGCTGAAGCCTAGATCTGCTAGTGGCTTCTTTGTGCCACTCAGGAGAGACTATGTGACAATGAGTTAGCACAGACAGAACTGAGGGAGGGAGCAGCAGAGACAAATTCCCAGTGACAGTTAGAATAAACCCAAGGACAGAGGCACTCCTGAAGCCAGATTCACCCTGTGAAATTCCTGGTCTTCTGAGACAGTTCATTCTATTTTTCACTCGAGGCAGATTGAGTTAGGTTCCTGTCATTTGCAACCAGGATCATGGCTAATAAACCAATTTAAAATAAGCCTTCATACCTGACCTCGTGGTGCTTGGCTCCGTGGGGAAAGCAAAATATATGTCCATACATTCTCTGTCCTTGAAGAGCTTTCTATTCTGTTGGAGAGAGAAGAACAATATGCATGAATCATTGAGAAAGGAGAGGGAGACATTGCAACAAAAGGCTGAGAAATCATCCATTTAACAAATACTGAAGACCAAACCGAGCCAAGCTCAGGTGCCCCTGTTCCAACCCTTTATAGTCCCCTGTGCTTCTATTTTTGTAACAGTCAACACCCCAGTAATTACTGATTCTGCATAAGCCATACCAGTCTGACTGTAAGCCCCAAGAGGGCAAGTAAGATTTTTGGCATGTTTGTTAGTACTTTGCACAGTCCTGAGAGGTGGGGCAGGCATCCTCTTTGCTCCCTAATTATTTCTTCAGGATCTTTAAACCCCATCTTCAAAAACCTCAATTCCTTAGAAGTATGCCATCAGAATTCACCAAGTTCTAGTGCTACTTTTTGTTGTCATATACCACACACTTTCCTCCTCATCTATTTCATGGACCAGGGTTCATCAATGAAATCACTTTCTTGAAAACAACCACAACTCCACTGCCCCCTCTTTCCCTGGTCAAGCCCCAAACCTCGTTAATTCACTTCTTCATCTATGCTCTAGCCTACACTTGAGCAGTTAAATATTGCTATAGGTAAACACATCATTTTGCTGACTCTTCATTATTCCATTTATTAATTAATAATTTTAGTTCTTGGCTCAACGTCTTTCTTTTCTTCAATTTCATCATTATTAACGAAAGCCTACATATCCATGTGTGTGATCCAGGTGATAACCTTGCTTTTACTTCCAATAATCTGTTCCTCTGTCCTCTTGACTACACACTTCTGTGGTCGGACTCTTGACCTTGTCATACCAATAACTGCCCCCACCTGACATTCCATTCCAAGCTGCATACTCTTTATCACCTCCTATCACCTACCTTGCATACCCATTGTAAAAATTCTTAAGGAATTCATTAACCTTATCAATTTATCATTTTAAGTACTCTATCCATACCCTCACTCTCCTCCTTACCTAAGGACGATGGTTCATTACTGGAAGCACTTCCTTGAAAACACCCTCAGGGGCAGGCCTGGTGGCGTAGTGGTTAAGTTCGTGCATTCTGCTTCAGCAGCCCAGTGTTTGCCAGTTCGGATCCCAGGCATGGACCTACTCACTGCTCATCAAGCCATGCTGAGGTGGTGTCCCACATAGAAGGGCTACAACTCTACAACCAGGATATACAACTGTGTACTTGGGCTTTAGAGAAAAAAGAAAAAGAGGAAGATTGGCAATAGATGTTAGCACAGGGCCAATCTTCCTCAACAACAACAAGGAAAAAAAAAAAAAAAGGAAAACACCCTTAGCTCCTTTGCTTCTCTTTTTCTCTCTCCATCATTCTGACCTAGTCAAAGCCCAAACCTCATTAATTCACTTCTTCACCCATGCAGTGGCCTACACCCAAGAACCTGAATATTGCTGAAGGAAAACACACCACCTTGCTGACTGGCCTCATTTTAAATTCAGGGCATTATATCTCAAACCAACGTGAGAAACATTCCTGCAATTCTACCACTCTTTCCACTTTCCAAAAGGACAATCTCATATCTTCTCTCTTATTGAACTCTATTCCTTCTCAACACCTCCACAACATTCTTAGATTATGATTTTGCTTGATACTTCATTTATATATAAAATATACTTTACATTCATGGAGGCAAGGGAAATAATGATATAAGGCCCCATTCACCTTCCCTCTACCCATACCAACCTCCCTGTATACTTTCTATATTACCTCATCTTCTTATGAAAAAGTGTCTCTGATCCTTATAGGTGAGCCTTCCACCAATGCTCTACAACTCATATATCCTCATCTACTCAAGGACTTTGCGCCTGCAATTATATCCTCCTTCTCCTACCTGCATCTTCAGTTATCCACTCTCTGCTAGACCATTCTTGTTGGGATACAAAATGCTCTAGTATCTCCTATATTTTATTTTATTTGTTTTTTTTTTTTGGTGAGGAAGATCAGCCCTGAGCTAACATCCGTGCTAATCCTCCTCTTTTTGCTGAGAAAGAACAGCTCTGAGCTAACATCTATTGTCAATCCTCCTCCTTTTTTTCCCCAAAGCCCCAGTAGATAGTTGTATGTCATAGTTGCACATCCTTCTAGTCACTGCATGTGGGACGCGGCCTCAGCGTGGCCGGACAAGCGGTGCATCGGTGCGCGCCCGGGATCTGAACCCGGGCCGCCAGCAGCGGAGTGTGTGCACTTAACCGCTAAGCCACAGGGCCAGCCCATATATTTTAAAACAAAAATCTTCTTTGGTCCTACAGTACTTCTAGCCCCATCCTATTCATCTGCCTCCCTTCACTGAAGGACATTTGGAAATTGTCTATCACGTCCAGCTCCACTGCTCACCTGAGGTTCTCTCCTCAGTTCATTTTGGTTGGGTTTCTGTCCTCACTACCCCATCAAGACTATTCCCTGTAGGGTCACCAAAGACCACTCTGCAGAAGTTGATCCAGATGACCACTTCCTCTTTCTTGAATCACTTTGTTCTCTTGGCTTCTACGACATCACACTTCTTGAGTTTTCCTTCTAACTCACTGGTTCCTTCTCCCCCGCGCCCTCCTTCAATCTCATTCCCTTGTTCTTGCTCTTCTGCTTGACCTGGAAGAGTTGAAGACTCCTAGGGTCGCTTTTCCTTCACTAAACCTTCTCTTATCTGTCATATAGCTGTAAATGTCATCAAATTACTCATAACTCATAAAAAATGGACAAAATGAAAAGAACAAAAGACTTGGCATCCAACTGACATCAGGTTCTAATCCTCAGTCTATCAAACTATGTGGCCTGGGCCAAGTTACTTAACCACTCTAAGCCCCATTTCCTCATCTGGTAAACAGAGAAAATCATAATCCTTACTTCGAAGACTTAATCTCAGGACCAAATAGGATAATGGATGTGTCAAGTGCTTCATAACTATAGAAAGCCCTGGACCCCATGCAGTTCCGAAGATCTTGGGTTGATGAGAAGCCATAGTCAGCTAAAAGGCAAATCCTAAATCAAGATGACACTTAAACTTAGTGATGGCACATGTTGAACCCCATAAACTTCCTATTAAACCTGTAGAAACCACAAGGATAACTTGGTAGGCTTCCACTGGTTAGTCCTTATTGAAGAGAAGGTTGATCTGCCAGCAAATATTCCCTACAGAGAACCACATGTCTGGAACCTCAGGCTTAAAATTTATCAAAGAAATCAGGCACACGCCATCCAGCCACCACACCAACAGCCAGCACTAATATTCCAGTAAATTAAAAAGTGTACATTTAAAGAAACTACTGGTGGCTATGTTCCAGCAAAGATCAGGGGAAATATCTTTTATCAGGGTGCAGGGGGTTCTTTCCCAAAGGTAGAAAACAGAAAACGGTGGGCAAATAAAGAATTGAAGAGCTCCTGAGGGAACTCACCAGAACCAATTATAATTAGAACTAGCCTGGCTTAGCATGAAATGTCTAGTGGAAAACTCCACGCTGAGAAATTGAGTGTCTTACTGGGGAGAAGGGCTGGCTGGTTTCCAGAAATCACTGGGCATAAGGCCGCCCTGCTGTCTCTGTTTTAGATTGTGATTGACCACTGAATAGCTGCCCAAATTGAGACGCCTGCCCAGACCCTGGCCTGACAGAACAATCGGCCCGTGCTGCCCTGGAGACAGCCGGGGCAGGAGCTGGTAATTGACAGATTACTCATTACAGAAGCGCAGAACCAGGAAGCCAGCTGGGAATCTGAACCAACAGAGCCCGAGGGCACAGGAGTTGGAATCACAGGGAACAGACAGCCCAGCCTGAGTGGTATGTGTCACAGAGGAAAGTGAACTTATGGAAATTGCCCAGCACTCAGAGGCAGAGAGCTCTGATTTTGAAACCCAACTCTGCCATGCTCTCCGTGTGACTTTGGAGGTGTGACTGGCCTCTACGAGCCTGTTTTACTACCTGGAAAATACAGATGAGAGAAAGCATCTTTAGAGGAGTTAAAAATAAGAGTGCTGGGATTATGATATCAATGATCACTATAATAACAACTTGCACTCATTTCACATTTTCCAGGTGTCAAGGACCATCTAAGAAGGTCAAAAATGCATTAACTAATTTAATCTTCACAACAAGGCCCACGCTGCTCTTCTTCAAGTTTTACAGATGAGGAGATTGCGGAATAGAGATTTTAAGGTATTGCCCAAGGCTACATGGCTAGAAGCTGGCAAAGCCTGAATTTGAACCTGAGCATTCCGGCTCTGGAGGCCACACTTGCAAACACTGGACAGGCCATGTGGACATGAAGAATAAAAGGGGAAAGGACCCCGCAGTGTCTGGGAGGAAGTCGATGCTCAGTAAAGTGAGCTCCCTCTTTCTTGCCCCCCTCCACCCCACTTATGAGCATTCTAGACCAACGTTAAATCTAGAAAGCAGGTGTGTGCCAACCCCACAGCTGGCGAGGAACAAACTCGTCTATGTTCCTCTACACTGGTGGAAGCCCCCAAATCCTATAAATGGTCAGGTTCCTGGAAGACTGAGCCCCACTGTCCAATACATATAATAACCTCCTGATGCAGCCATGACCTTGAAGGGTAAGAATGATCTGAGTAGATTGAGTCTGGGGAAAAGCCGTCTCTTGGTAGAGGGACCAGCAGGGCAGAGCTTTGAGGGCTGAACATTCCAGCCTGGGAGAGGGGCTTGGCCCTATCAGAGCAAAGCAAAATGCTGGGGACAGGGGGAGACTGGAAAAGGGAGGATGGGGAAATGTAAGTTCAGCCAAATTGTTAAGGATGTAGAACACCGTGCCAAAGGGTTTAGAGGTTATTTTATACAAGGCATCCTAAATGCAGTGCTCTGTTCTCCCCTGCAGTCTCACTCAAGGCTTACCTCGCTGCAGTGAAACTCGCCTTCATACTCTTGTCTTCCCATCTAAATGTCATGGAGGGAAGCCACACTCAAATACTAGGTAGACTGGAGCTAGTGACGTATTGTATTAGTTTCCTATTGTTGCTGTGACAAATTACCACAACTTAGTGGCTTCAAACAACATAAATTGAATATCTTACTGTTCTGGAGGTCAGACATCCAAAGGGGCTTTTGGGGTTAAAATCAAGGTGTCAGCAGAACTTGGTTCCTCCTGGAGGCTCTAGGGGATAACCTGTTCCTTGCCTTTTCCAGCTTCTAAAGACTTCTCACATTCCTTGGCTCATGGCCGCATCACTCCAGCCTCTCCTTCAATCATCACATCTCCTTCTCTGTGACCCCTTTGTCCTGGCACAAGAGGCTGTGTAGGAAGCATTCGTTAAATGAAACTGAATGGCCCATGTGGATGACTCCTGGGTTCTTGGGTAAATGCTGAGTTGTTCTTGGTTAATCTTGGAGGCATTCTCTCCAGTTCTGACACCTGTCGATCCAGAGACTCACCCCTGTGCTCTCTCCTGCCAGCCACACCATCGTCCAGGCCCTCTCTGCTTGTCTCAGTGCTTTCTGATGGCCCCACGTTGACCCCCCAGCAGTTATTCTTGGAACTCCGCTCCAGACGACCCGGGAGTTCGACTCCTCAGAATAGTTCCCAACTTTCTAGGTCTTATCAAAGTTTCATAGAATATGAAATGTCTGAGCTGGATGGGATCTTCCAGATCATCTTGTTTAACACCCTCCTCGATAGGGAAACTACACGTACAGAGAGGAAGGGATTTTTCTCAAGGAAGGCACTCACCCTGGCCTTTAGCTATGATGAACCAGCTGGAGAATATGGGTCCATGATGCAAATGTCCCTTTAGCATCTGTGCTTCTGTGATTCTATTTGTCCTATAATTATTTACTGGGCATCATAAGGCCTGGTGCTGGTGTTTCCTATCACCCTGATGTCTGAAAGGAGGGAAAAAGAGGCAAGTAAGGAAGGTCCCTGGAGGAAACAGGAGCTCAGGCTGAGCCTGGGAGAAGAGGCCAGGTGAGACTGGAAAGGCCTGATGTTCAAGGTGCAGCTGTGTGTGGTGCTACTCTGTGAGGTCACCCCCAGCTCCCATCGTCCCCAAACCTTTAGAAAAGCCTGTTTCTCAAACCTCTTGGGTTTGTTGACCAAATGAAAATGGAATCGTCCAGTGGAGAGGGAGAAGAGACCAGCCAGAGGACGAAATACAAGGTTGGCCGCCCACATGCCTCTGTGTTAGAAGGCTGCCTGCCAAGACCCACATGCATTCTGCCTGGGGGTAGATTTTTGGCCAGGAAGCACTCTCAGCCTGCCTGAGGCCCCCAGAATCAGCCCTCAGTCAGTAACAGACAGAGAAGCAGAGGGTAAATATCCCAGCTTCCTCATCCTTCAGTGAAGATAACTTTGTGACACCTTCTGCATGGTGTCTCAGAGTCCCCTGAACTGGGGACGGAGCCCCAGTTCCCCACAGTGGTAAGTGGCTTGATAATACATCTTATGAACCTCCTTGTCTCCCCCACCTAACTCCCTGCTCCAGGACCAGCATTTCCTTGGATGATTTCCCCAACAAACAACCTGCACTGAATTATTGTCTCAGGGTCTCAGGGAACCCAAATCAAGACAGAGAAAGAGAACATATCTACGAGGGTTAATTTTATGTGTCACAGCATAAAAGCAGAGCAAGGGAAACTGAGGAAGTGGGGAAGCCTTGAGAATCCTGGGAGCTACCAGTGTGAGGGAGGAAGCTGGATTTCCCTCTACACATGGGATAATTATTTAAACATTAAATGATGACTCCACATAGCCAGAAAGCTTGGAGACACACCAACCCAACACTAAAGACGTACTCCTTTCAGTATCCTCACGAGCCCTAGCCCGGAGTTGAGATCACAACGGGTGCCCTATTAGAAACTCTCTCTTCTCTGGGCTGGTTTCAATCCTTCGCTGTAGAACATGCTCTTCTGCAGTAGCCGCCTGTGCCCGCAGAACAGGGAACGCCTCTGGGGCGGGGAGCAGACCTTGTTTACCGTGTCCCTAGTGCCTAAAGCAATCTCGTTGGCACATGGGTATTCATCTCATGGCTTGCCAATTTGGAACAGGGGAGCGTTCCTCCCCACCTCTGCGATGCCCAGAGAGCTAAAATAAGGCAACCATTGAACCAAGATGTCTGTAGGAGAAGGGCTGTGGCTAGCTCATCTCTCTGTCTCCAGGGCCTTGCCCAGGGCTCTGCACATTGAATAAGTGCTTGAAGAAGGAAGGAAAGCTGGTTACAAGGCCACTCAAGGCAGTTCTCTTAATCTGTCTCTGTGGAGGCTCTCCAAGGGCCCTGAGCGACAGCCATCCTCTGAACCTGGAGCTCTAAAGCCACCCATGTTCCCCGGCGCTGCCCTGACTCTTACTCAAGGGCCCTGTAGTGAAAGCACTGGATGAAATACTTGATTTTAACTGAGACTTCTTTCTCATCGTCCCAGAAATGGCCAGGCCATTGTCACCTGGAGCCCACTCTCAGTCACTTCTCTCACAGATCCAGGACAAAAGGGCATGTCCTCTTACTTAAGCCCCTGTTTCAAGTGCCACATCATACTTACCCCCAGGAGCACACCTGGAGATAGTTGCTATGACCCCTGCCTGTCCATCACAACTCTGAGGCTCAGAAGGCTGTGTGCTGTCCCAGGGGTAGAGCCCAGACTTGAAGGGGGCTCCTCACCCCATGGTTTCTGCTCTCCCCACCACATCTACATGAGGAGAGAGGCAACTGCTCCAAGAGGCAGCCTCTTGGTAGCCCCAAATCCAAACACTCTAGAACTCAAATTCCCACCTCACTGAGCCCCCATCTCCCCTCTGGTGCTTCTGTCCAGCCAGCAAAAGATCTGGATAGAGACATCATCTCTCTCTGCTTCCGTCCATCTGGGCAGCTGAGGCCCTGCTCCTTTTCAGGGCTTATGCCCTGGAGGGAAGTAGCTTGCAATTTACAGAGGCTCCTGACAAGCCTGCAGTATTGAGGCAGCTGTGAAAATTGGACACCCACAAACGCAGGAGTCAGACCAGACAAGGGAAACAAATCACCCCCGAGGGCTCTCCACCTCCAAACATCAGATAACATAATACTCTTGCTCCTAAAGCCGTCAGTGTCCAAAGAGGCTCAAGGCAATCCCTTCTCCCAGGCCTTTCACTGAAAACCCAGATGCAGTGGGAGAAAAGGAATTTAGGGTTTTGTGAAATGGGCCAGCCAAGCCACGCATGGCAAAGGTTTCTTCCAAGGCACAGGGCATCCTGAGTCATCTAAGCCATTGCAAAAAGGGTATCAGGATTTTAAAGCAGATATGTAAATTAATATACTAATAATTGATAATTAAAAATTTTAAACATGTATTTTTTGAACAGATACACATGGTGAGTAGTTGAAGCTACAGCATTCAGGCATTTCGGTGGTTGGAGGGACCTGGGCAGGAGCCCAAGCTTCACAGGCCATGTCTTCTCCCCATGGTGGGTGTGTGGGTTGGTCCTGACCTGTAGGAGAAAATCACAAAGTTGAGGGCATGTCTGAGTCAGCCGGTGACTCAAGCAGCCCAAGGGAACAGATAGGAGTCTGCACCTGTTTCCACACGTTCTGTCCTCTCCACCCCCTGCCTGCCCCCACCATCCTCCACTTCCATGAGGCCCCCTCGAGTGGTGGCACCCGCTTTATTGGGCTGATAGTATCACTGTGTTGTGTCTACTGAGCACCTATTGTGTGCCAGGCACTCTATATCCATGCTTTCCAGACCCACAACCAGTCCTGGAGATTAGTCCCATTGAACAAATGCGCTAACTGCATGAAGAGAGGTAAAAAGGTCACACAGAGGGGACATTCCTGAGCCAGATTTGGAGTGCAAGTCTATTTGACATAATTCTAGCCTCAGGCTGTCCATTAAAGAGTCCAGGGGGCTGCAGATATGTGCGGCAGTAGCTCCTGAGGATTGTCCATGTGGCCTGGAGACAATTGTCCTGGAGGGCCAGGTCCTCACTTTGCCACCTCTGGGCTGTGCCAAGATCAGATGCTTCAGCATATGCCAGCTGGAGCTTCCAGCAGCTGTTGAGTGACGGCATCCAGGCTCCTTTCTGGGTCTGCCATTCTAAAGAAGCCCAGGTCTCACGGGGCAGCTGGAGTGTGAAAGATTTGAAGTTATCTCCAAACACCCCAGGGTTTTCCACCCTCTCTGACACTGCACTTGCTTGTCCCTCTGTGTGTGTGTGCCCCTGTCACACTCCAGTTCCTTCCAGTTTGCTCAGACATGGCCTCTGCTGGTCTGGGGTCTTTTCCTTCTTCCAGCCCAGAGCTGCCTTCTCTCTGCAGCAGCAACACGTGGTCCTCATGCTTAACGTTTGCTGCATCGCACTGTGTTGTGATTTTGTTGGTTGTGTGTCCATCTTCCTCACCAGCCATGAGCTTGCTGAGGACATGGGGAATGGCTTATTCATCTCTATACCCCCAGGGCCTAGGACTCACCACCATCTGGCACATAATAATGGCTCAGGACACCGAACTCTCTCAATCTGATGTAACATGAAGCGGAAAGGGACGTGGGCAAAAACTCTGGATCCTGGTCGATGACAATCTCAAATCCCACGAGCTCCTTCACAGAGATCAGCTGCTGCTGTACAGGAGAAGGAGAGAAAGATGGAGACAGAGGGAGAGAGGAAAGAGGAAGGGAGAGAGGGAGGAGAGACTCAGAGAGGAAAGAGTGGGGGAGAGAAAGTAGAGAAAAGAGGAGGTGGAGGAGAAGGCAGAGGGAGGAGAAGAAAGGAGAGGGAGGAGGAGGGAGAAGGGTAGGGGAGGAGGAGGAGGAGAGAGGCAGGGAGGGAAAGAGGAGAGATCTTTTTTCCTTTTCAATGAGCAAAAAGTCCCTGCTTTACTCTGATTGGACCAACCTGAGCCAATCATTGCGGTCAGTGGTGCATTCGTGAAATGATTGGCTTAGGCCTTGGGTACCAAACCAATCTCTGCCTAGCATTCACCAATCAGGATCACCCTTGCAGGGAGGTGCGGGCGGAGTCCCACGCTAGAGGATGGGGAGATGACTGTGGGAGAAAGCCCTGGTCCTCTCCACAGCTTCGGCCGGAGCAGGAGCTAGCACCCACTGCCCCGAGGAGCACCCCGGCCGTCTGCCTGCTTTTATGAATAAAGTTGTCTTGGAACACAGCCATGCACCTTTGTTTGTGTGTGGTCTGTGGCTGCTTTTGCGCTACAAGGTCAGAGTTGAGCATGGCCCCAGAGTGGAAGAGATTTAGTCTCCTGCACTTAACAGAGAAAGTTTACCCGCCCTGCTCTGAGAAAGACGAGACGCAAACACCCGCTGCTCAGGCTTCCCAAACTGTTCTAGCCCCTTCCTTTGGGCACCTTTGTTGTTCAACTCTTCCTTCAGTCCCTGAGCTGGCTAGGATTCTCCCAATAAATGAACCTTTTAGGCTTAATTAAGCAAAATTGAGATCTGTTTATACTGCATACAATCCAAATATTTCAAAATACACTGCTCCACTCCCTCCTCACCACACCCTCCCAGACACACTCCTAGGTTTATTTCACAGCATCTTCCCAGGAGAGACCCCACGGTTTCCCAACATGATAGGAAATAAGCCCCTTTGAGATCCGTCTTTGAGGCCTTGGTTCCCACAGGAAAACTGTGTACAAACAGCTTCATGTCAAGACCCCTTTGGCCAAATATTTCACAACAGGGTCAGCCCTAAGTTGGTGAGGTCCAGCCTGGGAGAAGCCCAGAACTAATTGGAATTTCAGAGACTCCCCCAGCATTCCCTTTCTTATCTGCCCAGAAACCAGCCTCTCCCCAGCGGCAGTCAGAAATGAGATGTGGCTGTCAGCACTCTACGTTTCCCTAGAATATTTTATCATCACACAGACTCAGTTTAAATAGCTAGTTGTGGCTTCCCGGGAAGTCCTCACACCGCAGAGAGAAGCGTTCTTTACCCAGACCCTGGACCCCGTGGTGGGGTGTTCCTGGCGGTCCAGAACTGCCCGTGCACTGGAGGCCGCCTGGCGGGTAGGGCCTTGAGGCTGCACAGCTCCCAGAGAGACATTCACACAGAAAACGGGGTGCCCGGTGGGGGCCGTCTGCAGAGGCCTCGATATGCCTGGTCCCTCCCGGAGCTGTGCGGTGTCGGGGCCCTGGCCTGAGGGCAGGACTCCTCAGACAGTGCTCCTGGGAAATCCAGTAGGAGAGCTGGACACAGTGCTGCAGAGCTGAGCATCAGCTGACGGTGGCCTCTTTATTCTTGAATGTCCATGGGTGATTTGGACCTTTGCTGTGATCTGGGCCCTGTACAGGTGCTTAGAGTGGGGGGTGGTGGCAAGGAGAGGGGGAGCATGGTGGCACTACTGCAGGTGGTGGACAAGACAGATGAAGACCAGCAATTACAAGACTCTCTCTAATGAGAACTAGGCTGGGGGACATGCAGGGTGTTAGGGGGGCACACTACGGGTGATAATTATCGCTAACATTTATATAAAGCTTAGTGCTTTCCATGTGCCGGACATTGTTCTGAGAGCTTTGCGTATATCAGCTAGTGGAATCCTGAAGGTGGTTTCTATTATTTTCTCCAAAGTCACATGCCAAAAATCACAGCTGGGGGGCTGGCCCAGTGGCATAGTGGTTAAGTTCGTGCACTCCGCCTCTGGTGGCCCAGGGTTCGCAGGCCCAGGATCCTGGGCATAGACCTACGCACCACTCATCAAGCCATGCTGTGGCAGGCATCCCACATAAAGTAGAGGATGATGGGCACAGATGTTAGCCCAGGGCTGATCTTCCTCAGCAAAAAAAAGAGGAGGATTAGCAACAAGTGTTAGCTCAGGGCTAGTCTTCCTCACACACAAAAAAAGAAAATGACAGCTGGGATTCAATAAATGGCCATGAATGATTGTGTTCCCACATTCTGTACCAGAAGTGGTCCTAGGTGTTTCCAATACACTATCTCATGTAATTTTCATTGCAACTCAGGAGGCAGGTATGGGGCTTCTCACTTTAGAAGGAGGAAAGTGAGACTCAGAGGGGTTTTGTAACTACCCTGTGGTCACACAGCTAATGAGCAGCCAAGCCTATTTAGGCCCATGGCCCTGGCTTTATGAGACATGACTCTTCCATTCAAGATGCTAACCAATTAGTTGAAAAAACAGGAAGGATGGGTTGAAGGAAAGTAACACTGCAAGAGATTCAGACTTAGGGTTCCAGAAACTTCATTAAAATGGAATTCGGAGTTCACCTATCCCAATCTGTGACCCAACAGAGAAGACAGCCATGCAACACCTCAGCCAGGTCCACACCCAGCCACTAGGTACCTCTTTCTGCATAGCAAGCAGGAGGACCCCACTCACAGAGAAGCCTCCCCCTTGGGCTGAGTTGAGCCTCTTTCACAGGGAGCTGACACCTGCTTCCCATAACTCACCTAGACTATTCCTCCCCACAGAGGTCTTTAGAAGTATGAAGAAAGAGATTGTGTATCTCCTGTGTTCTTTCCAGTGAACATTCCAGCGAGGACCACATCCTCAGGACAACCTGGGTTTTGGACACCACCTTTGCCATCACCGTACTACGTTGATGAAGGTCAGTGTCCAGAATCAGCAAACCAACATCTCTTACTTTGATAGCCAGAGCAGATTAAAAGATATTATTGAAAGAATAAATGAATAAGTAAATGAATGAATGAGTGAGTGAATGAAGGAGAGAGTGAAGAAGTGCATAAGCGTGTGTGTGCTAAGTTCCAAAGTCCTGACTGGAAAATTCCCTCTCACAGGTACATATGAGAAAGTTGTAGAAAGAATGCTGTAATTTGCAGCCTCATGGTACCAAGGAAGTTTTGTTGGAGTGAAGATTGGAGTGATACATTTTTCATATCTGACCCTTTAAGAAATCCATATTCTACTTCGGCGTGATGCCAGCCATGCTGTTAAACTGGACGGAATACTCATGGTCAGCCCCTGCCTGCGTGGTGAAGGAAGGAGGCGTGGCTCTTGCTCTCATGGGGCCTATCATCTGGTGAATTGGAAGTCTGGTTGAAGACATCCTTTCATTGAACATGCGCTCATTTAGCATCCTCTGTTAGGCAGACACCAGGAGCGCAAAGAAGAAAGACATAGTCCCTCCTTTCATTAAAATGTACAGAGACAGAGAAGTAAGCCAGTGAGTTTAACAGAGTGCTTAGAAAGAGGAAATTGCAGGATGCCATGGGAAACCAAAGGAGGGAACTTGGAACTGAAAGGGTCAGAGGAGGCTTGAGATGTCTGTTCAAGGACTAAAAAGCATTAGAACACCTTCAGGTGCATAGTGTGTTCAAGCGCACAGAGGTTCCAAGGCAGCACCGTATCCATCCATCCACCCACCACCCAAACCACCACATGCCCAAACATCCGGGCAGCAGATATTTATCCAGCTCCCCATCTACCCAGTTGCCCAAGCCAGGAATCCATGTCCCATCCATGACGCCTCCCCTCCTCGACCCCTAGACTCTCTCCTATCTGCCCCCTTGGCTCCGAGGATAATGCCATTTCTGCAGAGCCGACCACCATTGCATTGCAAGGCCTCCTGTACATTCTCTCTGTGGCCAGTCTTGCTCCCTGTCACTCTGACTCGTCCTCCTTGCCACTGCCACAGTATGCTGTCAGAAAGGCTCATCTGAGTGTGTCATCTCCCCTCCTAAACCCTCCAACAGCTCTCCAGTGCCCTTGGCGGAAATGAGTCATCACGACTGCTGATCCTACACTTTCCAACCCCATCCTCCCTGCCCTCACCCCTCTCCCCTCACACTCTCCTCCCCTGCACACTGAGTCTGCCTCCAGCTCCCACATGTATCCTGGGCTCTCTCCTGCCTCCAGCTTCCAGATTGGTTTTTCCCTCTTTCAGAACCAAATCTACCCCCCTGACCTGGCTGCTGCCCAGGAAGCATTTTCAGACAACCACCACCCCCATAATAGGTTCTCTGTGTATCCACAGGCCCCTGGGAGTCTGCAGTTTGAACCCCCAGATTGGGGCACATGGGGCCCAGGGAGGAGCAAAGATAAACAAAAAGGCAGGTATGGTTTGTGAATTAGAATGAGCTCTAGGCGGCCTTGCCATCTTCTGACTGGGAGAATTAACATCTATTGAGTAATTACTGTGCCGACACTGTCCTCAACACTTTAGAATTATTACCCACAATGCTAATTCTGTAAATAAGGAAGATAAGGCACAGAGAGAGGTAAAGTGACTTCCCCATGATCAAACAGCTGATAAGTAGGAAGGATAAGATTCCAACTCAGGCCCTCCAGCTCCACAGTCTGCACCCCACCTGCTGCGCTATCTACCTACAGGTGTGGTGTGGGCTGAGTAAGGAAATGTGGTGGCACAGGCCTTGCTTATAGGAAGTTGAGGAAGGACGCGATGAGAGGGGGCTGGATTACAGGGTGACACCTGTTTGCTCGACAGTGAGAGAGACACAGAGAGAGAGAGAGACAGAGAGAACGCAAATGGCATTTATCTGAGTGGAAACCTAAGGTTGTCTGTGCTTGGCCAAAGTGCCCTCAGAAACATGGGGTAAGATTCCCCTGTTGGGAATTCAGGGTTCTCAAACAGGCTGCCTATGTGGCCTGAGTTCGTGGCGCCCCCTAGATTGCTCCTTGTTGATCCCTAGTGACTAAGGGACCCTTTTTTTCTTTTTCTTTTATTTTATTTAAATTAGGGTAATATTCACATAACATAAAATTAATTGTTTTAAAGGAACAATTCAGTGTCATTGAGTACCTTCACAGTGTCATGCAACCACCACCACTATCTAGTTTCAAAACATTTTCATCACCCCAAAAAGATGATGTGATCTATATGGAAGTTGAAATATAAGGGACTCTTTTTGATCATTATCATGTGGCCTAACCACTCCCTTCAAGCTTGGAGGAAAAAGAACAACTTGACCAGCATTACCTTTGAAAACCAAGTCCTTTCAGAAGGGTGTGTGGTGGTAGTTGTGTAGTACACTCATTCACACATTCATTCATTTAACAGATATTTAGTGACATCTGTTGTGTCCTGGAAACAGTACTAACTGCTACCATAAAATGGTGAGAAAACAAAACAAAACAAAATACAGGCCCTGAGTGGAGTTGACCATCTCGTTTTCAACATTGTCTAATAGAAATGCAATGTAAGCCACATATGTAATTTTTATTTTTCTAATAGCTGCATTAAAAATAGTGAAAAGTAGGGCCGGCCTGGTGGCGCAGTGGTTAAGTGTGTGCGCTCTGCTGCGGCGGCCCAGGGCTCGCGGGTTTGGATCCTGGGCGCGCACCAATGCACCGTTTGTCAAGCCATACTTTGGCAGCATCCCATATAAAGTAGAGGAAGATGGGCATGGATGTTAACTCAGGGCCAGTCTTCCTCAGCAAAAAGAGGAGGATGGCATCAGGTGTTAGCTCAGGGCTGATCTTCCTCACAAAAAAATTTTTTAAAAAAGTGAAAAGAAATAGGTTAAATTAATGTTAATGATTTTTTTTATTCAATCCAATATATCTAATCTATTATCATTTCAACAGGTAATGGATATAAAAATTATTAACAAGATATTTTACACTCTTGTTTTCACATCAAGTCTTTAAAACTCAACGTGAGTTCGATACTTGCAGCCTAGCCCAGCTGGGACTAACCCCATTTCAGGCACTCGGCACCCACATGTGACTGGTGCTTACCATTTTGGATAGCGTAGGTCTAATTGGAAAGACAGTAGAAATAAGTGATGTCACAAATTGTGGTGTGTAATGAGATAAGGGATAGAGTATTATGAGATTGATGGGGCAGCACTGAACTGAGAATCCACAGAAATGGGCCTGCTCTTAGATCTTCCTCTAACTAATTGTATGAGTCCATGAAAATTAACTTGCCGCTCTGCTACTCAATGTTCTTATCTGTAAAATAACGTAAACGAATGTGTGTGTGTCTGTGTGTGTACAGATGGTAAAGATAAACCAATAAGTGGAAATTGAAAGACTGATTTTAATATTTGGTAGGAGAAATGAGCTTGGTGTCTCACTTCATAGCTAGCATCAAAATAACCTCTAGATAAATTAAAAAGTAACCATGAGAATCTCCGACATAAAAAACTATGCTAAATTAGATTACCATCTTATGAAATCTCTTTAACAGGGAGGACATTCTAAACTTTAAAGTTTTGGAGGGAGTCTTAAATAAAAAAAATCAAGATATATGGCTGTAAAATGATATGTAAAAATGCTAAACTTGTGAGAATAAGCACTTAATTACAATAAAAAAAAGCAAAGAGTTGGGGGAAAAGTTGTCACACCCACAGTCTTCAGTGACTAAATTCTTTACTCTGCATAGCACCCATAAAAATTGGTAAGAAAAATAGTATATTGAGACCACAAGATATAAATGAGCAAAGAACAGAATTGAGCACTTTCGAAAAATGTTGCAAGTTGGCAAAAATCAACTAAGGTAAAGAAGTACCAATTTACTTCCATCAAATTAATACTGAAAAATAAGAATTCACAGTGCTAACTAGAGTGCCACCAGTAATGTATAAAATCGAGGAGGAAAGCAAATACAAGAGGGAAAAAATTGTTCTCAGTGTGAAACCACATCATTATAACTTAAATTCAGCCTACTTTACAAGATGAGGGATGTAAGCAAAACCCTTTGTAATCTGTGTAATGTTGTATGAGAAGAAGGGATCTGTGAGGTACAGTGGCCAAAAGGCTTTAGCCAGGCAGGTAGCTACCACTGAGATTCTACCCTTGATCTCTCTTCGTTCACTCAATTCACCCAGCAGAGTTCTACTGTATTCCCTTCTGTGTAAGGCACAGGGTCTGGGTCGAAGGAAACAAAAATTCCACCTCAAGAGGCTCAGAGGCTATTGAAGAAGCAGACAGCAAAAGACATTTCGTGATAGAAGTCTGCATAGTGAGGGCATCAAGGAGGATTAAGAAGCGTCTTCTTTAAGTATTCCTCCACATTCAAGTTCCCCTAATGATGGAAGACGCTGAGACCCCCAAAGCATGGTGAGAGTGTGTCTGTTTGTTCCCCTGGGTGGGTGGAGGGCAGAGGAGCCAGCCGTGGTGAAGAGAGTGTAAGCAGAGGCACCCTGTCATTCAGCCCCCATCCCTGTGTGGCAGAGCAGAGCCCCTGCTAAGAGACTGAAGTTCTGAATTCAGGTCCAGACACTGCCATCAATTTTCTTGGATATATTCTTGACCTCTCTGACCTACAAAGGGAGCCCCAAATTTGCACAGCAAGGACCCCCTGGGATGGAGATGCTCCAGGAACTGTGACAAATGTATCCTGGATGACATCTCCATTCTCCTGTGTGGCCACTGGGCTGGATGCAGAAGATGCTCCACCGTTACACAACAGACCCAGGCCACCTGTGTAAAGCTGATGCATTAGCAAAACGAACCACAGACGATAGGAAACCACTTGAGGTCTAAATAAGTATGTGGTTCAGTACCCTGCAATACAGCCATGCAAAATACATATGTACATGAAAAAAGGTACTCATGAAATGTCGCTATGAAAAGAAATCAATATCCCATTGAAATGCATGTTTTGTGTATAGATATATATTTATATATTTATATATATTTGCACATATGCAACACTAGAAGTGTGGTTAATAGGTTTTATATCTGGATGGTGACATTACAGGTGATTATTACTGCCTTCTTGCTTACCTATGTGTTCTAACTCCTATAATGAACATATACAATTTCTGTAATAAGAAAAACAATAAAGTGTATTTTTAAAACAAACGAATGGACACGTCAAATCAGCAGACTAGATTTATACTTAAAACGATAAGAGCTGTCATTCTCTGAATGCTTTCTACATGCTTCCTGGCAGCCTAAGAGCTCCACGTAGCTTTGCTTTGGCCTCACGACTGTCCTGTGAGATGGGTGTGGTGAGGCCCATGTCAGAGCTTATAACCAGAGAGAGTCTAAGTGACTTACCCAAGGTCACACAGCTGGCAACTGTAGTCGTCCTCAGCCCTGGCTGGTGTGAAAGCCTCTTCTCTTGATTGCTTTCTGATATGTCTCCTTAAGAGGTAATGCCTCTGTCTTAGTCTGTTTGGGCTACTGTAACAAAATTCCATAGACTGGGTGGCTTATAAACAACAGAAATTTATTTGTCACAGTTCAGGAGGCTGGAAATCCAAGATCAAGACACCAGCAGATTCGGTGTCTGGTGAGGGCCCACTTCTTTGTTCATGGACGGCCGTCTTTTCACTCTGTCCTCACAAAGCAGAGGGGGCAAGGGAGCTCTCTGGGGTCTCTTTTATAAGGGCACTAATCCGCCCTCATGACCTAATCACCTCCCAAAGGCCCCACCTCCCAATCGCATCACATCAGGGCTTGGGTTTCAACATAGGAATCTGGGGGACACAAACAGTCTAGTGCAACCTCCCAAGAACTTCTCCAGTAGCTCCAGCTTTTGCCAGCTGCGCCATGCTGGTTTGAAGGGCTCTGAGCATCCTTTAGCCTGGGGGAGGCACAGCTTCCTGGTGAGACTGATGGGGATGATGGAAGAACTGCCGCATCATTACATCAAACACAGCCCTGGGAGTGGTCGTGTGCCGGCGCTGTGCTGAGCTATACGAATGCATGGATATCCTCGTCTAATGATTGCACTGCCCCTATGAGATAGACACTAGTCCCTGCATCTGACAAAGGAGGAAGGTGAGCCACAGAGAGGTTACCCACTGTGCTGGGTTGAACAGTGTCCCCCAAGCATTCACGTCCAGCCAGAACCTCAGACTGTGACTTTATTTGGAAATAGAGTATTTGCAGATATCATTAGTGAAGTTAAGATGAGGTCATCCTGGATGAGGGTGAGCCCCGAAGCCAAGACTGTTGTCCTTATGAAAGGCCATGTGAAGACACAGGGACACAAAGACACAGGGAAGAAGCCCGTGTGAATATGTAGACAGAGATTGGGGTGATGTATCTATAAACCAGGGAAGGCCAAGGAGTGCCAGCAGCCACTAGAAGCTAGAAGAGGCAAGAAAGGAGCCTTCCCCTGGAGCTTCAGAGACAACATGGCCCTGCTGACACCTTGATTTCAGACTTCTAGCCAGAACTGTGAAAGAACACCTTCTGTTGTGTTAAGCCACCCAGTTTGTGGTAATTCCTTACGGCAGCCACAGGAAACTGGTACACCCACCTTGCCCAAAGTGGCACAGCTCAGGGGCCGCAGAGCCAGGATTGACACCCAGGTCATCGGGCTCCAGAGCCCATCCCTTCAACCACTGCTGTAGGTCACGCTGCAAGCAGCGAGTGTGAAATTAAGGGTGTGAATTGGGCTGAACGGCTGGCCCAGAGCCTGCCCAGTGTAAGCATTTCACAAACGTAACTATTATTAGCCCTTAATGATGTGGAAAATGCTCATGGCCTAATTTTAAAGGAAAAAGAGCATGATTTAAAATTGAATAGAGGGTACGATCTCAACCAGAATTCGTACTGCATAGAAAACTGTTTGAGAATAAGCCAAAGATTGGTTGTCTGTGAGTCGTGGGATAACAGACTAGGTTTTCTTTCCTTCTTCATATTTTACTGCTCAATTTTTGTCTTCCTTTTCTTCTCAGTGAGTATGCATTACCTTTTTATTTTATTTAAATAGCTCTTTTAAACTCCAAAGGTAACGTAAAAACAAGTAACAAATCCCATAATACAGCAAAAGCCACTAATAATCGCCCACCCACCTGGTCAATTCCATCTCATCCTTTCTCTCTTTCATCAGAGCAAACAAACAGAGAGAAGGTAATTCATTTAAAAACTGCTGTGCAGAAGGAGTGCGGCCTGGAGCTCTGCTGGCTGGGCTGGGCTGGGCTGGCTGGTGGAGCAGCCCCCTGGGAATTCACTCTCAGCTGCTCTCCAGGGACAGAGCCCACAGGGACAGAGGCTCTGGCTCCAGGGACTTAGGGAATCCTCAGCCTGATGGGGCATTGCTGACACCATGGGCTCCTCACAGATGCAGAGGCAGCCCCTGAGGGGCACCGGCCTTCCATCTTCCAGCCCACACGTGGCTATAGAGCCCCTAATGTGCCAGGACCCACTGGGCAGCAATAGCGGTGTCAGAGACTCAAACTCCGGCATTTCAGAGCCTGCATTCCTGTAATGGGAGCCAGAAAACAAAAGCCTAACTAGAGACTCTATCAGACGGCCATAATGGCAAGAAAAAAAAAAAAGAAGGATGTGGTGGGTTGAAAATGTTCCCCCAAGTTCATGTCCACCTGGAACCTCAGAATGTGACATTCTTTGTAAATAGGGTCTTTATAGATGTAATTAGGGTAAGAATCCAGATGAATTCTTACTTGATGAAGGTGGGCCCTAAATCTAATGAGAGTGTCTTTGTAAGAGACAGAAAAGGACACGCAGCGACACAGAGAAGAAGGCCATGCGAACACAGAGGCAGAGCTTGGACGGTGCAGCCACAAGCCCAGGAACGAGGCTGAAGAGGCAGGAAGGATTCTCCCTTTGCAGGGAGCACAGCCCTGATGACGCCTTGACTGTGGCTTTCTAGCCTCCAGAACTCTGAGAGAATAGAATTCTTTGGTCTTAAGCCACCAAGCTGTGGTAATTTGTTACAGTGGCCCCAGGAAACTGACACCAAGGGTCAGGGGACTGGAGTGGAGGGCAGGGTGACACTACTTTACAGAGGGATTGGGGAGTCCCACCAAAAAGGTGCATTCCAGCAGAGGTGCTGGAGGAGAGAGCCAGGCTGGAGAAAGAGTGTTCCTGTGGAGAGGACAGCCTCTGCAAAGGCTCTGGACAGGGAGAGAGAGAGAGAGGGAGAGAATTAGAAGCTGAGTTAGAGAAGTTGCCAGGCCAGAGACGAGACCCTATATGCCTGTGGGCCACGGTAACGGCTTCCTTTGGGGTTTACCTCAGTGAGATGGGCAGCTGAGGAGGTCAGAGCAGGCGAACACTCTGTGCTGCCTCAGGGTTTGAGAGGACCCCTCTAGCCTAACAGAGGAAGGGCTAAATCAGGAGGCAGTTATGAGTGGTGAGTGGCTGCTCAAAGCTGCTGAGGAGTGAGGTGGCCCGGGCCAGGCAGGCGCGAGGGAGGGGCGAGAAGCTGTAGAGTTCTGGAGAGATGCTGAAGGGGAAGCTGGGTGTGGGCGTGAGACAAGTAGCAAGTCATGGAGACTCCAAGACTTTTGACCCGATTTCCTGGAGAAGTGAAGATGCCATAACCCCAATGGAAAGGCTGTGGAAAGGGCCGGCTTTGGGGAAAAGATTAGGAATTTCTGAGTTCTATGAAGGTAAGATTCTCTGCTTCTGGGGCCTTCTGGAGGAAAGATCAGAGCTTCTGTGTGTGAGCCAAAGAAGGCAGGTACTAACCTGACCTTAGAAATGGGTCTGGAGACTCCAGACTTTGGTGTCTCCATGGTCACGTGTGGCTCTAGTTTCCAGTCACCCCAGTGGCCTGGACGGGCCACCGCAGGGCTGATAGGCTCCTTAGGCAGTCATGACGACCCATCATATGCCAAGCAGCCAGAGTTTGTTGAGCTTCTACTTTGCACTCATGTGGACAGGCCCTTAGCTAGGTTTAAAAAGAAGCCTGGGAACAAGTGTTGGTGAGGATGTGGAGAAGTGGGAACCCTTGTGCATTGCTGGTGGGAATGTAAAATCGTGCAGCTGCTGTGGAAAACACTAGGGCAGTTCCTCAAAAAAATTAATCATAGAATTGCCATATGATCCAGCAATCCCACTTCTGGGTATACACACAAAAGAATTGAAAGCAAGGACTTAAACAGATATTTGTATACACATGTGTATAGCAGCATTATTCACAGTAGCCAAAAGATGGAAATGGCCCAAGCACCCATCAACAAATCAACGCATCAACAAAATGCGGTATATCCATACAGTGGAGTGTTATTCAGCCTTAGAAAGGAAGGAAATTCTGACAAGTGCTACAACGTGGATGAACCTTGAAGACTGAAAGCTAAGTGAAAGAAGTCAGACAAGAAAAGACAAAGAGCGTTTGATTCCCCTTATGTGAAGTACTTAGAGTCATCGGATTCATAGAGACAGAAAGTAGAATGGTGGTTGACAGAAGTTGCGGGGCAAGGGGTCAATGAGGCATTATTGTTTAATGGGGACAGAGTTTCAGTTTAGGAGAATGAAAAGTTCTGGAAATGAATAGTGGTTATGACTGCCCAACAATGTGAATGTACTTAATGCCATTGAACTGCACACACAAAAATGGTTAAAATGGTAAATTTTATATGTATTTCACCACAATAATAATAATAAAGAAGGGACTCATAGTGGTTGAGTCTTCAGTCCTGGGGTTGAATCCTGACCAGTTCGGGCATTAACACGCTGGGTGGACTTGTATGTTTCTGAGGCTGAGCTCAGTACTGTCGCCTGTGAAATGGGACAATTGTACCTCCACAGACTGGAGAGGACCTCACAAAAGAGCACACACATTTTAATACCATGTGCCACATTCTGTTCTCAGCGAGTGATGTGTGTGCACGAAAACAATCCTCCAACAGCCCCAGAGGGCAGGAGGAAGCATTATCCCCATCACACAGATGAGGAAACTGAGGTAACCAGTCATAGAACGTTACTGCTGGAAGAGTCCTTAGGGATCATGCCAATCAATGGGGTTTAATGTGATCCTTTTACAGACCATCTAACTGTGACTCAGAAGGAAGGGACTTCTCAAGCCCACTCAGCAAGTTAGCAATTGCAAATGGCGGCAGACCCTCCCTCTTGCCTCTCAGAACTTCTCCATCTTTCAGATCTGGGGCAGTGGAGAGGGAGGCGCATGACCAGAGGACAGACAGCTTCTTAACAGTTGGAGAATGCTGAAGGTCTCAGGGCCCAGCCGAAAGAGATGTTCCCCAAGAGAAAGAAAACTTTATCAAGGTCAATATCCCTGTATTTGTCAAGACTCTAGGTCGCGAGTGAATCTTCTGTGACCCTTACAGAATTCTCACACGTCTTTCTCTTAGGCCAAATGTTCCCACGTGTTAAAAAAAAAAAATGAGTCTTTGCTTGTGTACATTCTAGGAGAATTTTGAAAACCATGTTCCGTTTAGAAATTTTATAAAGACATCTAAAATTTTGTCATATAGTAAAATAATTCTAAGGGATGTATTTTCTGAAGTAGCACTGCTCAATAGAAATACAATGGGAACCTCATACACCATTTTAAATTTTCTAGAATCTACAATTAAAAGAGAAGCAGGTGAAATTAATTTTAACAATCTATTTTATTTAACTCAATAGATTCAAAATATTATCATTTCAACATGTAGTCAATATAAACAAATTAATGAGATACCTTACATTCTTTTTTTCATAGTAGGTCTTTGAAATCCAGTGTGTATTACACTTAAGCACATCTCAGTTTGGACTAGCCACGTTTCAAGAGCTCAGTAGCCACATGTGGCCAGTGGCTACCATACTGGACAGTGCAGTTCTGGAGTATTGTGTAAGTGCTTTAAATCTACTTTGTCAAAATCTCAGAGGTTCTGATTTAACTCATTGAATTTATGGAAAATAAGTGCCATGTAGCCTCGTTGGCAAAGTCAGTCCTGATTGTCAAACTCATTAACCAAATCTGATTTACTATCTGACAGGGAAGTCTGGCTTTATTTTAAAATTCAAATAGATGTGTTAATGCACAAGCTCTGTTAACCTCATTCCTGACATCAGATTTTAAGAGATGGTTGATTAGATATGTGGATGGATGGATGGATGGATAGATGAATGGATGGATGGATAGTAGAAGAATGAAAGAAAGTAGCAGAAAGAAAGAAAGAGAGTGAGAGGAAGGAAGGAAGGAAGGAAAGAAAGAAAAGGAAAGAAGGAAAGATAGATAGATGATAGATAGATAGATAGATAGATAGATAGATAGATAGATAGATAGATAGATAGGTAGAAAGAAGACAGATAGAAAGAAAAAGAGAGAGAGAACTGAGCCTAGACCGCGTATGCATTCAATGCCTCAATGGAATAAGATGCTGCCGCCTTCACAATTTCTCACAAGCTCCTTTGCTAGACACTCACAGAATCCCTCCCCTTGTTCGATGCCCCAGAGGCTAGGTTCAGGCTGAAGGAGGATGGGTTTCTTTCATGAAGTGGGAACAGAAGTACTGTGAAGGCAATGTGGGAAAGGAAAGCTGACAGAACCCAGACACATTTCCAGGGGGAGTTACTTTTCAAGTTGATGTCTACCTACAGACATCGAGAAGGTGGAAACAGCTTCCTTCAGCGCTCCGTGCCCGTGAAGGTCTCCATGTGCCCCAAAGGAGTGTGTGCTTGGCTTGGAGACTACTGGACAGGGTCAGCCCTTGGGGCCCCCAAGTTCTAACAGCTTCCCATGGAAGGACTGAAGGACCATGGTTCCAGTCCAACTTCTGCTGCAGATTTAGGGCAGAGCATGAGGGCATGAGACCCCGAGATGGGCTCTCAACTGAGTCACTTCTTAGAGATGCGACTGTGGGCAAGATGCTTCACCTCTCTGCATCTTACTTTCTTTATCTATAAAATGGGATACTCAAACACCTAACTCATCTCACCTTTGTGAGGAATAAGTAAGGTATTGCAGTGAGCATACGAGGCCTGGATTCCAGAAAGTGCTCCAGAAGTATTAGCTATCACTCACACCATCCCGATACTCAGTATGGATTAGCACCCAGGGAACTTTGCAGAGTCCGAAGGTGAGCTGTTTTAGCCTCTGCCATCTTGACAAAATCAGGTGTGAGAAAAGGCTACTTTCTTCATTCTTCTTGGATCATAACTCAACCTCACCATTTGACAAGTGAGGAAAACCAGGGCTCAGAGATGCAAGGAGGGAGGCAGTGAATTGAGCTCCTTTTGGAGAGCATGCTTGTGAGATTACATTGTCGCATTCCATTCCCACAGCACCTGTGGAAGCAGATGTTATTCCCCTGTTCTGCAGATAGGTAAACTGAGGCATGGAGACTTGCAATGCTGTGGTTATCTGCCCCAAGATGGATTCAGGTGCCTGTGATGGTTCATAATAAGCTCCCTCCCCTTCACTGCCCACCCACGCTGCATTTGCCTTTGGAGTTCATGAGGTCCATCCTATGCATCATCTCTGAGCATGGACATCACAACGAAGAAGTTGCTTTTTATAGATGAAAAGCTGTGACTCAGAGAAGAGAAACTTGCCCGGGTTCACACCCAGGTGGCAGTACCTTCTTTTCCAATGCTATGTGTGAGAAAACCCCACGGGTTTCCAGCACTCCCCGCCCGGCATCAGCAGATGCTGCCTGAGCTAGCAGTGCTCCCCAGAGCCCCCCTCCCCCAGCTCACCTTCCTCCAGCCCCGGAGCGTGGATGCTGAAGCCCCTGGCCGGAGCCAGTGCCCAGGAGGCTTCCAGGCGCGGTGGGGTGGCTAATGAAGTAGAAAATGCAACCCGTCATGTCAGTACACAAGCCGACAGGCCAGGCCTCGTCCTCTTTCCGCTTCCTGCTCAAGGTGGGGACGTGCTTCCTGCTGATGATCACTGTTGTAGTTACCCCAGTGCTGATAATCACCAGCTGTTGTAGAATCGCGGAGCTGGGGTCCCGGAGTTGCCTGAGGTCCTACCACACGGTCCTGCTGAAAGCTGGCACTGCTGAATGGGCTAGGCGAAGTTGGCAGGGATGGCAAAGCTGAGGGCCTTGCCGAGAGGAAGCGGTCTCATCTGTCTGGCTTCTGCTGTGCAAATCCAGAAAGAAACAGCTGCAAACTGGTGCTGGGTGGGGAGAGCCCACTTCTAAGCTAAAGACAAGAGACCTCCAATACTTGCCTGAGGTATGAGCACAGAAAGTGCAAAATTATAATAAAGCCACAATAAGAACAGCAACAACAGCAGCATGCCTGTGTGGTAGCTCATCAAAAACTTACCAGGTCTTATATGTTTCCAGCTTAGCAAATGAAAACACCAAAATGCCTATAGGTGAAGTCACGTGCAGATGCATGATCGGTGCTGGTGTAGATTCGACCTCCAATCTGTCCGGCTCAAAAGCCTGTACTGCCAACACCCCACTATGCTAACTCTGAGTGCTCACGCCATGCTGGGGAAACAGGGCTGGGCTCCCTGCGTGACTGACACAAAGCAGGAACGGCCTCGGCTGGGCGTTTGGGCACAGTGTGGTGACCACAGCAGTTAGAACTGCGCCTGAGCAAGCCTGAGTCTGGGTCACTTCCTCTGTATAAAAAGGATTCCAACATGCCCTAAAGACTCAGTTCAGGTGACCCTCTTCTGAGAAGCTTCCTGGACCAATGGGCTAGGCGCCCCACCAACGGTGTGACCACACCCTGTGCTTCCTGCCGGCCTACTGCTTAGCCACTTCCCTGGTTTGTCCACTTCCCCATCCCCCTCACCAGTTCCTGGGCTCTGGCCCACAGACGTCACTTACTGTGCTGAGTAAATGTCAAAGGTTTCTCAATAGGGCAGCAAAGACAGTATCAAGATGGCAGCATGTGCTTTGGCTGGCCACTCCACCTGGGGACCCTGCCCTCTTCAGCGCCACCAGCAGCCCCCGCAGCCAGGCCGCACCGGTCCCAGGGAAGCTTCTGCATCCTTCCTCCATCTCCGTTCTAGCTTCCTTACTTTCTTTTTTTTTTTTTATTTGTGAGGAAGATCAGCCCTGGGCTAACATCCATGCTAATCCTCCTCTTTTTGCTGAGGAAGACTGGCTCTGAGCTAACATCCATTGCCAATCCTCCTCCTTTTTTTTTTTCCTCCAAAGCCCCAGTAGATAGTTGTATGTCATAGTTGCACATCCTTCTAGTTGCCTTATGTGGGATGCAGTCTCAGCATGGCCGGAAAAGCGGTGCGTCGGTGCGCGCCCGGAGATCAGAACCCGGGCCGCCAGTAGCAGAGCACGTGCACTTAACCACTAAGCCACAGGGCCGGCCCAAGCTTCCTTACTTTCTGATCCTTCCTTCTTCCGAATCTTACCTTTCCTACAGGCCTGAAGTATGCCACAGAGTTTTCTATTCATATATTTATGTGTACATATGTGCACTCACTTGTATCTTTTATACAGAAATGCATGGAGCCCCTACTCCACAACAGGCACTGTGCTGGGCGCTGAGAGGCAGCAGACATCCGCAGGTGTGGCCACTGACCCCATAGAGCTTGTACTCAGGTGGGAGAGAAAGACATTAAACAGAGAAACACCAGATCCCCGAGAGAGGTGGCAGTATCCTTTTGGAAAGTGTGGGAGGGGCTGCGGAGGCGGGGGAGAGCTTATGCAGCAATAACAGGAAGGAGCGGGAGTGGCAGTGGGCTGAGGGAGCTGGGAGACAGGGTCCCATCCAGACTCAGGCAGTAACAAGCAGTGTGAACTTGAGTGAGTCCCGCCCCCTCCCTGAACTTCAGTTCTCTCATCTGCTAACAGACCAGGAATGTCCAGCGCCCCAGATCACCAGCATCCTACTGCATGATCATAATTGCTAGCATGGGAAGAGTGCTTTATTAGAAGAGGAGCTACTGTTAGTCCGGCTTTCTGCAGGTGCCTTGGTAGGAACTTGACTCACTATATCCTAGTTAAGTGCTCTCTGAGATGAGCGCTGTTTTCTTCCCATTTCACAAATGAGAGAGATGAGGCTCAGAAGGCCAAACGGGTTACGCAAGGCCACTGAGCTGTTAAGGGGCCGAGCTAGGACTGCAGCCTAGGTCTGTACAGGCCTAAGCCGGTGGGCTTCCACCACATCCTCCAACCTCTCTCTGGTTGCAAAAGGCAAGGCTCCTCCAAAGTCGACCCTCCACCTCCCCAATGGTGTGTATGGCCTTGGGAGGTTTCCAGTTTGGGGTACATGCTACGGGCTTTAGAGCCAGAGAGATCTGGATTAGACCCACCCCTGCCATTCCCCATCCCCAGAACTTTGGGCAAGACCTTTGCTTCTCTAATCCTCAGCTTCCCCACCCATAAGATTGGGTAATGACATTCAACTCCAGGAAAGTTCTTGTTGCAACCATCCTGACTAGTTGTCAGCTGGGTTTTAAACTCCTACAGTGCTTATCGTAGGATTTGACACATGCAGCTTATTAATTAACTAGATTGATACTTGTCAAGAACTGTGAAGGGTCTGGGGTTTTCCCCAGTTTGCAGGCTAATGGCGGTCAGCCTGCAGAAGGCAGGCAACTCCTAGATCCGGGGCAAAGGGCCGCTTATTACATAGGCAATAGGTGTGTAACTCAAGTATCACCATTTTTGCACCAATTCTACAAGCTCCAGTTCCTACAGGGCAAAGTGAAGAGGTCTAGGTGACGCCTGCACCCATAGTAGGGTGCATTCCAGTAGAAGAACCCTGTGCTGCAGGAACCTGAATCTTTTATAATAGTCGGTAAGCTCGCCTGCCCTTTGCTCAGGAGAAAGACAATATCTTACCTTTCAAGCCCTTTTTCTATACAGATGTCCTCAAAGAGGCAGTTCAGAGCAAAGAGTAGACAGTGTCTGTGCTTGTGTGGCATTCGGAGCATTGCCCCCAACAGCAGCCATGCCTCACTCCACCCGTCTCTTCTTCTCCCCCAGTTGGAAGTCCTGAGAGGTTCCAGCCATCTTTAATGATCGGCTTTCAGGAGCCATATGATCTGGCTGGAGCGCACCTCGAAGTAGGAGGGAATTCCTGAATGTATTTGGGCTTCAGCTCCAAAATGGCTGAGAGATGCCAGCCCCGGTGAGATCTAATTTTGGAGCTGCTCTGGACTTTTCTACCGTGGGGAGCTTCAACCGTAACAGAATGTAACTTCCTTGGTTATTCTTGCTTTAGTGTTGTATTCCTTTTCTTTTCTCTTCTAACCCTCATTCAACCTGATGCAGAAAATTCAGTCAGTTCTGGCTTCTCTCAGCCATTTTGAAGTGAAAGCCCATTTACACTCAGGAATTCCCTCCCACTCCGAGGTGTGCTCCAGCCAGCTCCTATGGCTCCTGAAAGCCCATCATTAAATTTTCAGGAATTTTGCAAGCTGGGATTGACATTGACACTGTGGAAATTGGCAAATGCGTACCACAATTTTTTTTTTTTTTTTTTCTTTTTGGAGGGCTGATTTACCAGCCTGTCACAGCTTCCACTGGGGGAGGTTAGGTCTGAATTTCATCTTTGAACTATGTGGCCCTTTCATGGCCTCCTGTGGCAGTTGAGTCTTATTCTGTCTGCTTTTCAGCTGGGTCCTTCCCATTCTTTCTTCTAGGGATCTGCTGAGAGCCAGATTCTCCATCAGCCCAACGGGATTACCATTTAAGATCTGCTGATCTTACCTTCTCACCTTTCCGTGCTGTACCAGGGCCATCAAGATTCAGGAGCCTGTCTTGGCCAGACCTGCCATGTAGTCACAGCTGCCACTCGTGGCTGCCACTCTGTGTTGGCATGGAAGTCATCTTGACAAGGCCACTGGGCAGCACCCATTTCCTCGCTACACTCAGATCCTTAGACTTAAGGGAGGTTTTCTACCCTCCCTTCCCAGAGGACTCAGCCCCAGGGACCCCACCCTGGCACCTCACTCTGGCTTGCTTTCCACTTCCCTGAACTAGAATATCTTTGGTTCAAATCCTTTTATTGACTTTCCCCACAGAAAGCTAATCAGGGAAGATCGGGAAGCCTATGGGTCCAACATCTGAATGTTTCTTGAAAAAAAAGTCTTTTTTTCCATGTCAACTTCTGTCAATCTCAAAGGATACTTAAGAGAAAATCTTGATACCATCGTGAGACTGGAACAGAAAATGAGGGTATTTTGTCATATTTATTTTGGTTCTTTTTATGGCCCAGAGCCATTTCCAAAGTGGCAGCATTCTTAGAAGGGAGGTGACTTGGCCAAAGTCGCAGAGTTAAAGGGTGGTGGGTGGGGCACTGAACCCCGGTCTCTACTCCAGTTCAAGTCCCCAATCCCACAGCCTATTCTGCCTCTGACTTGGGGTTATAGCCCTTTTCCTGTCCCAACAACCTGAGCTTCCTTCCCTCCCTCTCTCCTTCCCCCCTTCATTTCTTCCATAAATACTTACTGAGCATCTACTATATCTGAGACACTGTGCTGGGGATGCAGGTGTAGTTTATGCCCCTATGACAATGACAGTCAAAGTGCCATTACTATCAGTGGCCTCCTGAGCCAAGGATGGAATGAGTGAAGCATATTTGAAAAAAATTCCCCCTCAGTACATGTGATACTGATGCAAAATGCCCAAACCTTTTGAGAATCACAATCCTCTACACGTCCCTGGAGAATGGAAGACCCTTCCCAGACCAGAACAGGGTGACTCAAAGCAGTGTCCACAGGAGTAAGGGGCAGCATAGGAAGGGAGTGAAGTTGGACAGAGTCTGAGTCTGGCTTTGCAGAGGGGAAAGTTTCCAAAGTCAAGCAGTCTTCGCTGACATCGCCCTGCTCACCCTCCAGGGCGAAGGTCTTCCCAGATCCTGTCTAACTGTTCTTCACTTCTCTTCCTTCCCGTTTGAAAGTTTCCCGTAACTATAATCATAATAGCTAATATTTACTTCCATAACAAGAGTGATCTAGCAGTGTTCCAGGTTTTTGTGTTTTTTTTAAACTCATTTCAAGTAGTTCACAAAACAACCCTATAAGCTTCATTTGACACCATCATCACCATCATCATTGTCATCATTACTATTCCTACCCCTGTGATGACTACTGCCCTCTCTGTCACTATGGTATAAAGAGAGTGGAGAGAGCCCCCAAATAGTGAGAGATAGAGCTGACTCAGGAGCCTGGGACTTTCCCCACCAGCCACTTTGCCTCTCTGCAGTCATTCATTCTCTGCAACCAATTATCCCAATACACTATCCTGGATTGCTTTGTAATGTGAATAATCAGCCTTATTGATCTGTTTCCTCAAATGACATTTCCTTAGCACGTGACACATCCCACCAACATTTGCACTGGGCCAAGAATCAATAACACTGGTGATGTCCAGGAAATCTGAGGATTAGACAGAGGAGAAAGGGAATTGATGTTGCATTTGTATGAAGTGTCTTGGGATGTGTTAGATTATGTTGTAGTCACCTGGAGAAAACGAAAGGCTACTTCCCAATAAAACAATGCTTATTTTATTTTTGCTATTATTATTTAACCAGGAAATGAAGTAAACACATTCTATATGCACAGCACACTGTAATGTATTCATGAAAGAGACATTGTGGAAAAGTGTAAAGAAGACATATTGGTTTTACCAATGCACAATTGCGTGTTCTTTGGTGAGCTGTCTCCCTCTCTGAGGCTCGTTCACTTCCCCATTCATTCACACAGTATCAGATACGGGATCTGCTGCCTATGACAGAAATCTGACCAGAGCGGAGAAAACAGATAGGATTTATGTATCTCCTAACACAAGAAGCCTAGGGGTGGCTGAGGGTCAATATGAATGCTCAGAATGCCAGCAGGGACCCAGACTCCTCCCTCCTACTGCTCTGACGTTCCAGTGTGCTGGCTTTCCTCCTTGTGCCTGGTACCTCGTGGATGTGAGATGACTGCTGCACGTGTGCTGAGGGCAGAATGTCATGATACAGGCAGGAAGAAGGAGACGGAGCAGACGGCAAATAATCTTTTCTTCTTGAGATTTTGCTCTTTAACCTGGGAATGAAGCCCCTCTGGGGACTTCTACCAACATCTGATTGATTGGGGCTGTGTTCCTAGCTTCATGGGAAGCTGGGAAATAAAACATTTAACTTCCCAGCCTCTGCAAGTGAAGACAAGTGAGAAGGTGATTGGAACGGTGGTGTGTGAGCCAGTACGTGGGATCTGCCACTCACACATTCAACGAACAGGGGCCGATGGTCTCATATGGCCAGGCCTTGGGCTAGGAACCTCGGGAGCTCCCAGGAGAGAGAGGCACAGACCTATAAAGAACTCAAATACTAGGCACCAAGTGAAGGTTACAAATGGGAAGGGCAGTGCAAACATGGACATTGGAGAGTGTCAAGTGGGGGCTGAGAACGGAACTGGCAGAGCTCATATGTCTACACGAGATTGGGAGGGAGATAGCACCCCCCTGAAATCCTAAAGCCAGGGGCTGCCCCTGACCTGGGTCGCAAAACCTTACCTTCTTATCCCTCCAGTGCCAGCGGTCCTGAGGAATGGTGGGGGCCAAGGCAAGTATCACAATGCAGCCTTCAAAGCATTTAATTTCTTTCTTATCATAAAAATAGGAAACAATCTATAAAACACTTTTTAAAATACAGAAAAAAATAAAAATCGCCCTGTCTTTGATGCTAATATTTTGGTGTCTTTCCTTCCAGCTTTTATTTTACATCATAAAATAAGCTTTTTCAGTTACAAAGGTCAGAAGTCAAAAACAAAATGCACCGGCTCATGTAGCTGAGGGCTCCAGGGATGGAGGACAGGGTGAGGCCAGCTGACTCCACAGTGTCGGGACCCTGTCGCCTCTTTCCCTCTCTCAGCATCGCCAGTGCTGCCTTGCCTTCTCAGACGTGAGCTTTATAAGATGTGTCGGATACGTACATCTGTGATCCCAAATGAAGAGATCCCTTACCCAAGTGTCTTCCCGGAAGTCTCTGATTGGCCTCACATCCTTCAGGGGGAACTTTGCAGGATCACTGTGAAATGGGGGTGAACTGCAGGTTCCCCCAAAAAAGAGCATTACCCCTCTCTTTTTAAAATTTGGATTAAACTAAACATACAGTAATGTTTGTTGAATGAATGAATGAGTTGGTGAGGGAGTTTGGTTTACCCACATGATCTCACTTCACCCTCTGCATCACCCCTGTGATGAACTCCTCACAAAGGACAGCATTGTGTGTGTTTTATGGATTAAAGAACTGGGGCCAGAGAACGGAAATGCCTAGATCCGAATGTTTCTGAATCCTGTCTCTTGGTTCACTCAGCTGATCATCATCAAAATAAATTAGCGTACGAGGAAGGTAGAACAGAGCTTGGCATGGAGCAAGCATTAGGTAAGAACAAACATTTGTCATTGTTGTTAATTTCATTATTATTATCTGTGACAACAAGTTTCAAGTCACTTCTGATCCATTCTGTGAAAGCACGAATAAAGACCCTGTAACGTCTCGTAACTGCTGGCGGACTTTTCGATGCCAGGGCAGGGGGTTCTTCTACAAAAGGCTGGTATCTCAACACCCTCAGTTCACCCTGCGTAGGTGAAGGCACCCCTGTCTACTCAGGAGGATTGCTCATAAATTTATTTCAAACCTATTTAATTTTCATTTTAGAAACAAAAGAGCTTCACGCTAAGCAATTGTGAATCCCCTCCAGGAAAGGTCTGGACAAATGGAAGCCAACTAACAGAATTCGATCTTCAAGTCACCAAGAGTCTTAAAAAGTAATGTTTATTTTCTAAAAATATAAGCAATACATGCTCATTGCAGAATTTTTGGAAGATACATAAAAATATGGAAAAGAAAATAAATATCACATATAATTCTCCCTCCCAGAGACAACCACTATAAGATTTCGTTTGATCCCCCTAATGTTTATTTTATTTTTCCTATACATATGTCAATACTTTTTAATTTTCTCTTCCTTAAATTCTTCTTTTATGAGTGAATCAAACTTTTACTACCTCATATAAATATTCACCACTTCTCTCGAAATGTTTTATTATTCAACCTTGTAAGACACCAAGCCCATCCTTTGATACACTGACATAGAGAACTCCATAATTTCAAATGAAATTTTCTGTGCAGGATCCATTATTATTTCATAGGGCATTAAGACTTAAAATATAAACTTTTCACAGTTTTTTTCCCTTTATTTAATGAGGAATTCTGAAAGGCAGACAATGAAGAATGTGAGTGCTCAATCTGGGCATTAACACAGGCTAGCAGACCCAGCACAACTTGTTCTGACTTTTCATTCTGAAAGCATGGTTCACAGCGGTGTCAGAACTGGAAATAAGCATGGAAATAAGTCATCGACATCACTATGTGAGGGAAATGAGGTCCTGAGGGGGTATGCGCATAGCTCATTTTAACACTTATCTCAGGGTACCGCAATTTCTGGTTTGTACATCTGTTTCTTGCCTTAGACAGAGATCTTGGGAGCAGGGACCATATCTCAGCCATCATGAGATCCCAGGGCTTATATGATGCTAGGCACTTAAAAGCTGCTTGAGAAGTATTTGCTGAACTCAACTCAGGGGATAGAGGATTTGCGTCAGGTGGCTGATGACACTGAGGGACTAAGGTGGAGGCTCATCTGTTCAGTGAATGTGTGATGGATGAATGAATGAAGAAAATGGAAGAAAGGAAGGGAGGGAGGGAGGGAGGGAGGAAGGAAGGAAGAAAGGAAAAGGAAAAGCAAGAAATTTATCAGGCAATGTGTGACTATGGAAAGAGCAGAAAACCTCAGTCAGAAGACCCGATTTATGCCACAGCTCTTCACTTCCTTGCCTTGTGACCTCTGAGCCTCAGTTTCCTCTTCTCAGCATGGGGTCACGATGCCCCCTTCTCAGGCTTGTTGTAGGAATTACACGGAAGAGTCCATACTGATGCTCCCGGCAACGTGGTTGGAGAATAATTGGCTGAACAGCACCCTGCAATAGAGATTGACGCCCAACCTCTTCTAAAAGGCCAGGGCGAGAAGGGTCTTGTCAATCACACCTAGCAGATTAACAACCCTATGGAATCAGAACCCCACCTCAGGGGACATCAAGCTCTTTGACCCCAAGGCAATCAGAGAGGCACTGCCTCATTGGTCTTCTTGCTCTACTCTATTCTCCATCACCATCACGGTCAACCACTTGATGGTCCAAACATACATCTCTCCATGTTGCTCTCATGACTGGAGCCTTTAGAGGCAAGAAAGGTCTCCTTAGTGAGGCTGCATACAGACCCTTTATGAACCAGCATAAACCCTCTCCTTAGCCCCATCAACCTCATCCCCTCATCATTCACTCCTGCACTCTGAAGAAACTCAACTCTCCAAAGGCACAACTTCCTCACATGGAGGTTTTCTCCACCTGGAACATTCCTGTGCACTTTTCAGCCTGGCAAACTACTAACATGAAAGGGTCATTCTCCTTCAAAGGCTATGGAGTGGCCCCTGCCACACTCCATTGTCATGTGGCCAGCGTTCCTTCCAGACTCCGTTCAAACAGCCCAACTCTACAGAGATGTTCCAAACCACAGTCATCCCCCACTCTTCACCCAAAGTAGATTCCACCAGATCTTCATTGAGGGTTCTTCTGTCCTTTGCATAAAGCTTCCCATGATATTCACACCACTGGGCTAATGCTGGTGTGTATATCTGCCTCACCACCCAGACTGTAATCTCTTTGAGGGCAAGGACTGAGGTTTATCACACTTCCCATCCGCCATGCTCTGCATGTGGCCTAACACACAGTAGGAGCTTAAAAATAGCAGGGACAGTTGGTAAGGTGCAGTATACCCCCTTCTCTGAATAAAGGCACTTGGGCACCTTTCTGTAGCATGAATTTCTTATCTGGTTCTCCTAACACAGGCACTAGAATTTTTAAGGCCATATTCAGTGTCAATTCAGATTACCCACAACCTTAGGGCTCCTTTTTCTTAGGGATTTATAAAGACATCAAAAAGTTAGCTGAGAATGAATTAACCACACCAGAAAATAACCTGTGCAAAGTTAACTTGAATCCAATCACGTATTTTGCATGCAATATCTTGTGCAATTTTATTTTTCTTAACCCAAATCTCTCCTCATTAGGGAGTTGGTGACACCCTTGACCAGGTGTGACTGTATAAATAGTTCATTCTTTTCCTCCCTGGCTTCTTCTTCTCTTTTATCTTTGTACAAGGGGTGATATATATGCTGCAGGGAAACTTGGGTCCATCTGTCCACAATTGCTCAATATTTAAAAATTTAAGTGCAGCGTCTCCATTAATCACTCTGCTATACTTTTGGTTACTACTACTGCTCCTAAGTGGCCAGAGCACTAACCTGTGCAAGGTTATAGCTCAAGGAAGAAAGTTCCTTTCCAAGAAGTGCTGTTTAAAGAAGAGGATAATGAGGTTGAATCTGGACATGGTGTGCGTGGAAAGATTTTGAGGGCTCTACCGGGAGATTTCTATAGTAATTGGAAATGCAGTTGAGGATTTATCCCTTCATTTCCTCAATCATCTAGCAAACATGTCTTGAGCACAAATGAGGTTTCAAAAACAAGCCGTCACCAGATATTTGGAGGAACAAATCACCACTCAGCGTTATAGCTGGGGGTACCATACTGGAGAGCTCTGTTGAAAATTGCAATCAGTGTGAGTCTTTCTGCTACATCCCCCTACAAGCCAAACCCCTTTGCCCCAACTCTAGAACTTGAAGGCCATGCTTCTAGGGAGCATCGACAGACACTTGTCCAGCATCCGCAGAGGAACTATGGCCTCTTGTCCATTGAATCCTAAGCAGGGAAGGACCAGCGTCAGATAAATGAAGCACTTGCTTCCCATGGGAAGTTTAACGGGGCTCCAGGAAACTCGGTAGTCAAGATAAACAATTTTCAGTTCAATATTCAAAAATAATCAAAATTAATGCAAAAACTCCATGACGAACAAAACATCAATTTTTTAAATAAAGGTAGGATCTGGTGGGGGCCGTTAGGGTAAGAAGACAGGGGTAGCGGACATGCAAACGCAGAATCAGATTCTGTCTTTGTTAAACATTTTGATATTTTGTTCGTCATGGATGTTTTGCATGAATTTTGATTTTTTTTTAAATCTGGCAGTAGGACGTTGGTCTTGATGACTGATTTTTTGGAGCCCCATTAAATTTTGTACGGAGTTGAGTGCCTCACTCTTCACTCTAGTCCCAGAGGTCCTGGTTTAGAGAGCAGAGACAGAAGAGTGGACCTCCAGGCCTGACTCCAGAAGAGTGGCCTGGTCCCTGAGCAGGCTGGGCTGACAACATAGAAGAAAGAGCAAGAGAGAGAGAGTGTCCATCCCTGAAAAGATGGAGCAAAGGCTGCCTGGACCAGCTGACTCACTCCACCAAGGGTGCACGTGGCAGGGAGGGTGCTACCTAGCGTAATGTCAGCAGAAACAGGGGGACTTGAAAATCACTCCCCAGCATCTGGTGGGGAGTGGGGCAGGGCAGACATCACAGGCAGACAATTGCAGCACGTGTGTAACTGCTACGGAAGAGAAATGCAAAAAGAGCTGGGGTGACCTCTCAGGGCCTCTGCAGACACATGTTACGAGAGACCCTACAAATCTTTCACACGGAAAGATGCAACCCCAGCTTCCTGCACAGAAGTCTGTTTCCAGGGTTCCCCTGGGAGGCAGCAGCTGCAGTAAAGACCCGCCCAGTGGATAGTGGAGGCACACCTGGGGAGCAAGGTTCACGGAGCAGCCTGGGGAGGACAGAGGGTCGTAACCAAATCCATGTTTGCAGGAGCGGGGTGGCTTACAGAGCACATCACCCTCTAGTGTTCCTGGATCCAGAGAGGGAGCGGGCAAGGAGCTTCAGCCCCACTGCAGAGCCACAAGCTCACATTTACAGGCTCCGCGGTTGCAGACCGGGAACAGAAAATTCTCGGTTTGCGTCTCAGCCTGACCTGGCAGCTGGATTTGCCTCCTCAGGCAGGTACCCTACCCTTCCAGTCTCCCCCTAAACCAGCTCCTTCCCAAGCAAATCTGCCCTCAAGGGAGGAGCAGTGGCCCCACACAGCTACCCAAGCTAGAGCCCAACTTCCCTTCCTCCCTTCTTGACCACCCACTCCCGGATTCCCGCCAGGCCAGGCAGTTCTACGCCAGAAACACCGCCCCTGTCTCTCAGCGTTTCTGTTCTTTCCTTTTTTAATGTGAGCCAATAGAACAGCGAGCCTCCTAATTGCTCACTGACCCCAGGGTCTCCCTCTGATAAATACTGCACAGAGCTGACACGAGGAACTTTCTAGAACTGTCACTTCAGACCATCAAACCACTTGTGAGCCCTCTTTGCAGCTATTAAAAGAGTGTGGGCACTGGAGTTAAGCACTCAAGTGTGGACCCAGGCCCCTTCCTCTGATCTCCACACCCCTGCCTCAGTTTCCTCCTCCTGGGGGGAGGGGCAGTGAAGTGCTACCAGGAAGCCTAGAAACAAGACTTGAAATCACCTGGAACCTCTTGTACGTAGAAAGTACTCAACAAACGTTAGCGGCTAAGATGATCTGAAACACATTCCCACTCCACAGCCACGTCATGGGGGTCTCTTTCCTCCCCCCACATCTTGCTTTCTAATCACTCGGCCTACGGCCTACGTACTGTTTCCCAGACACAGCAGGTCTGTGGGCACTTCCCTAATCTTTATTCTGTTTCTCCTCCTTGAATACAATCGAAGTCTTGCCTTTCTAGAAAATTCCCACTCATCCTGCACGTCCAGTTCCTGTCACCTCTCAGGTCCGTGGTTTTCTTGCTGTTCTTACTCCCTTTCATCAAATAGTGCTTTATATTTACCTCCAACCCGGGATTATCTACACTAGATCACATACAGAGATTTACACATCTGGTTCAAACCTCCCCAGACTGTGATGTCTGTGAGGACAGAGATGGTTTTCTCTCGTTCATGTGTCCATCTCCAGCCTCCAGCACAGTGCCTGGCCCTACAACCAGACCCAGTGCAGCAGAGTTGGGGCCCATGGATGGATGGGTCTTCTATGAATGTTTTTGTAGACTCGCAAGTGTATCAATGTGTCTCTTTATGCTGATGCTTTGACATCTGGGGCGTTGCTGACACTGAAGGACTGCCGTCCCTGGGATCGCTAAGTCCTAGAGACAGTAAGTGACTTGAGTGTGCCTTTGTATGTAAACCAACTATCCAGACCCCAAACCCCACCACCTCCTCTATGGGGCTCTCACACTCCAGGCCACTATCACCCCAGGGCCAGGAGCCAGACAACCAGGGACAGTCCCTATGCCCTAGGGCCCACTGAAATTATTCAAAATAGCCAATCCTAAACCTGCCTTCCCTGCCTCACCCCTTCCTTGCCTTGGAAACCACAATAAAGGCTTTTGGCCTGTCCCCTCCTCTGGCTGCCTCCTGCCTGACTCTGGTGCTTCCCTGGGTGGCCCTACATGGCATGGGGTGTCCCCTCCTCTTGGGAGCTGTGGGTAACAAACTGTCTTCTTGATGGCAGTCATCTCCTGATCTGTTGGCCTCGCCATACCTGAATAATAACAAAAATAATAATAAAACCTACCCTTTAAAACATCAAGCATCACTGAGTTTCCTCCACTATGAACCGGGATAATAACAGGACCACCTCATAGGATGAGGATTACGAGGATCAAATGAAGTAATAAGTGTACAATGGCTGGAACTATGCATTGTACTCTGTAGGGGCTGTATAAGCGCTTATTCTCATCATTAGTATCTGTATATGGCAAAGGAGTGAGATATGGCAGACTGGAGAGGGAGAGGGAGGGGGCTCTGCAACTCTGAACGAGAGGAGAGGAGAGAAGAGAGACATCTCAAGGACACGGGAGAGGCCAGGGCTGAGGAGACGCCGGGTGGTGAGAGAGTCTACGTGAGGGGAGATGAACGTTTATGAATTTCTCCATCTATATTCAGTTTGAGGTTGTGTCCCGTTCTCCTGTAATTGAGTTCCATTCAGCGCCCACCTCCCCCAGTTCAGGAAGATTGTTCCAGAGAAAGGGAGAAAGAGGGAGAGAACTACGTGAATATCCATTACTGTGTTATTATTTGTCACGTTTCCTTCGACCTCCCTCCTCTACACAAACGGATCCCAGCTCCTTCCATTTGTCTTGTTTGTTTTCAAGTAGCTCTTCTAATGATATACTTTCCCTTCGCCAGGAAATACAACGAGAGTGTTGGGGACTGGCTGGGCCTGGAGACTCACCAGCCCCACCCCTGCCCCAGATCTCCCTATCTGTTTTCCTCTGGGTGGTACAGAGCCACTCTGTCGGAAGTTTATGAGACGATGCTTCGAGGGCGTAAACCCACAAGCCCTGTAGCTGCTCTGACACACCAGCTGGAGGGACGAGGCCCACCCAGGCTGCAGGGAGGCAACACAGAAACATGCCAACAGGCTCGTGCAGGCTGGGGAAAGAAGCCTCGCATCTCCAGCTGGGCCAGCCCAGAGAGATCCCCGGGCCATCACAGAGCCCTCCCTCGGGGCCTGCCACAGGCTGTGCACTTTGCAAACTTCACGCTTCAGTACTTGCAACATCCTCCAGGCAGAGGGCTAGCGTCACCCCAGTTTATCAGAGGGGAAAACTGGAGCTCAGAGAGCTTAGGCTGCTTGCCCAAGGTCACCCAGCTGGCGAGGAGCTGACCCAGATCCCAACAGGGTGCAGGCTCTTAGAATCGAGTTCTGAGAGCTGCTGCTGCCCAAGCGGCCTTTCTGCTGGTGGCAGAGTGGTGCATTTCCTCCTTGGTGAGGAATGTTTTTAAACCACAGTTTAAGTGGATCCCTGGATCGGCCCATGGGTCAGTGACTCTCAGAGCGTATTCCTCATTATCTAGTTCCGCAGGATTTTTTTTTTTTTTTGTGAGGAAGATCAGCCCTGAGCTAACATCCATGCTAATCCTCCTCTTTTTGCTGAGGAAGACCGGCCCTGAGCTAACATCTATTGCCAATCCTCCTCCTTTTTTCTCCCCAAAGCCCCAGTAGATAGTTGTGTGTCATAGTTGCACACCCTTCTAGTTGCTGTTTGTGGGACGCGGCCTCAGCATGGCCGGACAAGTGGTGCGTCAGTGTGCGCTCAGGATCCGAACCCAGGCCGCCAGTAGCGGAGCGCGTGCACTTAACCAATAAGCCACGGGGCCGGCCCCGCAGGATTTTAATATGTGTTATGTGGGAGAAGGGAGGTCTGTAGCCAAATAAGTTTGGAAACTGCCGCTCAGATCTGACAAATTATTGAGACAAGTCATAGGCACGTGCCTGCGGATTCTTAGCATCTGAATCCTGCCCCAGGGCCCCCTCTGGTTTTAAAACCCCCCTGTTGAAAATGGCCATTGAGAATGTAGCCAAATAATGGTTAGTCAAATAACCAGACTTCGCTTCTCCCCCTAATTAGAACAGAAAATAATATACTGTTGGAGAGTCGTGACTGTGGTCTGGGTCCCAAACTCAGTGCCCCAAATACTGCAAGCTTGGCCACCATCAAGAGGAGAATTCCCAATGTGATGCTCCTGGTGGGGCTTCTATTTCTAATCTTCATGAAAAGAGATAAATGGTATTTGTACTTCTGTTCAAAAGACCTTAACTGAGCAATCAGCAGGCACTTGGGGTGGGGTGGAGGGTGGGAATTAGTGGTAATGTAAACAAGAATCGGCCTCATGTCCAGATCTCAAGCAGCTCATAAGTTAGAAGGTATCTCTACTCTAGTAGAGATAATGAACTATGCTCTAGATAAAACACAGAGCTGTAAGAAAAGCACAGAGCGCTGTGAGATACCAAAGGAGGGAGAAAGAGCTTGCAGCTGGGGAACTCAGGGAAGGCTTCCTGGAGGAGGAGGCATGATGATAATCTGAATCGTTTTGATCCCCAAAACTGTATGATAATACATTTATATTGCTTTAAGCCACTAAGTTTATGAGAGCTTGTCACAGCAACAAATGGAAACCAATACAGTGACAGAGGTTTTTATGCACGGAAGGCGCTAATTAGAATTGTATTTTGGGATTATCACTTTAACATATTGACACATGTAATGTTTATAATAATAATAATAATTATTATTACTTATTGTTTATAATAATTATTATTATTAATTTATTATTATTATTACTTGCATTTATTGAGTACTTAGTATTTGCCAGGCACTTTTCCAAGAGCTTACAAGTGTTAACTCACAACATCCCTGTGAAATGAGAACTGTAACCGTCCCCAGCTCACATATGAGGAAACCAACGCACACAGAGGAAACTGAGCGCAGAGCAGTGAAGCAGCTTTCCCAAGGTCACACAGGCAGTCCAGCTCTGAAACTTAGAAATTGAGGGTCAGCGATGGGAAAGGATTGGCTGAAGTGGTGGAAGGTTTGCAGCCTGAGATGGTGCATCCCTGTCACATGCTCTTTTCACCGTGTCACTGGAGGTCCCCACAGGTGGTGACACAAGGAGGGAGAGAAGAAAGGAGGGCCAGCTGTCATTCCAGCAGGTCAACCATCTGTGCCTGCCCGGCGTGAGACCGCATCTCCAAATCAGTGGTGATCTGAAGAAGCCTGGAAGGTTTGCGAGGACTGGTGCTGTGTGAAGCTCTATGAGCATGCTGAACGTTTCTTAAAGGGGACGGGACACAGCGAGAGGAAGAAATAAAAGCAGGAGATGAGAGTGGGGTGGGGAGAAGGCTGGGCTGTCTGTAGGCTCCAAGCAACCTTTGGATGCATTAGAAAAAGGTGGTCCCTCTGGATGGGCAAGTACATGAAGGTGCCCCTCTAGGGAGACACAGTCCTATGCATGGGCCCAAGGCCTGGAGGGAATGTTTGAGAAGCTTCCGTCTCTCCTGTGCTCAGCCAGGGGCTCTGAGCTATGCAAACTATATCACGATGCTCCCCGGCCCTGCCGTGAGGGTGAACTGCAGCAATGCCCTCTGGGTTTTGTCGTTTGTTTCTTGTAAACTTTTAATTTTAGAGTAGTTTTAGATTTACAGAAAAGGTGCAAAGATAGTACAGAGAGGTCCCGCGTGCTCCACACCCAGGTTCCCCTATTGTTAACATCTTACTTTATAGACAAATGTAGCTTTCTCTACAAGAATCCCAATTCTAACTTTTTGACTTGTTCAACATAAAATAATATTGAACACCTGCCATGTGACTGGCGCTGGGTATCAGCAAATAACAGTGAAAGAGCAGACAGCTCCTTTCTCCATGTGGCTCACACGCTCGCTGGAGAGACAGACGATACACGGAGAAGGTGGTCTCAGACAGAAAATGCACAGAGAAATATAACATGAAAGTGACCAGCAGAGTTGGGGAATTGACATTTGAGCTGAATGGCTGGTCTGGTTGTCTGACTCCAATACTGTACAGCTCTGCCCTTGTGAGACCTCACGCCTCACTCCGTCCATGCACCCAAAGGAGAAAGCCTGGGTTGATGTCTCTCCAGAAACGGATTTTGGATCTGAGATTCACCAGGACCAGCAGCCCACTCAGAGGCACCAGGAAGGGCCATGAAGGAAGGAGACATCCATTACACGTGCTCTGGGCAGCTCCTCCAGAATGTTCCCATACTCGTCTGACAGAGCCTTGGGGACAGGCTGACAAGATGACGAATGTCAGGCAAGAAGGAAACAAGTTCAAAAACCGAAGGCTAATTGACTTGGGATAAATGCCTTTGCCCCACCGTGAAGATAAGCCTGGGAAACAGGAAGACCTTCTCAGACTGGAGTCAGAGCCACATGGTGAGATGATAATGACCCCCATTATTGAGCACCGAGTGTGTGCTCTGCGTTGTTCTCCACAAGCACCAATGGATCAATACAACCACTATCCTCATGTAGAAGAATGTGTCAGTTAGGAATATGCTCATGGGCAAATATTAGAAAACTGCACTAATAGTGGCTTAAACAAATAGTTTTTTTTTGTTGTACATGGGAGCTCCCAGTTTTGCTGTGGTGAGCTCCTTTGTGGTTGGGCTGCTTGACCATGACATCAGACACTAAAGTTCCTGTTAGTTGTTTTCTCTGCCATCCTTACCAATTGCCTCATGGTTGCAACATGGCTGCTGTCAGTCCAGCTATCACATCCATTACCAAGGCACTCCTCTCTGAAAAGGAAGTTGGAAAAAGAGTATCACCATGGCATGATTAATAGAATTGTCATAACTAGTTTTGATGAATAATGAGTCAACACCTGAGGCTGGGTAATTGCCATCTTGAACAAAACCAAGGTTTTGTAAACAAAAAGGAAGAAAGTGGATATTGAAAAGGCAACTAACGTCACTATATCTGGAGGGTTAACCATGTTAAGGGTCTGAACACGATGTAGTGGAAATGTCTGCATCTTACTCTTCTACTCGCTAGCTACAGGACCTTTCCCATATCAGCCTTCCCATACCAGCTTTCTGAGCCTCAGTTTCCTCTTACACAAAAAGGAAGGCAGTGATGCTGGTGTCCATTTAAAGATAAGACAGAGGACATGTGAAATTTCTTAGTAAACAGTTAAGTGACATGAATGTTCCAGAAATTCCATGGCCCTCTTCATGTAATACAGCATCACTGGGCAGAGTGAATGCTCTGGACTCAGCATCTTGTCTTCAAATTCTCCCTCGTCCACTTACCACCTGAGTGACCAAAGTCAGCAAACAACTTCTCCACACCGTAGTTTTCTCATCTGGAAAGTGAGGCAATAACTGTACCCTGCCCGCAGGGATGTTGTGCAGACTAAAGAAGATCGTGCAGGGGCGGGGCCTTGCCCATGATGACGGCCACGTCAACGGTGCTCAGTCAATGCTGGCTGTGGTTACAATACGCTGGTGACTCACAGACCTAGAGCTTCCTGCCTGACCTCCCCAAGTTCCAGACCCACTGATGCTACTGTTCTCCTGGATGGCTTCACGGGGATGCTCTGCACATACTGGAAGGAAAAAGAAAATAGGATGACCGCCTAGAAACTCACACCCCCCCCTCCTCTGTCCCACACGCCCTGCGTATGCTGTCAATCCCATCGCTCCAACGTTCTCCCATCTCATTCCTGCTCTTCCTCCCCAGAGCCAGAGCTTCACGCACGTTTCTAAGTCAGCCCAGAGACTGCCCCCGGGACCAGTGCTTCACAAACCGTAATGTGCGTGCACATCACCAGGGGCTCCTGTTGAAATGCAGCTTCTGATTCCTAGGTCTGGGGCCCAGTGGGCGGGGATTCTTACCTTTTGACAATCTCCCAGGGGGTGCTGCTTCTTCTGGTCTGCAGACCACACTTCACAGAGGCAGCTCTGGGTAGATGGATTGTGGGTAAAGCTCTGGGCTAATGCCCAAACCCTGGTGCTGTTAATATTACCACCACCACTGCTACTGCAACAACAACAATAATAACAACAACACACAGTGTTTTTAAGTTCTCACTGTCTTCCAGGCCCCTTCTGATTCTTATATACTTGCTGTCTCATTTAATCTACACTAATTCCTCCCAGTGTGTGGATGAGGACATTGCAGCTTGAAAGGTTAAGTCACAAAGACAGAATGTGTCAGCTGATAAGTAATGCAGCCCAAGTTCAAACCCCAGTCTCTAATGACCAAGGGACATGAGATTTTGCACGTGAAGTCCGTCTTAAGTCTCATGTAGCAGATGATTTGGGTACCCGGTGTCAAATCTCCTTGGCTCACATCTGATTTCAGCCACAGCCACAGTGGACGGTGGTGGCAGCAACTGAACTCAGAAGACCTTTTGTATTTCCTGTTTTCTGGCATGGTCCAGAAGAAGCAGGTGTGGGTGTGGAGGGGTGAGGGGTGGACACGTCCCTGGAGTAACCGTCAGAGCATTAACGCACCAGCTTCTGTTCTGAGAGGAGCAATTTTGGAAAATATTCTGGATACATCTCAGACGGCCCAACAAAATCAAGACCCCGCTCTCTCTGTCGCCTCCTACCTAGCACAGCTTCGTGTTAGCTTTTCGTCTTCCCTGACTCACTCGCTGTTCTTTCGCTCTTGCTCCCTGAGGCCACCTCGAAAATAAGCTCTCTGCGCCCAAGTCCTTCTCTCAGGCACTGTGACTGGGGACCCCAAGCTTTCACAGGACCCAAAACGGTGTGGAACTGGGAGATGGTGGTGAGTGGGTTTAGGGGTTTAGATGGAGGAAGGAGGAGGAAGAAGGAAGCTGACGTATCAAGTCCTATGACGTGTCGAGAACAATTACACGTGCCAGCTCATCAAATTTCCAAATGGCTTATGGGCTAAATTTAATACACCCATTTTATAGGGGAAGCAACTGAGGCTCAGAGAGCTGGAACATCTTATTAAGGTTACTCAGATTGCTAATGATTCAGACAGGATTCAAACTGAGCTCTGCCTGATTCCATACCCCATGTTCTCTCCTCCACACAGTATCAACCAGAACATTCCATCTGGGGATTCTGCTCACTTCATTCTGCATTCTGAGGATGAGGTTGTAGGAATGGGCATGTGTTTATCTCTCTGTCCTCCACAGCTCGAGTAAGGTGATAATATTTGGATAGTTTTGAATAAACATCACCAAACATCTCGGATCTTTGACTTCCGCTTCTAAAGACGAGGATGGGTTATTCACCAAATATTTGTACAACTTATTTGATTTTTGCTGACTTTAGAAAATGTGTCTCCTAAAGACGTATGTAGTGCCCTCTTAGTTCACTTTGTTGGTTCATCATTTAAATCTTGGGGATGGGCCAGTGAGGGAGGCCTGGGAGCAGAGCAGCCTGCACGCTCTCCATGGGCCAACGTTGGGGCGGCTCCTGTGTCTGAGGGGGTCTGACAGAGGCCCCTGCTCGTTCTCCTGCAGCCGTCACTCCTCTTGGCTGACACACAATCGCACAGTCCTGAGGGGAAGGAAAACAGTGAAATTACGAGAGTTAAAAAAAAAAAAGTAGAGTAATTTGTTTCTGCACCCCTTCTCTCTTACAAAGCTCCAAGATTGTCAAAAGTGAGGTGAGAATAAACTTTTGTTTCATGTGAAATGGCTGTGGGCAGAATAAATCTATCCTTCCTGCCCCGCCTCCAATCCTACTTCCCCAGAGAAGGGTCCCTGATTTCTCCAGTAACAAGGGATTTATTTATGGTGTAAGTCACAGTGGTAAAAAGTCACGATTCTGCAGTCAGATAAGATCCAGGACAGGGGACGGAGGCTGGGCTCCAGGGTCAGCGCTGCACTAACTAGTGGTATGACCTTGAATGAGATATTTAACTCACTGTCAGTTATCCCATCTGTAAAAGGGGCTCAATCAAGGCATGGAGCATACCATTCTTACTCTATTTCATCAATTCTAAGACAGCATTTTTTTAAACATTTTAAAATCTTCAAAAATCAGATGAGTCTTAAAATTCCTGGCATCTCAGAGTTATGAAAATACAGTATTGAAGAAACAGTCCGTGCCCAGGATGAATGGGTGAGCAGAGCCCCCAGCCCCAGAGCTTCTGAGCTGGTGGATAACTGACTCTGAAACCTCACGGGTGTTTTATATCTCATTGGATAAAATTCCTATAAAAGTCTGTTGGAAAAAAATTATAAAAAGGAATAAACATTTGGCCAGGGCTCCTGCTGTAGGAATAGGGGCAGACAGGCTTTGTGACGGAATCCTGAGACCAGAGCTGTGGGTTGTGGTCAAGGCTGGGACAGGGGTGAGGCAGGAGTCAGATGCCTGGGTACAAAATTTAAGGAAGCACTGGCTCTCAGGGCCATGCACGTGCACAGCTGGCATCCGACTATGAAAGCCTCCTTACGTGTGGCACCCTGGGCCCCCCTATTGCCCCAGTCTTGTCTCAGCCCTGGCTACAGTATGGCCCTTCTGGGTCCCACCAACTGTGGCCCTTGGGCAGCTCAGTTCCTCCTTCTGGGCCTCAGTTTCTTGAGCTGTAAAATGGGGAGGTGGGCTCTAGATAATTCCAAAGATCCCTTATTAACACAGTTGTAGTGATTCTGCATAGTCTGTCTTTGCCACTAGACAGGAAACTCTTGGCGAGCCTGACCACTGCTGGGTCACCCCGTGCCTCTGCCATAATGGGAAGTCCGTGGTACCCACTAGGAGCTAATTGTGCTTTCTGTTGAGTAATTGTAATGGCTGGCAGCTTTGTTACTGTGAGCATTGTGAGGAGTAGCTCCAGGCTGGCTTTGGGATCAGAAACCCGAGTTCAAATGTCAGCTCCACTACCTATGAGCTGAAAAACCTTAGGTAAATTACTAAACCTCTCTGTGCACTTCAACTTCCTCACCTGCCAAGTGGGGAAATGCGGGACCCTACCTCAAAGGGCTGTTGTGATGGTTCTGTCAGATCATCAAGGAGAGTTCTCAGCAAAGTGCCTTCTGTGAAGTAAACACACAGTCAAGGTTGGCTGTTGTTGCTGTTATTATTGTTACTGTCACTTTTACTTCTCTTGGCCTCTGTCCTACTGCTCCATAACAGGCAGGGAAGATGGAATATTGTGGATAATTGACAGCCTGGACAACGCTGTATCCTCTGGTCCAGAGTATTTTCAAGTGATATATTTTTTTCTCTCTGGGATTCTGGTCTAGTTTCCATAAAGACTCCCCTCCCTAATTCTTTACTAAACCTTTCACTCTAAGCCTGAAGAAGAAAAATAAAAAGGTTGAATGTGGAGACGTCTCCCCACATCCACAGGAGCCAGACTAGATCAGCCCAGCAGTATGCGCATCTCCATGCTAGAAAGCACTAGGATGCTCAAAGAGTGACCCCAGTGTACCCTGACATCTGTGTGACTCCAGCTCCAGAGATGTGACATTCAACACAGTCCAAACACCGATAGTAATGTGACATTAATTCTGATTTTTTTCTTGCGTCTCTTACATAACGTTGAAGTGGATCCAACTGATAAAACTTCTTCAGTCACTATTGAGAATCAAAGGTGACAAGTAATCACAACCGTACTCCTCTCCAAATTCAGAACCGAGAAGTACGTACAGGAGTCAGAGACGTGGAGATTCAAAGATCAACAGCGATGCTGCTAAAGCTTGATTAGAAAACCTGGCTTGGATCTGTAGGCATAATCAGGTCACCTAAGGCCTCTGTCTTCCCAAGGATTTGGGAAAGTCTACAAAGCAGATTCTTCCCTGCCAGATGGAGACAGAATCACTGATTCATACTGTTCAGAGGCAATAACAAGACAGAGGGGGGAGAGAGAGAGAGAGAGAGAGAGAGACCCTACCTCACTAAACTTCACCCAGATAAACAGCAGCCTGGACTAAGGGGTTAAAAGGTGACCGCTTTTAGCTACTCACCAACCAGATACACCCTCCTATCACTTCTCTTCACCAAGAAGGAAGGGGTGCTGGGGGAAGGAGAGAGTAAAGAAGGCAGAACAAAGAGGGGCTGAAACGTTTCTCTACGTGAAGTCCCTCCGTGAAGTCGTGAGGATGTGAAATAAATCTCATTTTGAGATTAATTGTCTCATTTTGTTTCCATGACATGAAGAAATGAAGGAAGAAATGAAGGAAGAAATGAATGAAGAGACTATTGCAGTCCTCCAAGCTTGGTATAATGAAAAGAGCATGGCATCAAGAACAAGAAGCCCTCGCCCTTGCCCAGGCCCTGGTGCAACACGACAGCAGTCACGATGGCCTACACCTCTGAGGCAGTCAAGTTGACAGGAGGTGACAAAAATAGCTTTTAGAGCAAAGCATGCCAAGGAAAAAATAAACTCATTCAAGGCTGATTGAATACAGCTGAAGGATGGCCAAGGCTCCATCCCCAGGGTGGGATTGAGGTTGTAAGTGTGGGGAGAAGGCAATTCACCCAGTGTTTTCTGAGCACTTACTAATGCCAGGCCCTCTACCGGGTCCTGAAGGAGCACAGATAGAACAATGCGGAGAAAATGCAAAGTCAAACATCCTGGACTTCCAATGCTTCGGAGACTTGTCTGGGCTCCAGGGCTCAGAAAGGACAACTTCTTCCCCCAGTCCAATCTGAAGGGAAGACGGTCTCTTCCACAGGTCAGCCATGCTGGTCTTCTGAACAGGTGGATTTCCATAAGGCCAGTGGGGAAGGATTGGGTGGTGCCTCCATCCCCTCAACAAAACATATCCCTTCTACTGTTGGTTGGTCTCACCAGCTGTTTCATTCTTCTAAAATGTCAAATGCTTTTCCTCCCAAGGGCACACTCTGAGTCACACACTTCACCTTCATTGTATCTAATTCTTACTACAATGCAGTGAGCTAAGAATTATTACCCTTGTTCAGTCAAAAGGGAAAACTGAGACTCAAATTGGTGAGTGACTGCCCAAGATCATACAACTTGTGGACAGAACCAAGATTTGATTCCAGGTGTGTCTGGATGCACAGCTTACTCTCTCTCTTCTCTCCAAAACCTTCTATGGACGGCTTCAGAGGAGGAAGCAGGGATCATCCCTTCTCATCTTCCCCACCTTGCCACTTCAGACGGGCTCTTGGTTCATATCTGAGTTCTGCCATTTGTGTGATAAAATGGGCACGTCAGTTAACCCCTCTGAGATTCAGTATTCTCATCTGCCTAAAGGAAATCATGATGTCTACTTTATAGACATGTTTAAGACATGTTTACTCTGCCCTCCCACCGCCTCCGTGAAGGAAGTGTATTTTCCCACCCCAGTGAAGCTGGACTTGGACTTGTGACTTGCTTAGGCCAGTGGAATGCGACATACACCACGTCCAAAGAGAGGCATTCAGCAGGCCTGGCTGGGTTACCTTGGTCTCCTGGGCTCCTGCCATGCACCGTCAGAAATCAAGCCCGGTAGCCACTGCTCCTTCAGCCTGGTCCTGGAGTGAGAAACAGACGGAGCTGACTTGGACTCATCCACAGCCTGGAGCAGAACTCTAAGGGCACTCCTAGCCCTGTGAAGGAGAAGCAAATGTCTGGTGTTGTAAACCAGCAGTATTCAAGGTGTGGTCCATGGACCAGCAGCAACAGCATCACTTGGAAACTTGTCAGAAATGCAGAATCTCAGTCCCCATCTAAATCTACTAAATCAGAAACTCCCAGGGTGGGCCAGCGTTTCTAACAGGCCCTGATGAGCCCCAGAGAGGTGAAGGAGTGTGCCTAAGGCCATGGAGAGGGTTAAGCCCCCATTTCCTGACTCTGAGCCCCTACACAGCATAAAGGGCATCCTGCAGGTAAGTGATAAACACAGGTGTATTTACAGAGAGCATTAGCCATTCTGTGCCATACAAGACTGAGATTCCTGCCATTGTCATCCTTGGCATTAATCCCAGCTCCCTGATCAGTTATCCTAGAAGGCCTGCTGGGTCAAGGGCTGTGTGTCCACCCAATGTTTGGTTCTTCCCAGCAACCACCAGTACAGGACGCTAGACATGTGGGTACAGCTCTCTGGCTCAGTGCTTCCCCTCATGGCTGCCCTCAGCTCTTGTGCCCCAGGGACAGCAAGGGATGATTCCACCCAGCCAGCCAGCCAGCCTTGTGTGGCCACATGGCTGCTCAGCTTCTGTGTTTGTGAGAAACATGTAGGCACTTCAGTGGAACTGAAGCATCACATCTACTTCATCTTAACCGGGGATGAAGTCATCACCACCTTCACAGGACTGTTGGAGGAATTAAATGAGTTCATGCGTGTAAAGGGCTTGACATGGAGCCTGATACACAGCACGGGGCCAATGCTGACTGTTATTCTCATCATTTCTCACATGGTTGTGCAAGGCTTCAATAAGGTAACTCATGGCAGAAGATGATACATGCCTGGTACAGAGCTGGGGTTCAATGGATGGTAGATATTATTGTTATTATTAGTTGTGTGGGACATGTCTGACAAAAATAATAATGCAACACTGTGTTAATGCCAATTTTAAAAATGGTAGGCATCTCTGTGGAACAATGGAGGTTGTCTAGAGCGACTGCTAACACTTGGCTGGTGTTAACCCTTGGCAGTTGTGTCTCTTTCTGTGGATAGTGATGGAAACCATTCTCAAACTGGCTTAAGAATAAAAGGAACTGTATCAGCTTAGGTAGCTGAAAAGTCTAGGCATGGACTCACTTCAGGCACATTCAGACTAGGTCACCAGGATCTGATCACTCCTGTGTCCCTCGACTCTGCTTCCCTCTGTTGGCATCACCCTAGGATGGCTCCCTTCACAGCATGACCCCAGGCAACTCCCATGCTGACAGGAACCTCACAGAAGACAGTGGTCCTTGCAGAAAGAGCAGGCATCCCTTTCCTGGTGGGTCCAGCAGAAGTCCCGGAGAAGAATCTCATTGGCCTACCTGGGTCATGTGTTCATCCCTGAACCCATTCTGCAGCTGGGGAAGTAGGATGTGCAGCATGATGAGGACTTTGTGCTGACTCATCCTAGATTCCACCTAATCCACATGAGCTGTGAGTGGTGAGAAATGGTCCCCTCAAAGAAATTAGTGTGACAGCTTACAGAAGAGTGAAGGTATGGGCCAGGAAGAAAGCACCCACTCTGTAGAGCATGCCTTCTGCTCTGGCCACAGCATTTTCAGTGGGACATAGGCAGGCTGTGTGGTGCTAGGTGAAGGTGCTGCATCCATGAGGGAGCTGGAAGCCAGTCTTCATAAGGTAGAGCTGAAGGCACTGGGGATGCTAGACCTGGATTCAGGGCATCAAGTAAAATCTCTTCTGTTGTCTGGGAATCTGTTGTCTCTAGGTTTTCCTCAATGTTTTGCATCTTTAATTGTTGCTCATAAGAGCATTTAGCTTAGTAAAAGGATATTTTAAATAATAGCTATTATTATTATGGGAACAAAAAAGAAAAAAACAAAAAGCTTAACAGTACTTGTTATCCATTGCTGGGTAACAATATCACCCAAACTTATTATCTTAACACAACACGCACTTATTATTTCACAGTGTCTGAGGATCAGGAGTTCAGACACAGCTTACCCAAGTCCTCTCAAGTCTGCAGTTGGGGTGTCAGTCAGGGTGTTCTCATCTGTAGACTCAGCTGGGGAAGGGTCCACTTCCAAGCTCACACGGTTGTTGGCAGCACTAAGCTCCTTGCAGCTATAGGACGCAGGCCTCAATTTCTCGCTAGCTGTCAGCTGGAGGCTGGAGCCCACCCTCAGCTCCCAGAGGCTGCCCTCAGTTCCTCGCCATATGCACCCCCAACAGAGCTGCTTGCTTCATCAAGCCAGCAAGAGAGAGCAAGACTCCAGCAAGACAGGAGTACAATCTTGTGTAATGTAACCACATGCATCCTGTTACTTTTGTTGTATTCTATGGTTAGAAGCAAGTCGTAGGTCCTGCCCACCCTGGGGAATAAACACCAGGAGGCAGGGATCATGGGGGCCACTATAGAATCTGTCCACCACATTAACAGGTCACCGTGTCAGACTATATAAATAATGAGTTCAGGATTGAGTTTCCTGAGCCAGCCCTGATGACCTAGTGGTTCAAGTTTGGTGCAATCTGCTTTGATGGCCTGGGTTCAGTTCCTGGTCATGGAACCACACCACCCATCTGTCAGTAGCCATGCTGTGGTGGCAGCTCACACAGAAGAACTAGAAGGACTTACAGCTAGAATATACAACTATGTGCTGGGGCTTTGGGGAGGGGAGAAAAAAAAAAGAGGAAGATTGGCAACAGATGTTAGCTCAGGGCAAATCTTTCCCAGAAAAAAAGATTGAGTTTCCAGGTTATTAAAAGATTGGATTAGGTTTTCAGACAAAGTCTGTTCCAAATATGCATAAAACTGCCAGGGTTCTTATCCGTCACTTGCCACCTCTTTAATCTTGAACAAGTTCTTCACTGCCTCTGAGATCCAGTTTCATCTGTAAACTAAGAGGAAATAAAAGTGCCTTCTTCATAGCGTGGTAAGAATTAAATGAATTAATACATGTAAAGTGCTTTCAATAGTCCCAGCATATATTTAGTGCTCAGTAAGTGTTGATATTTACACACACACACACACACACACACACACACACTCTCAACACACCCATGTGTCTGAACAATGTGCTGGATTTTTTCTTTATCAGAACCTTCAAGTGCAATATGAATACTCCACTTTACAGACGAGCAAACAGAGACCTGAGCAGCTCTGTGACCTACCTGAGCTCTCAGAGCTTCTGAGCAGCTGACGTAGGTTGGAGACAAACCCTCTAGGCATACTCCAAACTAGAAGGCACCGTGTGATTATTTAACCCTGAAAATTCTCCACAGATCTTCCATGGGAATAAAGGATGGCCAGGAGGATAGAACTCCCAGAGCTGATTGCTTTTATTTGCTTTCTATTTTGAGCTTCTGCCTTATATTTGGTTTTGGAGGGAGAGAGTTCAACAGCTGAAAAATGAACAAATAATTAAAGGAATAAATACATAAGTGTCAAGCCACTGGCCTCTCCCCTCCTTCTCACTTTCCAGAAGAGGAAAGTGAGACTCAGAGAAGGGAGAAGCTGGCCCAGGTCTCAGTGTTGATGTCAAGGAGAGTACGAGAAACCAGCTGTTGTCCCAGCTGTCGTCTCCCCAAGGCCCACACCACTTCTCTGTCCGTGAGGTTCCTTAGACTATTTCACCCTGAGTTTGATTTGGAGAAATTTACCCATTTTAAAATACAAAATTGGCTGGACTCACTGGGTCTCTGTCCAAAACAACCATGAAGACAACTGGAAATACCAAACTAATGACATCTCAAGCTGGCATAATTCTATGAGTGGACGGGTGCCATTTTGAACGGGGGCTGCATTACTAAGCCGCGGAATGCTAATAAAATGTGGGCAACAAATTGCATTTTAAAAGCATCCTGGGAGACTGAGATTGCTCTTTTAAGAAACCCTGTGAGGAATACTTTGATAGAGTAAGAAGGGGAAAAAAAGCCTTTAACAACGGAATAAAAATCACTCACTTGAGTCTTATAAATCTAGACTGTGGTAGATGGTGCTTCTTTCGAGCATATTGCTTTTTATGTGTTTGGCACATGCCTGAAGACTCGTAGATAAATCAGCTGGATAACTACGGCTGAAAGCAACAGCCCTACCGCCTTTCAAGGCCCTCTTACCTAGTTGCTCCCCATCCCTCCTCCCCCCAGAAAACTACTTCCACCCATGAAATATCTAAGTAAACGAGGTCAGGGAAATTTAGAGAAAGGAGAACAGGTTGGCTATTAGGAGATCTGAGTTCAAGCACTTGGATTTTTAAGCAACCCATCCTGCCACCTCTCTGAACCTCGGTTTCTTCATCTGTAAAGTAGAAACGATATTTGCTCACCCAAATTTAGCGGGCAACTTTGAGGATCAAAACAGATGATGAATGCAAAAGCATTTATCCAAAGAAAGCTGGCTGAGAGGGTGAAAGAGCACGGGCTTGGGAATGAGACTGCCCTCCTTCTTCTCCCTGCTTGTGTCCCGTCTGCCACCAAGTCCTACAGATTCTACCCAGTTAAATTCTCTGTATGCGTCTGCTCTTCTCTACCCCATGCCGTGCTGTCACTCACGCTCACCTCAACTTTCACCTACACTATGAAAACATATACGCCCTACTGGACTCCCTGCCTCAAGGTATAGTCACCTCCAATCCATTCTCCACATTGCAGTTAAGGAGATTTTTCTAAAATGAAACTCTTAATGGCTCCCCGTTGCTCCCAAGGAAAAAAGATTCAGCTCCTGTGTGAAGCTTAGCAGAGCCTTCAAGATTCAGCCCTGCCCACCTCTGTACGTTTCTGTATCATACTGTATACAACAGCCGTACTGAACTTTCAGGGTTCCAAAACTTTCCATTCAGCTCATATTTCATTGACCAAAGCAAGTCAAGGGTCTGGGAATGCAATCCTTCCTGGATCCAGACAGCAGAAGGGCAATAATGTTTGAGTGAACAGCTTCAATGATTTCCACACCTTATTTATCTCTCTAGTAAACAAACTTGTATATTTAGGCTCATCTCAAGTTCCTCCTCCTCCAGGAAGCCTTCCTTTTTCATACTTCCATCATGGGCAACGTCATCCTTGCTCTGATTGCTCAGGGTCCTTCTCTTTCACTACACAGAACACTCCACTAGGGCAAGCGCCACATCTTATTCACATCTGTATGGCTCTAGCACAGTGTCTAGAGAGAGGGATGAGCCAAGTGTCTCTACATTAAAAGAATAAATGTTTAGGTAAGTGGCTCCACAGCCGACTTGCCAGCCTCATGTACCCAAAGTTTCCTGGGTGGTGATGGGGATGGAGGGAGAGGTGTGAGAGCTTCTGAGGGTTCTGGAGCCACCTGAGCTGCCCCTCTCATGTCTGACAGTTCCAAAGACAGCTCCCACTTGTCACTGCAGCCACAAGGCAGCCAAGTACATTTCCCTTCTTCTCCAGCCAGCCTGGATCAACGGAGCCTCCTTTATCCAAGTAGGAGGGGCCGCTATGTCCTGCCCCTACTGACTTACTTCCCAGGTCAATTCCCATCATTTGTAGCTGTCCAAAGTCTTTCGTACACCCTTTCTACATATTGATTGTTCTCTTTCAAGTTAACTTTGCCTTCCCAGTGAGTATTTTAAAAAAATAAAATAACTATATTTCCCAGACTCTCTTACTGCCCTGGATAAGCAGACGTGACTAGACTCGCTAGTTAACAGATGCAGAAAGGAGCACCAGGAGGTGGAAGGACTTGCCCAAGGTCAAACCACTTGCTCGCCAGGAGCAGAGGTGGAATCCAGCCCCGAACCCTGTGCCTCATGGCTCGCGCCATATTGAATCTCAGACGGGGGGAGGCTGGGACAGACCATACAGAATAGGCTCCAGGGCATCAGTGGAGACTGACTCCAACCGCTGCTCCCTGCTCCCTCCACCCTACCCTGGTTAACCTCTTGGCCTTGACCTCAGCCTGCCCAGACTTGAGCCGCTAAACTGACCTGTTGGGCCTACTCCTCGCAGACAACCTGGCCTCACTGCCAGGGGGCAATTAGCAGCTACCACAGGCAATAAGCAGATTAATGATCAAAATGAGAGGTGGTGCCAACTTCAGCTCCACCGCTGACCTGCTGTCGCTAGCTAGTGGCTGTCACTCGCCACTCAGAGCCTCAATCTCCTCATTTGCAAAAATGAATAAATTACTTGATTTAAGGATTACATGAGAGGATGTATGTAAAATACCAGGTCACTATCTGGCCTATAATAGAAGCTTAATGTACGATAGCTGCTATAAGCTTTTGCTATCTCGTGCTGTTGTTTTGTTGTTTGGGGCAGTGATGGTGGAGACGAGTGCTCCTCAATGGGGTCCATGGACAGCCAGCAGCCCACAAACTCTGCTATCCGTCTGCAACAAGATAACGGGCTTGCTCCAGATGTAAATCAACTGCTCCTCTCCCTGAGAGCAGGGCCTCTGCCTGCCTCTCCTGGTTGCCTCCCAGGGCACAGCTGGGATGCATGCAGTAGGCGCTCAATGCTCGCTGCGGGTGCTTCTCAGAATGAGGACCCGTAGAAAATGATGGAGATGCAGCGAGTGCAAGCAGACTGCGGGCCTCTCCTGCAACCCTTGGGCCCGGTGTGGGGGATGGATCTCGTTTAGCTTCTTATTTTCCCTTTGGCTGTATCTCCTCCCCAGCATCTGGCTTTCCTCACCGGACAGATGACTCTTGGGCCCCAGATTCCTTGACCTCCCAAGGACTCTGAGCATCAACCGGACTTATCAGAACTGTGCATTCCAAGCCAGAGGAATGCGCCAGTGAAGATAGGGAAGCAGCCTGGGCCCAGCGGGAGGTCGGAGATCAAAGTGAGGACTTGGAGCCAGGCCCAGGCCAGGTCCAGCCAGCACGAAGGCCTTGGGCTGTCTCAGGCCGGCTCCGCTGTCCTGACAGTCCTCCAAAGGCCGCCTTTTGATCCTTGTCCCAGGCTCCTGGCAAGGGGCTGAGCCAGCGTTGAACAAGTTAGATGCGCAAACCTTCTCGACAGCAGAAAAGCCCTCGACAAGACACAGTTGTTTCTTTCTCGTCAATATCATTATTATAAAAGAATACATGAGCTTGCTTCACTGTTTAAAATGATCTCCTCCAGGTGCTTAAAGCAGTGCCAGCATTTCCGCCGTCTTCCATCTTCCACCAATGACAGAAACAACTGTTGAGCACTCACTACGGACCAGACCCCAAACTCCATACATTGAAGCAGCATCTGCTTAACCCTCTCTAACCCGCTGTGAGTTGCACCTTTTTCTCCTGAAGTTACAGACGGAGAGATCGCATCCCACAGAGGCTGGGTGACCCGACAGTGCCTCAGAGCTTCCACATGGCTGAGCTGAACTCAAAGCCAATTTTGTGTAGCCACAACGTTGTGTAGTTCCAAAGCTGTTTTCAGGACACCATATAGTGTGCTCAGAGTAAGTGCTGGAGCGCCAGTCCCTTAGGAAAAACCTGAATTGACCATAAATGGGGTCAGGCGGTGGATCTGTAGTGAGGCAGGACTCCAAGGAGGGGTCCCCAGAAATGTCATGGCCACACTTGGTCTTAACCCAGAGCCCCTTCCTGCACACTCAGAAGTAAGGGAAGCTCCTGTCCCCAGACCTCCACTCTGCTCTCAGGGAAAACCAGCTTCCGGGGCCACCCCCTGCCAGGACCAAGCATGTACTTTGGAACATAGAGGCCTAATTTTTAGTTTTAACTGCTTTATTGAGGTATAATTTTCATCCCATACACTTCGTCCATTTGAAGTATGCACTTGAGTGGGTTTTAGTATATTCAGAATTGTACAACCATCACCATGATCGATTTTAGAACATTTTGTCATCCCTAGAAGCAACCTGACATGCTTTAGCTGTCACTCTCCCTCCCCTGCCCCCCAGCCCTAGGCAACCACTAATCTACTTTCTGTCTCTATAGATTTGCCCGTTCTGGACATTTCACAAAAACTGACTCAGATAATATGTGGTCCCCTGCGACTGGCTTCTTTCACTAGCGTAACATCTTCCAGGTTCCTCCGTGCACACACCGTGCCCACAGTTGTTGCATGTATCAGTACTTTCTTCCGTTTCATGTCCAAATAATATCCCGTTGTATGGATACACCACATTTTATTTATCTCTTCATCAGTTGATGGACATTTAAGTTGTTTTTCCATTTTGACTATTATGAATAATGTTGTTGTGAACATTCATGAACAAGTTTTTGTGTGGACATAAATTTCATTTCTCTTGGGTATATACCTAGGAGTGGAATTGTTGAGTCACATGGTAACTCTGTTTCCTTTTGGAGGACTGCCAGACTGTTGTCCACAGTGGTACACACACAGCTGTGTGTGATGTTTCCAATTTCTCCCCATCCTCTCCAACATCTGTTATTGTCTGTACTTTTTATAATAATCCCAGTGGATGTGGAGCACTACGCCGTTCAGTTTTTATTTATATTTCCCTAATGATGAAGGATGTTGAGCATCTTTTCATGTGCCTGTTGGCCATTTGTATATTTTCTTTAGAGAAATATCTATTTAGATCCTTTGCCAGCTTTTTAAATTGAGTCATTTGTCTTTTTATTATTGACTTGTAAGAGTTCTTTATACACATATTCTAGATATGAGTTCCTTATAAAATATATGATTTGCAAATATCTTCTCCCACTCTGTAGGTCATCTTTATACTTTCTTTACTTAATATATTTTTCATGTTGAAGTATAGTTGGCATACAACATTATGTTAGTTTCAGGTATACAACATAGTGATTTGACATTTATATACACTATGAAATGATCACCACGGTAAGTCTAGTTACCATCTGTCATCTTACTACGTTATTACAATATTATTGACTATATTCCCCATGCTGTACATTACATCCCCATGACTTATTTATTTTATAACTAGAAGTTTATACCTCTTAATCTCCTTCCCCTATTTCCCTCAACCTCCCACCCTCCTCCTCTCGGGTGACCACCAGTTTGTTCTTTGTGTCTGAGTTTATTTCCATTTTGTTTTGTTTATTTGTTTGTTTTGTTTTTTAGATTCCGCATATAAGCGAAATCATACGGTATTTGTCTTTCTCTGTCTGACTTTATTTCACTTAGCATAACGTCCTCTAGCTCCATCCATGTTATCACAAATGGCAAGATTTCATTCTTTTTTATGGCTGAGTAATCATCTTACACTTTCTTAATAGCATCCTACAAGCACAAAAGTTTTTAATTTTGAAGTCTAATTTACCTATTTTGCCATTGTGCTTTTGATTTCATTTCTAAGAAGGCTTTGCCTAAGCCAAGGTCATGAAGATTTACTCCTATATTTTATTCTAAGACCTTTATAGTTTTAGCTCCTACATTTAGGTCTGTGATCCATTTTGAGATAACTCTTATGTAGGATGTGAAGAAGAGATACAACTTCTTACTTTTGTGGGTGGATATCGGTGGCCCAGCATCTTTTGTTGAAAAGAATATTCTTTCCTCGTTGAATGGTCTTGGAACCCTTGTTGAAAATCAGTTGACCAAAAATGTGAGGATGTAATTGTTCCATTGATTCTGTTCTGTTCCATTGATTTACACATCTCTCCTTGTGTCGGTACCACACCGTCTTGGTTACTGTAGGTTTGTAGTGTTAAGGTAATTAGACAAAGTGGCCGGTAGACTGAGGTGGCTCTAACGCCTTGGTAGCCTCCATGCACAAACCAAAACCTAAGCCAGAACTAAAGCACGGGAATCCGAGAAAATGAAATTTAACAACAACCGATCGCAAAAATCCAACAAGGGTTTCCCAAATAAGGCAACTGCTCAGGCGATAGCCAATCAAATAATTTCCCTGCTTTGCTTCCACATCTTCTCTATAAAAACCTCTCCCCTAGCTTCTGGCCGTGGAGCACTCCTAACCACATTCGGGTTGGTATTGCCTGATTTGAATCAACGCATGCTCAAATAAGTCTTGAAAATTTTCATGCGCCTCAGTTTATCTTTTAACAGCAGCAACTTTTGAAATGGGGAAGTGTGAGTTATCTAATTTTGATCCTTTTTTTTCTAGTTTGTTTTGACTATACTGAATACCTTGAATTTCCATAATAATTCTGATATCAGCTTGTCGATTTCAAAAAAGCCAGCTGGGATTGTGTTGAATACATAGATCAATCTGAGAAGTATTATCTGTTAACAATATCAACTCTTCTGATCTATGAACATGGAACAGCTTTCCATTTATTTAGATTTTCTTTAACTTCTTTCAACAACGTTTTGTAGTTTTCAGAGTATAAGTACAAAACTTATACTTTTGTTAAATTTATTCCTAAGTAGCTTATTCTTTTTGATGCTATTATAAACAGAATTATTTTCTTAATTTCACTTCTGGAATGTTCATTGCTAGTGTATAGAAATATAATCCATTTTTATATTGATGTTATACTATGCAAACTTGATGAAATTTATTAGTTCTCATTATTCTTTAATTAGGATTTTTATATACAAGATCATGTCATCTGCCAATAGAGATGGTTTTGTATCTTCCTTTGCAATCTGGATATCCATTATGTTTTTACTTTTTATTTTTTTGCCTAATTGTCCTTGCTAGAACCTCCAACACGTTGCATAGAAGTGGTGCAGGTAGACATCCTTATCTTGTTTCTGGTCTTAAGGGGGAAGCTTTCAATCTTTGACCATTAAGTATGATGTTAGCTGTGGGGTTTTGTAGTTGCCCTTTATCAGGTTGAGAAAGTTCTACTTCTAGTTTGTTGAGCATTCTTATAATGAAGGGGTTTTGGGTTTTGCCAGATGCTTTTTTCTGCATCTAGTAAGATTATTATGTGGTTTTTGTCAATCAGAAAGTCTCCAGATGTTGACAAGTGTCTCCTTGGGGGAAAACAACCCCCAGTTGAGAACCATTATCTTCCCGGACTACTGTGAGGAATAAATGTTATAATATGCAGTGTCTGCTCCATGTCTAGAATTTAACAGACACACAATAGAGAGTAGGCTATTCTGATTTTCTGATCTGGGCCTGGAGGGAAGTGTGGGTTTAAATTGAGACGAGCTGCCCAGGCCCCTCAGGGGTCTCCTCTGTGACCTCAGCTTTAGAAACCTCAGTGCCAGACTAAATGATTCTGGACACCGGGCCCAGTGAAGACAAGTGGATTCAATCACCCATTGTGGCTTCCCATGAAGGCCAAGTTCTGCCAGCCCCTCCCCAAAGCCTGTTAAGAAGAAATCAGGATGGACATCATATCTTCACCAGGACACTGCTGGCTCGCTAGCCCTTGGCTCTGGCCTGCCCTTGTCTTGGCTCAGCGGCCCTGGATGGGGCTGGCTGGTGGGTTCACACCTGACGCCTGCACGGCCTTCATGGGAATGAGGTGGACCCTTGAGCACTGCAGCAGGTGAGCTCAGAGGGGAATTAATCAAACCTTAGACGCCAAGTGCTTTAAATGCGGTGTCTCTAATCCTCACAACCACCTTTCTGACTATTTACTGATGAGGAAACTAAGGATCCAAGAGGTCAAGTTACCACGTAGCAATAAATAACAATGTGGGCGATAGAACCTATAGCCCGATCCAAAGAGTGCAATATAACCACTACTAAACTGTCGTGAATCACATACACACACACGTCACACAGCACATATGCACACACATCACGCAGACACACATACATACCATACCACACACGCACACACACCACGCTACACACACCGTATACCATAAGTCACATACATACACACACTCACACACACACCCCCTGCTGCTTATGGCTGACTCTAACTCACGTTCTCTTGGGAGGCAGATCGGATAGGAAGCGCAGGCATCTCACGTTTAAACAGCGGTGTTTACAGACCTCTGTACCCACCTACTGATGCTCGCTCTGAATTATGTGTCTGACTCAGGAAAAGGGGGCCTTGGGCCTGGGGAGAAGGCAGAGGGCCCAGCCTTCCTCTGACCAGGCAATAACCTGGAAGGGAGGGGAGCTGCACACGAATGATGAAGGGATGAAAGAGAGAGGTCGTCATCTCTGCATTTAGCCATCACTTCTAACAATATCTATTGAGTGTCCACCAGACACTGGGGATGCAAAAGAAGAAGACAAGGCCTCTGCCCTCAGGGAGCTCTGGGGACAGTGGGGAGCCATGCGCACGATTAAGCCAGTGGTCATCGTCCAGGGTGACAACGCGCGCAGTGCCGTGGGAACGTGGAGGCTCGCGCCCAGTGCTCATCCTGGCCCGGCACACGCCCTTCCCGCTCCCTGGTGGGCCCTGCAGAGCCTGGCTAATTCCTCCTCATGTCAGCATTCAGCCCACATGGCAACTCCCGAGGGTGCAGTTATTCCACCTCAACTGGGAAGGTTTCCCTGCGTTCCCACTCCCCTTCCCCCAGATGTCTGATTGGTGGAAATGGTCACAATAGTGGGCCATAATTCAGACGACACAGTTGGCTCCGTGAGAGCACGAGCTGTCTGTTTGCTCAGTGCTTTCTTTCCAAGGTCTGGCGTAGTAGCAGGTAGAAGTCAACAAAGTATTTCAAGCAGGGAAGAGAGAGGTCACATTTAGAAAGATTGCCCTGGACACAGGAGGGAGGATGATTGGGCGACTGAAGGCAGTGAGGTCAGGCAGAGAGGGCTGCTGTAGGAGACCGGGTGAGGACCAAGAGAGTGTGCACTCAGGCACTGGGTGTACACGAGGGCACGGGAGCTTGAGAGAGACATTTGGGGGTTCAAGTTAAAAGAAGCTGCCGCAAACGGGAAAGACAGGAGAACTCCAGGACGCACAGCTGGGCTTCTTCCTGAGGCAAAGGATCAAGTGTGTTCCGTGCCCACATGACAGAAGGTTCTCCGCTTTCGGAGAGCTGAAGAAAGGAGGGAGTAATTAAATTTGCAGCTCTGCCTCTCTCGAGGAAATAAACCGAAATGGACGTATCTGACCGTGGACGATGGAATGAACACAGAGATGAATTACAAATGCCTTCCGTGTCAGAGCTAAAAAAGATATCAAAGGGCATTCGATCCCAGGCTTCTCCACCCCAACCCCCTTCCTGCTCACACCCAGCCGCTCGGCATTTATCTATTCCATTGGAGCCGCTAATGGGAGCGAATTACTCAGGACGGACTTTATTAATGCATAGGTCCCATGAACTCCTTGTGCCACGAACAGGTAATGGGGCCCAAAGCATCCAAGGTCGTGCGTATGTTCAAACCACTTTATTTCTAATGACCATCCCAATCCAACTCTGTGGCCCGTTATGCTGTGGGCTGCAGGGAGACAATGGCGAATAAAACATCTCCCCTATCTTCCCGGATCACGCAGTCTAGTAAAAGATCTGGAACGTGGGTACTCATAACCACGACACAGGTAGAAAGAAGCAAGAGGATTTACAATAAATGCCAGTTCTTGTAACGCACTTAAAATGGTCCAGGTGCTGTTCTAACACTGTCTCTCTACCAGCCCTCACATGCAGAATGTTCTTACTGCCCTTCTTTTGCTGTTCAGGAAAATGAGACTCTTGTCCAAGATTTTGTGCATCTTAGCAATGGGGCTGGGGTAGCAGCCAGCGAACCAGCCCCAGGAGCTGCTCGCCTGACCACTGCAGTACCCCACCACACGGTCAGCTGACATTTGTGGATGCTGGTTCCATGCTAGATACACTTTTGCACACACGTCACACCTATTTCATCCTCACGGTCCTTCTAGGAGGGGATATGGCAGTACAGCACCGTGAGTTTTGCAGCCCGATTTTATGGGATCAGTTTTCAATTCCAACACTCACTAGGCATGCAACCCTGGCCAAGTTTATAACGCCCCGGTGCCTCAGTTTCCTCATCTGTACTGAGGGAATAATACCAGGCCAACCTTGAAAGCTGTTGCAGAGATTTAATGAGCTGACGCACATAGGGTGAATAAAGTGGGCGGGCACAAAGGAAGTGTTTTTGTTACAGATGGGAAACTAACACTCACAAAGGTTCGTTGCATTGCCCACTATTTCGCAGCTGGAGTAAGTGGTGCGGCTTGTGTTCCTGTCCAACTCCAGCACCAGAGTTTTTACTCACCGTGTCTTGCAAACCCAAAAGTGCATATAAGGGATGAGTGAAAGAATGAATGAATGAATGGACTAAACATAGTTACCTGGCACCTATGATGACTGGGATGATTTTACATTTGTTATTTCCTTTGATGATTAATTGCCTGAAGGTTAGGTTCTATTATGCCTTTTAGAAATAAAATAATAAGATTGAGAGAAGAAAATCACCCAAAGCCATGACAACGCCCCCACACCCATAACCGCCTCAGTAGGAAGACTGGGATTCGATCTCAGGGCCTTGACACCAATGTTAATGTTTCTTTTTACACTAGAATAATCCAAGAACTGGAGTAAACCCCAAACAGACACTTCCATCTGCAGAACGCCCCTCAGAGCAGTTAGCCCAGGGAGAACTCCCGAGGTTATGTCCTGCCTCTGCTGATTTCCAATCAGAACATGGGCCTTGTGGCACAGGAATTAATTCTCTGAACCCTGGGCTCATTTCCTGCAAAATGTGCATCATCATACCCACCTTGCAGGACTGTTGGGAGGGCCAGAGAGAACACACTGTGTAATATCTGGCATCAGACCTGGCACCCAGGAGTCATTCAGTAGATTAACGTTAATTCGTGTCAACACGTGTTAATAAGTATAAGCGTATTAGCTAATAATGATTTCAGCATGGAAACTGAGCAAAGTGCTGGGGAAATTGAGGCTTAATGGAAACACAGGTGGATCTGCCCTTCACAGCCCCCAAGCTACTGCCATGACTGTGTTGGTCAGAGCTCCGGGGTCAGGGTGAGCTTGGTCAACGTGGCATCTTTAGCCATTACTGCTCCACACAGTCCTGTTTATTTCATACCATCCTGCTGGGCTGAGGATCAGCCTTACAGGCTCAGCATCCAGATCACAGCTGCGAACACAGAAGTAAGGAGAAAATACCTGAGATAGACGTAACAGCTGTCACAAAACCCAGGCACTAAATTTTCCCTTCCAGACTATTCAAATATACACACACAATTTGCTCCTGCTTCTAATAGACTCCAGTATCGGTTAAAATGCTTTTGGCTGCAAGTAAAAGAACATTCAACTAAAATGGCGTAAACAATAGAGGCGTAACTTCACAGAACCAAGAAATCAGAGGTCAATGGTTCCAATGTTAATCCATCCACTTAACAATCTTGTCATGAGCCCTGAGACTCCATTTTTCCCCTCTGCCATCCTTGCATGTTGGCAATGCCTCTATGTTTTAAGTTGGCTCATAGTTTTAAGATGGCTGTCAGAGCTGTCTTCACATAACATGTCTGAAGGCAAGGAGAGGAGAATTCTCATCTTGGGTGATTTTTGCAAAATCAGGAGCCCTTTCTCAGAAGTGTCCAAGCAGACTTCTTTTACTGTCTCATTCTCTGTGGCCATCACGTGGCTCTCTAACTCAATACCCAGCAAGGGAAAGGAACCCCCATGAGTGACATTGGAAGGAGGGTCACTTTGGTGGGGGGAGGTGTGGTTGACACATGAGCACAATCCAATTGGGCGTGCCCACGAGAAATAAGCAGGACAACAATGGATGGCTGCTGTGGAGGCTGCAAGGCTGCTCCTTTGTTATGGGACTTCTAAGCCCAGAGCCAAGAGAAACAGTGATACAGACGCTCCCCATCTACAACTCTTCAAGTTCACGCGGGAGTTCATTCACTGTCTCACTCCAGCTCCTCAGGACCCTGCATGATAGGAAGAACCAGGGATTCTTTTTGCCCATTTCACATATGAGGAAGCTGAGTCTCGCGAGATTTTAGTGGGGACCTTATCAGCTAGCCGTAGCTCACTCCCCGTCCAATGCTGTAAGCTGTGTTCGAGGCGGCTTCAGACAGGCAGGCACACACACGATACGAGTCCTTCCAGGTTAGGCTTGTGTGCATCCATGAGGAGAGCAGGTACTAGATTCTTATTTGAAATCATACACAGCTCCTCTTTAAAGCTCAACATCCTTGTCTTCAAAATATTTCAGGTTGAACAATAAGCTCTGGGTAGATGGGCATAGGTCTTGAGGGTCATCTCATCTATTCCACAGGCAGGATAATAACGCTGACCTGGTCTAGGTGGCTTTGACATAATCTGCACAGTTGATGGAGAGACAAACTCAACACAGCTGCAAACAGCTGGGGAAGCAAGCAGGACCAATGGCGCCCTCCAGCCAGGAGGATGAAATATTCATCGCCCTCTTTAATGGACCACGGCTGCCTGATTCCGGGGAGCGCCGGAGCGGCCCCAGGTTCTGAGACTCTAATAAGAGCAGCTCTGCATCTCAAGAGTTGGTTTAGCCTTGACTTGCCCCTGGGTTATGGGAAGAAGCTTTTAGAGAACAGATCTGAGCTGTCCACGTGGAGTTTTTCTCGAACCAGAGTTCTGCCGATCTCGGTCGTTAAACGGACCATCCCGCATGTGTTCATTCATTTGTGAACGTTCGCTGGCCAGCTGTGGGTTCAGGGGCTCCAACGTGGAGTTTGACAGTCCTCTCCTGGAGGATCCCAAAGTCCTGAGCCCTTTTCACGCCAGCGGCAGCCCTGCCCTCCGGCAAGACTGTGCGGTGACAGGGAGACATGCCGGGGGAGATGTAAAGCCTCACACAGACTCCGCATCTTCTCCCTCCAAACCCTGCTCTCTGCTCCTGGGGCTCGGAACCTCAGGGCTCATTTCCTGGCCTCTGATGCTGTTACACACGTGACCAAAAATATGCCCAACCCGTGAAGGTCAAAACTAAAAAAGACAATCTATCCAGAGGCTCGCAGCCTCTCTGTGTGCCATGGCCCGCTCGGCTGTCTGGAAACACCTGTGGATCCCTTCTCATAAAACAAATTACACAGGATTAGAGAAATGCCAATTATATTGCAACACAGTTCTCAAAATGGTTTAAGAACAAATGGTTAAAGTAACAATAAATGGGCTCCTCTATTATCACATTCTATAACAACGGCTAGCGGGGGGTCTGAGAAGCACTGCACTTTTGAAGGACCGACGAGCATCCTTCACTCCTACAGCGGAAATATCTGCAACATCAATGGGTGACAGAGTCCCAGGCACTGCTGATGGGACTGTGGTTTGTGGTCTACTTTCATAATTGAGGTAAATCCTGAATTTCTGTTAGAAGGCAATGAAAATAAAGATGCATTTTTCTTCCCATTTGTAGTGGGTTCACTGGTGGCCCAGAGAAAGGCATGTCCACATCCTAATCTCTGGATCAGTGAAGGTGACCATATTTAGAAAGAAGCGTCTTTGCAGATGTAATTAAGTTAAGGATCTCTAGATGAGATCATCCTGGATTACTGGGGTGGGTCCTAAATCCAATGACATGTGTCCTTGTAAGAGACAGAGGAGGAGACACAGAGAGGAGGAAAAGGCCATGTAAAGAGAGAGACAAGGTGACCGTGGAGACAGCCACTGGAGTGGAGCTACCACAAGCCAAGGAACACCTGGAGCCACCTGACTGCGGACGAGGAAGGAAGGACTTTCCCCTAGAGCTGTCGGAGAGCTCGGCCCTGCCCACACCTTGATTTCAGGCTCTGACCTCAGAACGGTGGGAGAACAAGTTCCTGTTGCTTTAAGCCGTCTGGTTTGGGGTAACTTGCTATAGCAGCTCTAGGAAACTAATGCCCCATCTAAGTTCATGGATGTCCCAAATTCCAGGATGAAGACCCCTGCTCTAGTACGGCGGGATCAGCCATTCATTAAACACATATCTGTGGAATGCCTACTTTGTTCCAATGCAGCTGTTGGTGCTGGGGATGGGGCAGTGCACGAGCCTGCCTCGGTCCCTGCCCTCAGGGAGCTTGCAGTCCGAAGGAGCGATGGACAGAAAATAAACAGTTGAATAATTAATAACCATAATGTCAGGGAGTGAAAGGGCCTTGAAGAAAATAAAACAGGGCTATGTATTAAGAGTAACTGTGGGGACTGCTCTAGACCAGGTGGTCAGGGAAAGTCTTGATGACTAGATGAGCATTTAGCTGAGATTTAAATGATAAGAAGCCAACAAAGGTGGGGAAAGAGTTTTCCTTCAGAAGGAATGTGCAAAGGCCCTGAGGCTGAAACAAGCTTGCCAAGCTTCGTGAAGAGAAGACAGGCTGGACAGCTGGAGCAGAGAGTGAGGGGAGGGCCGGAGGAGGGGGGAGATCACAGAGGAGCAGGTCCCCAGGGCCTTAGTCTGGGTTCTCTGAGAGACAGATGTTGAGATGGAGATTAGCACGGAGGAGGATCATTGGGGGTGCTCTTAGGATCACAGCTTGGAAGGGAGAGGAGGGGAAGCATGACTGTAGGAGAGAGAAGTTGGGCTGTAACGCAGTGATAAGAGACCTCAGCTGGCCCCACAGGGAGCTCTAGAGCTGAGATGGCCCTGCAGAGTTGTCCTGTCTGAAGGCCAGGGAACCAGGCCTGATACCCTGCATCGACCAGTCACCAGCAGCCAGCTGATCCCAGGGAGAGATGTGTGACCACGGGTGAGAGGACTCTCCCCATGTCTGGAGAGCCACCAGCTGCTAGCACACCAGCAGCTGGGAGACTAGTGGCTCAGTCCTACAGGAGGGTCACACACCACAGCATCCACTATAGGCCGTGGCAAGGAGTGTGGGTTTTACAGCTTTATGTGTGTGGAAAATGAGGCTCAGAGAGGGCAATGGGTTTCCTGATGTCACACAGCAGGCAGGGGCAGAGCCAGGTTTAAGAGCCTTGCTTCCTAGATCAGTATTCCTCCCACTATTCCCCATCCCTTGTTAGGGCCATAATATCACATTTTGCTCCACATCTGATGCTCAGAGCTTCCCAGAGTAAGGCCACTTCTATGAGTCCTTGAAAATAGCTGTTTCTAAGAAGTAGTCCTGATCTGCTCCTCCTTTAGATCCAGTAGTGCTGGAGGTGCACACATGTATGCATCAATGCGTGTGTGCAAACACACGTGTGCACACACACAAATGCACACACACACACAGTTTCGTACCAGTGCATTTCCCTGCACTTCTGTATCTTTGGCAAAGTGCATTCTCCAGAATTTCCCTCCGTGTGGGTGATTTATTCCACTGCCCAGCTGTCATCCAGGGAGGCGGGGACACCCTTCCGAGAATTCACCTGAAGACTGATAACCTGGCTTGTGTGGTTTCTTCTCTTCTCAGCAGATAACATCCTCCAGGGCCCGAGGCACTCAGTGATGTCACCTTCTCCAAGGAGAAAAGGCATTTTCCACGTGTCGCAGAGTTCCGTCCACCCAGCAGTGGTGAATGACTGACCTCAGCCCCTAAGAACACTCTCATCTTCATCACCCCCGGGGGCAGCCAGTCAGCCGAGCCTGGTGCTCCCGGAGCCTGGACGCCGACCAGACAAGCTCTAAGTGACCTCTCAGAAGATCAGACAGGCCGTGGCAGAGCTCACCTCCACTTTCCAGAACGTCATGATTCTTCAATCTTAGCCCTTAAAAAAAATTTTTTTTAAGAAAACACACACATGCATGGGGTCAATTTCACTGTCTTGCCTGGATTCTTAAGGAGGAGCGTGGAGGATGGAGGTAGCTTGTGCAGCCAATACGTTCTAGACTTAGAGGCCAAGAACTGGCTTCTCCATCCGCCACCTATGTCATTCCCAAACCTCAGCCACGAAATGGAGATAACAAGCCTGGGGTGGCACTTGTCCTGAGGACACAAATGTGGCTCTGAGACTCTAACAAGGATGTCCGTCTCAGGATCTATCATTAGGAGCCACAGGTAGGACAGAACGTGAGCTGTTCTAACACTTCACAGGCAGGAGGGACTGGTGCGCTCCCGGGAGCCCTGCTCTGTGCCTGCGGCTTACACCTCCCCGCTGCGTCCACGGCCGAGCACCATCCAATCCCTCTCAGAGTCTGCTTCTGCCACGAGTTTGCTGAGTCATGTCAGGCCAGTGAAGCTTCTTCCGTTGATGTCTTCATCTTCTAGAAAATGCTACCCGCCCCACTTGCCTCCAAGGTTGGAATTAAAGACTCAAGCCTGGAGAGGTGGCAGCATGCCAGATGAGGTCTCTCAAGGCTAACGCTGCCCCCATCCTGGCCGCCAGTGCCCTGGTTCAGGGACACTCTCCTGGACTCAGTGTCCAGACCGCCCCTCCTCACCTTCCCCACCCTGACCCCATCATCTCCCTCAGAATCCCAAAGCAATTAGCCAAAGGTCGAATATCCAGCACATCATTTCCCTACTCAAAAAATGCCACTGGCTCCCCCGGCTCTCAGAAATGTGAGCAAAGACCTCTCTTTGGTATTAGAACTGCATAGCATGGTGGGTAAGAGCAAGACTCTGGAACCAGATGCCTGGGTTCAAATCCCAGCTCCACCGCCACCAGCTGTGTGAGTTTGGACAAGTTATCATCCTCTCCGTACTTTAGTTTATTTATGGATGAGACGATGAAGATGTCAGGACCCACTTCACGGACGTTTTGTGTGGATTAAATCAATGAACACATATCAGGTCCTGAAAGCAGTGTTCAGCACGTCATAAATCCTCAGTAAGTTAGTGATTCGCATTGTTATAATTATCCAGAATCTTCCGTTATACCGTCCCTAGTGCCAAAGACACACCCGGGTCTGAGACAAGATGAACGGAAGCTGTTTATTCATCAGCCTGCAGCAGGGAACGTCTGCTGTCACCTCGTGTCAGCAGGAGTCCGAGGAGCTGCTACAAAGTTGGTTTATAGAGGAAAAACCGAGACAACACCATTGCCGGGCATTCCAGTAAGGTGGGGTTTGGAGGTGGGGAGACTTTCTAGTGGGTCTCGGGTAGATTCGCTCGCTATTCTCAGCTGCAACGGGCGAGAGGGGAGTTGGGGTGATTTCAAAAGCGAGAGGACTGTTCAATGTTCAGGGCGGAAGGTCTCTGTGCCAGCTGTACCTCCGAGTGGGAGTCGATGGGGAGCTGTTTTGTGGTCAGACTGGGATAATCGTGGATACGGGGGCGACGGGCAGGTGGCTGCTCACTACCCTCAGCCGTCAGCACCCTCCCACGGCTCCCTCGGCCGCTTTCGCACAGGGTCACACGGCACCCCGCGGGATGCTGCCGGCCCGAACAGGGGCTCCACGCAGCCATTTCCAACCCCACGCGCGGTTTCAGAAAGGGTGGGTCAGATATGCGGATCTGCTCCCTGAGACGGACATAGGTCCACACGAGACTGGCGCTAAACTTTTTGGAAATGTTTTCTAAAGGCATCTCTTTCTTAACTAAATACATTTTGGAAAGTTAGCATATTATGGTTCAAACTGGCCTGCGGCAAAGAGGGGATGTGACTAGATGCCCCTTCTGGCCACATTGGGTAACCCCAAAGACAACTCCTGTGTAAGAGGGGAGGGGCTGCAGGAGCGAGGAGGGAGGGGCTGGGCGGTGTTAGCTCAAGGCTTTTATCAGTAAGAAAGACTCCCTCTGGTCCAGCCTTGCCCTTCGGGGGTTGGGGACGTCCAGAGGGCTTTGGAGGCAGCAGACGTGGCTACAGCAAACACACCAGCTCACACCGACTCCAACACCCAGGCACAGGCCACTGACGGAACACATGTTCTGTATCTCCCACTGCCTCCCAGATGAGGCCACCCTGTCAGTGCCCGTGTATGCAAGGGTGAGCTATGGGCCTTTGACTAGCAGGTGGGTGAGAGCAGGGACCTCAGGGGAAGCCCATAGCATGGTCATAACAGGGTATGGCCCAAGGGTGTACACAGCTGTGTATGAGGGGCATCTCTGCTCCTTTGCTCCAGGACTTAGTGGTGAGATCCACAATCTCTACCCTCGCCCATACTCTCATATAAGTTATTGCGTGTATACAATGTGAATGGTGACCCTTTAGAGCTGGCAGTCTTGTACAGTGCACAGCCTGAACAACTGTACATGGCAGCCCTGGATGGAAGAGTTTCCTCCACAGATACAAGAGTGAAAGCCATGGAGGAGGATTGAATCAGCAATTGGAGGGGAAGAGGGCAACAAGATTCATTTACATATTCATCTCTTTTTTTTTTTTAATGTTTTCTCTCTTTATTTCCAATATCAACTTTTATTTTTTTTTCCCTCAAGGAAGATCGGCCCTGAGCTATCATCCATGCTAATCCTCCTCTTTTTGCTGAGGAAGACCGGCTCTGAGCTCACATCTGTTGCCAATCCTCCTCCTTGTTTTTTTCCCCAAAGCCCCAGTAGATAGTTGTATGTCATAGCTGCGCATCCTTCTAGTTACTGTATGCGGGACGCGGCCTCAGCATGGCCGGAGAAGTGGTGCGTCGGTGCGCGCCTGGGATCTGAACCCGGGCCGCCAGTAGCGGAGCACGCGTACTTAACTGCTAAGCCACTGGGACGGCCCCTCATCTCTCTTTAATTTATTAAATTCTTCCCCTTTGATTCCATAATTCAAAACCCTATATTGAGCTTATACTTAAGTCCAAACTCTGAACCCAGCGCTAGAGTCCCGCAGACAACCTTGTCATGTCCCTGTCCTAGAGGAGACTGTAGTCTGGTGACACCAGAGAAGGGCTGTGGCAGAGAATGTTCACCAGATATGTTCGCATCCTTGCCTTTCACTTACCGTCATGAAACAAATACGTGGAGAGCGCTTATCTGTTCCAGACATTACAATAGAGACATAGTCTCAGGAGTGAGGAGCTGGCAGTTGGGAAGGGGGAGCCAGACAAGGCCAGAGACGGTTGCCTCAGAGTGGGAGAGGAGAGGCACACCCCGCCCCAAGCCTGGGCGCCTTTCCCCGCATTCTTCTCCTGGAAAGACCTCCCCTGATGATGCCTCTGCCCTTGGTCTGGGTTAGCAGCCTTTCTGTGATCCCACTGCGTTCTTTCCTGCTTCTCGAATTGCCCCTACAGCCCTGGGCCACAGCCTGTGTACTTGCTGCCTCTCCCTTTCTACACGGTGAGTTTCTTGAGATAAAGGCCATTTCCCCACGCCTCTTCAAAGTTCAGTGCCTTGCATGGTAGATATTCGAGAAATGTTGGTGGAATATATGAATATGTGCATACTGCATGCGTGGATGATGTGGTCTCCAAGGTGGGTCTCAGAAGATGAATATTACCAAGGAGAGAAGGTCACTAGAAAATATGCCCCTGTGGGTAGTGATTTTGTCTGCCTTGTCCGCCTCCTATCCCCAGGGCCTAGAATAACAACGACAATGTATCTGGCACTCGGTGAGTATTTATTGACTGAATGGCAGGAGGCTACCTTCTCCTGCTTTCCCAGATACTATGTGAATGAGGAAGGTCACCCCAGAGCAGGATGGGAGCAGAGCTGCCTGTCACAGCGTTCCTTCCCTGCATCCCTGAAAACCTCCCAACCACCTCCAGGAAGAAGCTTGGAGCCACAGACTTTCCGGAGAAGATGTCAAGTCCTCATCCAGACCAGAATCCGGTTCTCACAGCATCAACGACATCTGTAACACTCCTAGACCCTGTCTGAAATTCCCAAGAAAATGGACCTCAGAATGGAATTCCAGCTGATCTACCTCCCACTTTATCTGAATTTGGTGAATTCAGGCTGACCTGAGTCCATTCCCGAGGCATGAGCCCTGGGAACCACGGGTACCGTACCGGGGATGGTGCGTGTGTGCCAGAGAGACAGGGAGTGGTGGGAGAGAGAGAGAATGGAATGAGTGACAATCTGTGCGTTAAACATAGTGGCTGCTGGTGTAAAAGATTAAAATCCCATATTCTTAGTTAATTTGGCTCAAGCTTTCCTCAAGCCAAACCCCAAATCAAGATCTATGCCTGGACTTTTCAGTTTTTCAAGCCAATATACTTCTTATTTTTCAAGCCAGGAAAAAGTTGCATTTTCTGTTTCTTGTGGCCCAAAGAGGCTCTCAGATGGCAGAGGAATGCTTCTAATCTGAGTGACAGCAACTGTTGTTGATTATCTTCTTTTTGCTGCCTTTGCTCTTGTCTTACTCTTCAAGATGCAAACCCTGAGAGATTACCGGATGAGTCTCATTCACACTCTTTGCAGGGGAAGGGCTAGCACCTTAAGGTACAGTATCCTAAATGGGGAAGTGTTTCCGAAAGGGAATTAAGTTTGCTGTTAGTCAAAGTGACAATCAAAAAAAAAATTGCTACAATAAAAAGGAAAAACTTGGTTCCAATTCCTGACCCTTACAAATTCCCCTCCCCGGAGTTAAGTGCCCCTCCCCGGAGTTAAGTGCAGCTAATCTTTGCCTCCTCCCAACCTGGACACGAGGGGCCTTTACTCACATATCTGCTGCGTCTTTCTGTGCACGCAGGGTCTGCTTCATATCTGAGCCCCACTTCCAGCAACGCCCTCCATCTGCTCCTGCCAGGCTGAGCACATTCCTTCGTCCCAGGAATGCGCCTCTTATCGCCGCCCCGCCCGCCCGTCAGTGGAGGCTGACAGCAGCAGCCAGCAGCTTCATGCGGCAGCCAGAGTCTTGTGCGAGCCCAAAGGAGAGGTAACGCAGCGGGGCGTGGGCCTTGTGTGCATTTCTTTCTGAGCTCAGGGTTCACTGTCCCTGTAGACCCAGGGTCTCTGGGACAAGTGCTCGAGGCTCACACAGCCCAGCATGTGGAAGGGCATCCCACCCCCACTTCCTAAATCCTGGGCCTGGGCCTGGGCCGGGTAACGCTGGGTGCAATATTGAGGGTTCTTAATCCGAGTGGTGGCTCCTGCACGTCACTTTCCCTCCAAGTTCCTTATGCAAGTGAGACTGTGGGCAAAGACCTAGTCCTGGTCCTGCCCTCAGAGCACTGCAGGGCCTCCGGACGGTCCCTTCCTTTCTCTGGGCTTCTTCTTACCGCCCAGCTACCTCTTGCCCAGGGTAGGAATCCTCTCTACAGTTTCCCCCCTACGCGTCCGTTCTGCCTCTGCTTGCACACTCCCAGGGATGGGGGACTCACTTGCTCACAGGCAGCCTGTTCCATCATCAGAGATCTCTAAGCTGCAGCATCCATGGCTGGGGACTGAACAGAGTGCAACACAGCGCGATTCCCATCCCCTGATGGCCACCCACTCACCAACGGCTCCTAGCTTGGCTTGGAGGATCTGCATCACACTGCAATGTGGCAGACAGAAGCTCTGATATCAGCCGCATGACCTGTCTCTAAGCCAGGCCTCTCCCACCTATGTTAAAGGCAATGGATTTTTCAAGCCTGAATCTAGGGTTTTACACTGATCCCTGTGACATCCCAGGAACATCTTTGTTCATGGAGTTTGCTTGCTTGTTTTGTTTTCTTTGGAGCTGTGTATTGATGCTGGAGAAATGATTCGAGATCTCTAAAGAGAATGCCCACTTCCCTCCCATCATGTCAGCTGCTGCAGGGGTGGGAGTGAGGACTCCAGAGTCAGACAGACCTGGGTTTGCGTCTTGGTTTCAGTTGACTGGCTGTGTGACCTGGGGAAGGTTTCTTAAACTCTCTGAACCCCGATTTCCTCAGCTTGAAAATGTAGACAGTAAAACCCACTTGTTTAATGCCGTAAGGATTGTGGCCAGCCAAAGGTGGTTATTATGCCATTTATAATTTCCTGGAGAGGATCTTAGTCGTGTGAAAGTACTTTGCAAACTCTGGAAGCCCTGCACGTCTGGGTGCCATTGCCTTGTCACCACCCTGGCATGGTATCCCTGAGGAAACTGAGCAGGACGAAGGCAAGAAGCTTGGATCTTGGGCCCTGGAAGAGCCGCTCCGTGACTGAGTCCAGAAGGCTGTCAAGAGGATCACGTGGTTTTGTGTTTGGGGAAGGAAGGGCCTGGTCTATAGGGTGTGGGCGCCCCTAAGGGTGAAGGGCTTTTAGACTTGAAGTGTGAGTCTTCCAGGCTCTGTCCTACACAGAAGAGAAGCCTCACCTCATATCAGCACGGCTTTTTGTCCTGGAGGCTGTGTGGCCAAGTGGGGAGAGCTTGGCCTTTAGACCCAAGCAGACCTGAGTTCGAATCCCAGCTCCACCATCACACTCAGTTCCTCTCCCCCTGGATCAGCAGCTTCTACCCGCTCGTTCCTGAGTCTTCTTCGGCAAGCTCTATTTTTCTCTCTCCCTAAAATTCAATTCAAGCAGCCCCTCACCCAGAAACTCTCAGAGACCCCCAGGCAGGCTTAGGGTTTTTTCCTCTGTCGTCCTCAGACTATCCTGGATTCTGCCGCCAGCCGTGTGAGACTGAAAGGACCTGTTCGATGTAGTCTTCCCGACCACCTGTGAGCACCTCGAGGGGAGGGGCAGAGTTACTCAGAGGTGACGCCGGTGCCTGGAATGTTGCCTACACCATGAAGTGCACCACAAGTATTTGCTGGATTAATTAATTAAAGATAAAAATAGAATCAAAATCAACTGGCTGTGTGCTAGGGACAGTCGCAGACTGGAGAAGCAAGAATGGGAGGAATAGGAATGGACCCTTTCTTTTTTTTTTTTTTTTTGGTGAGGAAAATGGGCCCTGAGCTAAAATCTGTGCCAATCTTCCTCTATTTTGTATGTGGGGTGCCACCACAGCATGGCTCAATGAGCGGCATGTAGGTCTGATCCTGGGACATGAACTTGCGAGCCCCAGGCCGCTGAAGTGGAGTACGTGACCCTAACCACTACACCACTGGGCCGGCCCCAGGAATGGACTGTTTCTTGAACCTGGTGGGCTGGAAAGAAACCTGGTCCAGGTGAGACCCGGATTCTAGTCCAGACCCAGCCACTAGCTAGTTTGGCCTTGAAAGAAGTCGACTCCACTGTCTGGTTCAATCATCTCTAAGCTCTCTCCCATTTCTGACAGGCTCTGTGGATGGAGGCTGTTGGCTAAGCTCAGACTCTAAACCTCCCATCCTCCCTCTCAGCTCAGGCCCAGGCCTGACCACAAGGAAACAGGCTTCCACGAGAGGACCGGATTGCTATCTCCCCAGACAAGTCTCTAGTTGGCTACACAGTTTAAGACAAAGGAGAGAATAGCTTTAAAAAAATATCCATGCCTCCCTGCCCAGCCTTATTACCGGCAGGTTTTCTGTCTCATTTGTTTGCCTCTGAGTGATTTGAGGCATTCATTCTGCATCAGCAACACTTACAAGAAATATGAGAGAAATAAATTTGCCACAGACATTATACACCATGCTGCAGTAATTACAAACCGCTGTCCCGAGAGCAGCCTGAGGTGGCTGAAATATATGAATGCATAATGTCTGGGAGGAGAAAAGGGAAAAAGGAGAAAAAGAAGGAAGAAAGGCAGAGGGGGAGGGTGGGAAGGTGGGAGGGAATGAAAATAGACACCATTTATCATCGATGGTCTGGGTGCCAAGGACTATGCTGGGCTCCTTACTGGTTTCACCACATTTAATTCTTTCAGGATTCCTGTGAAGTAAGATTATTGTTAACTTCAGGTTACAGAGAAGAGAGTGAGATCAAAAGCAGAAAAACAGATACGCCAGCAGTGGAGCAGAACAGTGAAAAATGAGTCAAATTGCCCTGCGGAATCTCCGAAAGGCACCACACACAGAGCACAGAGTACTTACGAAGTAAGAGTGGGGCTGGAAACGGGGATTGGCTGGGAGTATACAGAGACATGGTACCCACCCTGCCCAATGCCCTACCTACCCCTGCACAGCCACAGAGGCGCACACACAGGAGACCAGAGGTTTAAGTTTCCAGATCTTTTTTTTCTCTCCTTCCTTCAGCTGGGCAATTTCTGTTGATCTATCTTCAAGTTCACCGACTGTTTCTTCTGCTGTCTTTCATCTGCTATTAAACCTATCCTGTGAACTTTTCATTTCTATTCATTCTTTTCAGTCCTAGAATTTCCATTTAATTCTTCATAGTTTACACTTTTCTGTTAAAATGTTCCATCTGCTCACTCATTAAAATCAAATTTTCCTTTATGTGAACGTATTTACAAGAGTCATTTTGAAGTCTTTGCTAAGTGCAGCATGTACACTATCTTGGTTTGGGTTTCTATTAACTGCTTTTTTTCCTCCTAAGGATCACATTTTTCTATTACTTTGTATGTCTAGTGAAATTCTTGTAGAACACCGGACATTATGCAAAGGACACTGTACCGACTCAGGCTTCAGTTATCATCCTCTGAAATTGGCAAGCTATTCAATTACTGGTTAATCACTTGAACTTTCAAAGGCTTGGTTTCACATTTTGTTCGTTCAGATCTGTGCAAAGCTCAAGGTATTTTCCAAGCCCCTCTAACTTGGTGGACTCAAACTTGGCAGATCCATAGCATGGTCCTTCCTCTTAGGGTGTGGTCTGTCTGGTGTCTCAGCAAGAAGCCAGAGATGTTAAGGAGATTTCTCCCTGCTGTCAGGGCAAGAACTCCAACTTCTCTAGCACTGCTTGACCTCTAGTATCTCTTCTGTTCTCAACACCATAACAGCTGCTATTTGATGAGGCTTGAATCTCTTGCCCTGTGCACATCCAGCTAAACCTCAGTCACAGACTCTCAGGGACCCCCACATCAACTTACGGGAATCCCTTTCTACATAGGCTCCTCCTCTCCAATGCCCCACCCTGAGGGGCATCTGCCTCAAGCGCTGAACCTTGATCTCTATTTCCTCAGCTCTGTGGGACCATGTTCTCTGGACTCCGGCTCATTGTGCCACAGTCAAGAGATTGCCCTGGCGTAGGGCTGGATGATCATGGGATTCACTGCATGAATTTCTGCACTCTAGGGGCTGCAGTTTTGCATTGCTTATTGTCCACTGCCTAAAAGTATTTTTCCAGTTTCATATTTGTTTACAGCAAGAGGGATATTCCAGTACTAGTTACTGCACCATGGCTGGAAGCCTGTGAAATGTATTTTTAATTTCCCAGACTCTGAATTACAAGAAGGCATTGCAAAAGGAGGATGAAATGGCTGTTGGGTGAGCCAATCCATAGTATGTTTCCCAATCTAGAAATAGATTATCAATCAACTTTGAAAGAAAATGAAAGTTTCAGACTTCTTCAAGACTAAAAATAAAATAAAAATAAATCATAATGTCCTTCTACAAGTCCTTTGCTAGGAAAGCACGGGAGGAGGCCCTGAGTAAAATGAAAGAATAGAAAGGAGAGATTCAAGAGACGGAGAATCCAACCAAGGAGAGTAAGATGATCAAATGCAAGTCCCAGGAAGGCCATTATGTACCAGGATGAGAAAGTGATCTATTCAGATTGAAAGAAAAAACTGATGCATGAGGTAGGTTTCCAGTAAACATAAAAATAAAACTCAGAGCATATCACAGTGTTTAAGTATTTGGAGAACGATTGACAGGTATATGAAGAGGTGATAACACTGAAAAAGATAGCAGTAGACATATAGAAAATAAACAATAGAAAATCAAGGCAATTATTAACTCCAGGTAAAACAAAAAGTTGTAGGAGAAAGTCTATATAACTGCAAACTACTTCACCTACTGGGGGCCAGTATTTACGTAGTCATACTTCTATAAACATTATTTGGTGGTTTAACCAAAAGTTGCGTGCAGATTTCATTAAGGGATATGAGTGGAGAGAGGAAGGCGAGGAAGCTGTTATATAAGACAGAGTGTATTAGTTCTTCATTCACATAGGCCTGGCTCACATCCTGGCTCTACCACCACATAACTGGATCAACCTGAGAAGCTTAAACTTTCTGGGCCTCAGTTTTTCCCTCTGTGAAATGGATACTCTCTACTAAGATTGCTGTATTAAATGAAATGATATACAAAAAGCCCCATAACATGATGACATTAAATATATATATTAGTTCCCAATTTTTTTTCTTCCTTATGAATTCAGACAGCTCTTGTGCAAGAGAAAGAGGTAAAATAGTAAGTACTCCAGTCACTTTTCTAACACCATTCCAGCTCTCCCAGCCCTCTCGTCCAACCCCATCCCCAGGTATCCTTGCATTCTCTTCTATAATCACACAGAACTGCCCATTAGTCCCGAAAACACGTTCTGCTGTCGGTCATACTGCTGTGTCATGGTGTTTGGTATGCCTAGAATTCCCTTTGTAACCATCATGTCCACTTGTTAAAAATTCTAATCATTTGTTATACTTCCTAGACTTCCAATTAAAATTATTCTTCCATTGTTTGGCACATTCTTAGTTGTATTATGGTATCTATAAATGTATTATGTACCCGTGTCCCCCACTTGATTATATGGATAAGGACCTTGCTTCAATTCAGTTTAACCAATACTTATTTGTTGAGCAACTATTGTGTGTCAAGTACTGCGCATGTTAAGAATTGAGGATCTAGGATGATTTAGACTTGTTTGTTCATTAAAAATATATCGTTCTTAGGCGCCTATTATGTACCAAGAATTCTAATAGTCACTGGAGATCCATGTGACCATAAGTGACATAGTCTCCTCACTCATCGTGTTTACAGTGTGGTGAGAAGTGGCTGAGATATAGAGTGGGAATTATAAAGCCAACTAAAGCCTATATGAGGGAAGGATGTGGGTCAATGACAGCACAAAGAAGGGACATCTAGCCCAGGGTTGGGAATTCAGGTAAGGCTTCTTGGAAGAAGGGACTTCTAAAATAAAAACAAAATAACTAGTAGCTAGCCAAGAGAATAAGACAGAGAGTGCAAGGTTGAAGAAAAGCCTATAAATATGGACACAGTATAAACGAAACAAGAGGACTAGGCATTCCCCTCTATCTAGAGGAATCAGAGAAAGCTTTGGTGGAATTTGAGCATGATCTTGAAGGATAAGTAGAAAATAACTGGTAATACTTCCAAACACCCTTTTTGCTGAATAAATAAATTAACGTACTGACTAACGAGCAACCTTAGTCCTGGAAGAAGAATTAAAATTGTTGATATAATGACTTTAATCCAGTAGTGTTGTGTTTGCCACATAATCGTGGGAGTTTTTATTACTTAAAAAGCATGGATTTATTTCATTTTGAAATATTAAATACAGTCTGAAAACTAACTCAGATTTTAGAATCTTGTTCATTTTTAACCCTATTCTATTATTCAATGTCATTAGAATTTTTTTTTTTACAGTTCAGCTTATCTTGAAGAGAAAAACACAGAGACTAGTATAAAAGATTTGTAAGTGCCCCTCACGAGGTATACACTACAAGGGCAAGGCTTCAGAACAAACTATGGCAGTTCAAAATGAATGATTTCAGTTATACTAATAGCGATTTATAAATATATAGCCAATATAATTTCAAAAAGGAAAAGTTTCTGGTAAAATTGAGTAGTGTAGACAAGAGCCAGCACCCCAGATGGTGGCTAGAATTGAAAAGACATTTTCTAAGAGCCACCAACGTGCTTGCCCTGTGTCCTGAGGAATCAGAGATGGGGAAGACACAATGTTTGCTATTCAAAAATGGGCTTTGAAGGGTTAGCAGATATTTGATAGGCAGACAAGACCCAATATCTCTTCGACTCATCCCTTTCTTTATTCCTACAATAACTGTCCTAATTTAGGCTCTCATCATCTGATGTCTGGATTAGTAAAATATTCTTCTGGCTTGTGCTTCTCCTGCCAATCTATCCACCAGATTTCCAGAAGAGTGACATATTTAAAATACATATCTAAACAAATCTCTCCTCTGATTTGTCTTTATTTCCCCTTCACTTTGAAAGATGTTTTTGCTGTGTATAGATTCCTAGATTGGCATTTTTTTCTTTCAGTATTTTAAAGATGTTGCCCCGTTGCCTTCTTGGTTGCATTGTTTTCAACAAGTGTATTTGTCTGCTGTATATAATGTGTTGTTTTCCTCTGCATACTTTTATGATATTCACTTCATCACTGGTTTTAAGCAAATTGATTATGATCTGCACTGCTGTATTTTTCTTCAAGTTTCTTCTACTTGGAGTTCTCTGAGCTCCTCATATCTGGAGGTGAACAGTTTTTATCAAATTTGGAAAAAATTTTGGCCATGTTTCTTCTTTTTGCCCTTTCTCCTTTTCTTCTAGGACTCCAATTATACTCATATTAATCCTTATGACATTGTCTTGCAGCTCCCTGGTGTTCTAGTCATTTTATTTTCAATCTTTTTTCTCTGTTTTGTTTTGGATAATTTCTATTCGTTTGTCTTCAAGTTTACTAATTTTTTCTTCTGTAGCTTCTAATCTGCTACCAGTATCATCCAACGTATTTTACATCTCAGATAATTTTTCATCTCTAGAAGCTTGATTTGAGTATTTTTTATATTTTCTACATCTCTACTTCACATGCTCATGTTTTTTTCTATCTTCTTGAACATTTGGAGTATATTTATACCACCTGCTTTAATTTCCTTTCTACTAATTCTATTATCTATGTCATTTCATCTATGTCTGTTTCTATTGATTGATATTTTTAATTCTCATGATAGATCTTATTTCCCTTCTTCTTGGATATCCAGTAACATTCAATAGGATGCTAGACATTGGTGACTTTACCTTGCTGGGTGCTAACTGTTTTTCTGTATTCCTATAAATATTCTTGAGATTTGTTCTTAGGTGTAGTTAAGGTACTTAGGAACAGGTTGGTCTTCTCAAGCCTTGCCTCTAAGCTTTGTTAGGGAGGCCCAGATTAATTTTGCCCGTCAGTGAGACAATACTCTCCTCAGTACTCAACCTGATGCTCTGTGTATTATGAGGTCTTTTATAATGGCTGTTAGGAACATGAAATATCCCATCCTGTATGGCTCCAGAAATTTTTTTCTTCTATTCTTTTCGGGTGTTTTTCCCTGGCCTCAGGGAGTTTTCTCTGTTGCATGTGCTGATCAGCACTCAGCTGAGGACTCAAAAGGAACCCTCCAGAGCTCTCTTTCTGTAGAGCATTCTCCTCTCTGGAACACTGCCAAGAGAACTCCAGCCACCTTGGCCTCCACAAAGTCTGATTTTTGTCTCCTAAACTTAAGGGGTCCACTGGACTGAGTTTGGGTTCCTTTTCCCTGCACTACAGCTTGAAAACTCTCCCCAGACATTGTGCAGACGTGTTCATAGAGCTTACTTCATTTATTCCCCTTTGATCAGGGATTACCATCCTGCACAGCTTATTTTCCAATGTCTGAAAACTGTTCTTCATTTATTTTGTCCAGACGTTTAGTTGTTTAAAGTGAGAAGCTAAGTCTGATCCCTGTAACTCCATCATGGCTGGAAGTGGAAATTCCTTCCCTTATTTAAAACAGTTGGTAGCTTCCAAATGCTTTAGGAAAAAAACTTCCAACAACTTGGAGTGACGTACAAGCACCTAGATGATCTGATCTCTGATTATGCTTCCAGACTCATCTCCTCTCCCCTTTCACCCCCACCGTGAACTCCAGCTACACATAACTACTTGGAGCTCCCAAATTTGCCATGACAATTTGCGTTTTTTGCCTTGTCTGTGCTGCTCCCTCTTCTCTGAAGGAACTTTCCTCTCCACTAGTGAGCCTGATCTTCTGCCAATCCTTCAAGAACCAGCTCACATATAGCTTCTCCCAAGCTCCACCTACAACCCCTCCCATGGGAGAGAGAAAGGATTTCTAAGCATATTGTCCAGAGACTGGTGTTCATTGGTCAACTTAGTAGTTGGCAGAGACCCTGGGAAATGTGAATGGTCATGCATGGCACTGTTTTGGCCTCATCCCTCTGTGGATGAAGAACTTGGTCTCCAAGTGTTGGGACCTGGGGTTATAGCCCTAACTCTAAGTGTCCTGCTTTTAGGCAGGCTTGAGATGCCATGCCATTTCTCTTTTTGAGCCAGACCCTGCTGCCTCAAGTCTAAACTCCTCCAGCTGCTGAAATGGCGGAATCTTATGGCAGGGGCTAGCCTGTCCCTTTCTACCACCTCTTACTGCTGCCATTGGATGGGCTTCTAGCCTAGAATCCCATTCCCAACTTATCACATTAAACTCATCTGCTGTCTCTCTGTTTGTTTGGCTGGAAGGCAACATTCCACTGCATTCCTTGGCTTGACCTCTGGGCTGTAAAGATAGAGCCAGTGGAGAGAAGGGAAATGCAATGCTTTGAGACATTGCAAGAAAGCAAATTTGTTAGCAGTAACCTCATGGTTGAGATAGGAAGGTTTGTTAAGGAAGAAGTTTCCTCCATAGAACCCAGAGCCCTCCTTTCCCTCAAAGATGCATTTTAATTTGAAAGTCAAAAGGAGAGAAAGGAACTCAGGGGGATCACAGATCATTCCTCACTGCAGAGTGAACTACTAAGTGGCTGGATCATAATCACCAGACAAGTAACAACCCAAATCAATAGTCTTCTGGGATGGAGGAGATAGAGGGGCAGGACGCTCATGCTCAAACCACTCCTCTGCCTGTGAATGACAGTGCAGCCTTTGGCGGGTCCATTTACTGTTATGTTTTCCCAGCTGAGCAATGGTGACTCGGACCCAATGCTCTTGGAGGCTCCATCCAGCTGTAATGTTGTGATGGGTTTTGAGCTCTTCTACTTCCTCTGCTTAAGTTTCCGTCACTCCTGGTACGTTTGGAAGAGGAAATATTTCTTCCCATAGGGAAAAAGGAATTTTTCTGAGAACCTTCCAAATCATTAATGCCCAGCTGACAGGCCATGGCCTCAAGTCCATCAGGCCCCAGGGCCCCAGGCCCCTGCCTCTCTTTCACTTTCTTCCCCCACTCAGTAAGCCGTTTGGGACAGGGCTTGTCCCTGGGGTCTTGTTTGACCTTCATCCACTCTGCTGTGCTGGTAAGGGTCTCAGGGCCCCTCTTGGGGTCTGGCCAAAGCATATGGGTCCCAGGGTAGGGGACTGGGGGTAGTCAGAGTATCCACAGGAGATCCAAGCCCTCATCCCTTTCTCCAACTCAGCTTTCCCAGTGGATACAGTTGCTTGCCTGGCTCTTCTATGATAAAACTGACTCATTTCCCATTCGTCTGTCATTGTTGTATTGAGTTCTCTTGGTCTGGCTCTCCAGAGGGCAAGAGAAGTGAGCCTTAGGATCAGGGTACTGTGTCTTCACCTTAAACTAAGACAAAGAACTCACTGCATAATCCAAGAGAAAGACATTGAAGTGAATACAACAGCTTGCGGCCTGTAAATCCTCCACGGGTGCTCATCACATTAAATGGAACATGAGCACAGAGAAGCTTACCGAGCTCATAAGGAACTCAGGGAGAAGCTGATGGCTCTGCTGGCCGGAAGGGATGGGAAGCTCTTCGAGGCAGTGACCGACCCTTTCCCTGACATTCGCCCTGGAATGTCATTTTCATAGTGACTTTCCAATAACAGTGACTCAGTTGAGCAATTCGGGCTCTTTGGAAACATTTTGACAGCCTCCTGCTTTGGAAAGCTCTGCAGTTACTAAGATGGAAGAAGGCAGCCAGAGGCCCTGTCAAGCAGCCAAGGAGTTCCCGCTGAGGCCATTATAAAAGGAAGCAGTGGAGGGAAGCGTTGGAAAAGTTGGGGATGGGATAAGGACCCCAGACTGGGGCTCCCAGAGCCTTTGATTAAGACAGACTCAGTGTGTCCTCCCCTCTCGAAAACGTGCTTTCCATGCATGCGGGGCCCGGAGTTCTAAACAAGGAGGCTGTTAAAAGATAGATTAAAAGGCATAAAAATAGCGTTAGATTTCACGGCACAGGGAGGCCTGTCAGATCCGGGCTCACAGAAGGAATTGCTTTAAGGCAGTGATCAAAATGAGTCACTGGTGTCTGCTCGGATTGTGCTGATGCCTCTTGAAAAGGCAAAAACCAGGACTATTGTTTGTGTCAAAAATACTCCTGAAGAGGCTGCAGAAATCAAAAGGTGCTGATGTGCCAAAGTCTGGATGGAAAGAAAGGGGAGAAAGAGAGAAGAGTCGGGAGCCTTATCGTGAAGGGGAAGCAAGTGAGCAAGAAGCAACATTTCAGAGCCGGATGGAAGAGGAGGCTGATGGTGCAAGGGGATGAGTCATGGAGGCTGGGCTGAGTGTGAGTCCTGGCTCTGTCAACACGGAGGCTCTCACTTTTATTAAACTTCCCTTATGTGCTAAATACTGTATTTGGCACTTTAAGTGTGGTATTTAGTGAAAAAAACAGTTCCTTGAGGGAACTGTGTGGCCTTGAAGATGTCACTGCTCCTCTCTGAACCTCAGTGTCTTCTTCTGGAAAGTGAAGGTAATCATCTATACCTCCCAAGGTGGTTGAGGAGAATATTAGTTCGCTAGGACGGCCATAACAAAGTACCACAGGCTTAAACAACAGATATTAAGTTTCTCACAATTCTAGAGGTTAGAAGTCTGAGATCAAGGTATTGGCCGGGTTGGTTTCTCCTGAGGCCTCTCTTCTTGGCTTGTAGATGGCCGTCTTCTCCCTGTGTCTTCACATGGTCTCCTCTCTGTCCCTATCCATGTCTTAATCTCTTCTTACAAGGACAACAGTAATATTGGATTAGGGCCCACCCTAATGACCTTATTTTACCTTCATCACCTCTTTAAAGGCCCTGTCTCCAAGTGCAGTCACATTCCAAGGTACTGGAGACGAGGACTTCAAATATCAATTTTGAGGGACATGATTCAGACCATATCAGAAGTTTAAGTGAGATGTCATGGCTGAAAATCCAAGCACCTAAGAAAGGCTCAATGTACGGTAGTTGAATATAAAGAAAAATCACTGAATAATCATAATCATGGTAACATTTATTGAGAACAAGTTACCCCCTGGCCTCTGTGATGAGCACCTTACATCCGTGCGTTATCTCACTTCGATGCTCGAGGCAAACCCATGAGTTAGGTAATATTCTAATCTCCATTTGAGTACTAAAGAGACTGAGGTACATACCCACTAGGACAGGAACTTGTCCAATGTCATACAATAAATGGCGAAGCCAGAATCCAAAACTCCATCTATCTCGTTCCAAAACCCTGTGATCCTTATCATTCCACTGGCTGGTCTTCTAGAATGATAGAGGACCGACATTGGATTAATCTGAAAGGTGACCCAGTGTCAAGCCCTCCACCTCTCCCCAGGTCTCTTTTTCATATTTGAGCCCTTCTGAAACACCTTACCAACCAGCCAACCTGCTCCCGTTCACACTCTTCCGGTGACTCACTTCTACACTCACTCCCTGCTGAGGCAGGCTGTCCAATCTCTGGCCAATTCTAATGGTTTGAATGAAAGTGCTTCCTTCTCCAGACAAACAGATTGATTTCAGATTCAAAATCGGTCCCAAGCAGACTCATTCTCCATTGTAACTTCCAGGGACAGAATCCTTGACGAGTGCCCGTGGCTTTTAGAGGTAAAATAGTCATAACTTGTTCTTCTTAAAAACTGCCAACAGCATGAAGAGAATCAAGACTGAAGACCGAAATTGCTTTTCTCTCCTCTCGCTAATACTGTCAGCAGGGAACAGGCCAACTGTGGAAGATCTTCAACAGGGCTAAATTTATATTCATTCAAGTGTCACTGGACTGTGCTTTCCTGCGTCTCTTCTCTGATCAATGCACTCATTAAAGACCCAGGCTCGGCAAGAGAGTCACCTTAATGCTTGTCACCCTCGAGTTTCAATAACACAGGCTCTGCGACTCTAACGAGCCGCTGAAGAATGAAAAGAAAAAAGCTCTTTCTCTCTCTCCTTATATGGACTCCTGAAATTGTTTCTCTTCATCCTTTAAAAATGGCTCTGTTGACTGTATTCATTTTATTTAAGAGCTTTGAGGGGCACATAAGGGAAGAGGGAGGTTGGAGAATATTTACGTGCAGCAGAAGGTGTTCACAAGGGCCCTTGAATATTTATTCCAAAGCATTGAGACATTCCAACAACATTTATGTCTGTTTTTCTTAATTTGAAAGATTTGTTTAGACACTTAAAATAAAAGAATGTTTACCTAATTTTTACCTAATTACTTTCTTTTTCTCTCAAGCCTGTTTTCACTTCTGCACATTCCCTTCTAGAATCTGTCCACATGCTCTTGTGTTTTCACATTGCCGAGCATGAAGTACATGTCATGTTCTTACTACTATTTTCATAAATAATCTATCACAAGTACTTCATATGTTGCTTCACTTCTTGTAATTAGCATCTTCTTACTGAATAATTTATGGAACAGAGGTTCTTCACCATTGCCATTAGATTATTTTTCTTTTTTTCATACTTATATATAAGATAACAAGAAACGTCTCCATGCATGTTGCTGCTTCCTTCAATTAAGCTATTTCTTTAGGTTTGAGCCCCATGGATGGGTTCACTAGAACAAAGTATATGAACTGTCTCATGACTTGCTGTCTGTACACATGTATGCATTTTTTTCTAACCTGAGTTTAGCCATTTAGAACACATCAGCATGTAAAAATGCACCAGTTTACCACTGCTTTACCAACAGAAGACTTTTTTGTTTGTTTGTTTTGTTGAGGAAGATTCACCATGAGCTAACATCTGTCGCCAGTCTTCCTCTGTTTTGTATGTGGGTTGTCGCCACAGCATGGCCACCAATGAATGGTGTAGATCCATGCCTAGGAACCGAGCCCAGGCTACTGAAGTGTAGTGTGCCGAACTTAACCACTGGGCCACTGGGCCAGCCCCCGGTTTTCTTTTGCTGTTTTTTATTGTTGTTTTTGTTGTTTTTTGCTGAGGAAGATTCACCCTGAGCTGACACCTGTTGCCAAGCTTCCTCTTTTTTTTTTCGCTTGAGGAAGATTAGCCCTGAGCTAACATCTGTACCAACCTTCCTCTACTTTATATGTGGGTAATTGCCACAGTATGGCTGACAAGTGGTGTGGGTCCGCACCCAGGATCTGAACCCACAAACCCAGGCTGCTGAAGTGGAGCACACCGAACTTAGCCACTAGGCCATGGGGCCAGCCCCCCAACACCAAATTATTATTGCAGTCATGCATTGCTTAATGACAGGGATATGTTCTCAGAAATGCGTCATTAGGTGATGTCGTCATTGTGCAAACATCATAGAGTGTACTTACACAAACCTAGATGGTATAGCCTACTATACGCCTAGGCTCTATGGTACTAATCTTATGGGACCACCACTGCATATGCAGTCTGTCGTTGACCAAAACATCATTATGTGGTGCATGACTATATATAATTACGTAATGAGCCTTACCTAATGGTCTTCATATTTGTACATTTATTTAATTTTTACTGGGAAATGCTAACCCTTCAAAACCTTTGTCATCTATTTCTAGCATGGACTCCAACTTTATTATCTGAAATCAAACCACTGCCGTGATCTCAGCTTCTCGCTTTGGATGTCATGGTCCTTTATGCCATTTAAGAGTTTATGGCTGAGTGCTCATCTCTTCTTTTGCAATAAGCAGTTTATGGTGGGTAAGCCAGCTATTTAACTCAGACATTGAACGTTTGTCATGTGGCGGTCACTGTGCTAGGAGTTGCAACAGTCATGCTTGTTTAATAGATACGGAAACTGAGTCATTGACTGGCAGACAGTCTGCTACTTAGTGGCAGAGCTGATCCAGAGCTGTTTTCCACCTGACATTCAATGAAAAAATTCAATTCTATTTTCTTCACCAAAATTGTAGTTGTGTCCAACTTAATGGATAAGCTGGACGCATGCAGTGTTCTCATGCGACGATTATAGGTATATCATGTTTCAACAAGACTGGAAAGGATCTGAAATATTTTTCAAGCACATAGGCAGGGAAAGAATCTACAAACTCTTTTGATACCATTAAACAGTGACTTTGACCAACCTATTACTGAGCTTCCATTTGGTCAAAATAATAGCTGAAACTTATTGTGTGTCGCTATACACAAGCTCTGTGCTAAATGCCTTATATGTGTCACCCCAAGATCACTACCATTCCACTTTATAGCCAAGGCAACTGAGGCTGATGGAGTTTAAGAAACTTATCTAAGCCCTTACTGGTAGCAGGTGGTGGAGCTGGAAACTAAATTCTCATCTTTCTAATTGCAAAGTCCGTCACCCTAACTATGGACCAAGCACTGGGCATTCAAACTGGACAAACCGTGGGACACACCTTGTGCAGCCTCTCATTTTATAGAAGGAAAACCTGAGGTTGAGAAAGATTGACTTACTGGTCCAAATCACATAGTGACAGATCTACCATTAAAGCCTGGCTCCCCAAATCTTCCCTCCAGAAGAATTCCAAATAAGGTACCACAGGCCCCCAGGAGGAGGTGGAGCTTAATTACTCTCCTCTTGATTGTGGGCTAGACATAGTGACTTGTTTCCAAAGAATAAGATGCTGACAGGGGAAAATGGTACCTTTGTATTGGAGAAACCCAGCAGACACTACCCCAGTCAAGTGATCCAAGTTCCCATCACCAGTGATAACTTATGTTGATGTCACACACCCCCTAATATCACACAACCAGAAGGACACTTCACCTCTGTGGTATCTTCTCAAAAATTTACAACCCCAATCTAATCAGATGGCTCCAAATGGGGGGACATTCCACAAAATGCTTGACTAGGATTCTTCAAAACCCTCCAGGGTACAAAAGAAAAAGGAAGATTACAAAACTGTCTCAGATCAGAGGACACTAAGGAGACTAAAGAGACATGACAACTAAATGCAATATGGGATTCTGGATTGGATCCCAGAGCAGGAAAAGGACATGAGTGAAAAAAAAAGGTAAGATCTTAATGAAGTCTGCTAGTTAAGGGCACTGTACCAATATTAATTCCTTAGTTTAGATAAGTGCAATATAGTTATATGTGCCATAGTTATATGTGCCATAGTTATATGTGCCATAGTTATATGTACCATAGTTATATATGCCATAGTTATAGGTACCATAGTTATATGTGCCATCATTATATGTACCATGGTTATATATGCCATTGTTGTATGTACCATAGTTATACGTACCATAGGTATATTGAATAGTTATATATGCCATAGTTATATAAGCCATAGGTATATGTACCATAGTTATATGTACCATAGTTATAAATGCCATAGTTATACATGCCATAGTTATATATGCCATAGTTTTATGTGCCATAGTTATATGCGCCATAGTTATATGCGCCATAGTTATATATGCCATAGTTATAGGTACCGTAGTTATATGTGCCATCATTATATGTACCATGGTTATATATGCCATTGTTGTATGTACCATAGTTATACGTACCATAGGTATATTGAATAGTTATATATGCCATAGTTATATAAGCCATAGGTATATGTACCATAGTTATATGTACCATAGTTATAAATGCCATAGTTATACATGCCATAGTTATATATGCCATAGTTTTATGTGCCATAGTTATATGCGCCATAGTTATATATGCCATAGTTATAGGTACCGTAGTTATATGTGCCATCATTATATGTACCATGGTTATATATGCTATTGTTGTATGTACCATAGTTATATGTACCATAGGTATATTGAATAGTTATATATGCCATAGTTATATGTGCCATAGGTATATGTGCCATAGTTATATATGCCATAGTTATAGGTACCGTAGTTATATGTGCCATCATTATATGTACCATGGTTATATATGCTATTGTTGTATGTACCATAGTTATATGTACCATAGGTATATTGAATAGTTATATATGCCATAGTTATATGTGCCATAGGTTTATGTGCCATAGGTATATGTACTATAGTTATATGTACCATAGTTGTATGTACCATAGTTACATGTTCCATAGTTATATTTGCCATAGTTATATATGCCATAGTTATATGTACCATAGGTTTTTATACCATAGGTATATTGTGTAGTTATATGTGCCATAGTTACATGTACCATAGGTATATATACCATAAGTATCTTGAATAGTTATATGTGCCATAGTTACATGTACCATAGTTATATGTACCATGGGTATATATACCATGGTTATCTATGACATAGTTATATATGCCACAGTTATATATACCTTAGCAGAAGCTGGGTGAAGAGTACAAAAGAACTCACTGTAATATCTTTGCAACTTTTCTGTAAACCTAGAAATATTCGAAAATTAAAAGTTTAAAATAAAATAAAAATAAACAAGTTTTCTAAACCGAAGCTTCCTGTTTCACAGGCATTCCCTTATAGCTTCTGGTTTTCCCAAATAGAGGGTCCCAAAAGAACGTTTAGGGGCCACTCTTCATTCTAAACTACATATAGTATTATTCTTAGAATGTTTGCACCCTCACAAACATCATCCCTTACACACACACACACACATACACACTGCAGCTGTAAAAACTGTTCCAAACATATAACAACATCCTCTCTTTAGGCCGAGAGCCTAGGGTTTCATGTGATCAGTTGTTAGGGGAGAATTGTCCCAGGTTGTTTTATTTTTTCTCTTTTTGGGGGCAACAATGCTGCAGCTGAGCTTCTGTAGAATGAGAATGACATTCTGTTTAAAAAAAGGGTCAGTTAAAAATATGCATTGGTACGTACTGCAATTATCATTCAGCAGAAATGCAGCAATGGTAACATTAACTAATAGGAGGGCAGCAGCTGCCTGCTAATTGAAAGCCATCCTCAGCAGCGCGGAGGTGTCCAATGCTAATTGCTAATTTAGTCTGTCTGTCTGATGTCGACAAGGAATCCACTGCACAGGGCCCAAGGCTGCTTTTTTCCTCTGCACAGCCCAGAGTCGGTTTGCCCTCAATAGGATGTTTGCTGGCAAAGGGGAAAATGTTACAATATGATCATGATTTCATTAATTTAACATCTGCCTTTAATTCACTGAAATTTTGCAACAGAATAAGGCTCAATGAAAAGTAGTAACAAGATGGTCATTAAAGGGGCACTAACACTAACTGAAAACTAACTGCATTTCAGACAGAGCTGGGCACTTGACTGTGTCTTTAAGCCCCAACCTGCCGGGAAGTAGTCTAGGCACCTTTTATAAACGGAGCCCAGAGCTGCGAAATGGCTTGTCGCGTTTACACCTTGAGAAGTGGCAGGCATGGACTTCTGTTCAACAGCCAACCTTTTCCACTGCACCAGAGCACTTCTGATGAGTCAGGCATCATACTTGGCACCCTGGATGCCAAGATGGTTGTTTTAATCATTTATTAATTTCCGTATACCCCTTCATTTCAAAAGGAATTGAGATGCCTTATGGAGACTCAATAAAACTGGATAGAACACCAGTCACATTCCCAAAAATCCCTGATGTGGGAGTGGGTGCTGGAAATTTCTTTGAGTATCTAGCAAAGTTGCAAGATCCAGGATGTCCATAAGGAAAAATCAAACAGGAAATAGAATGGGGGCGGGGACAGCAAGAGACCTGCTTACGGCACGTCCCTGTCCTCAGAGTCTGCCTTATGGTTTTGGATGGTTACGTGCATTTGAGAGCAGTAGACCGTGTATTAAATTGTTCTTTTCATTCTCCACAGTGCCTTGCACATACTGAATCGCACGTGACTCATTTGCTCATCTATAAATGATAATACCCACTTCAAAGGAGTATTGCGAATCTGATCAGACACTGTACGTCAGCCCCTTAGCACATGCCTAATGCGTGTGAGGCTCAACAACGGCGGCCAGGGGCTCAGCGTGTGCTTAATGAAAGCGTATTGATTTGAGTTAAATTGCTTAAGGCAGACAAAAATTGCTAAGGCTGCATGGGAATGAGACAGCATATTTCAATGCTACCCACCTGTAGGAGAGGGAGAAGAAGAGAGGGGAGAATGGAGAGGGAGGGGAGAGTCAGAGAGAAGGGGGGAGAGAATATGGGAAGGAGGAAGAGGAGAAGGGAGAGAAGGAGAGGAAAAAGGAGAGGGGAAGATAGAGGAAGGAGAAAGAAAGGAAAGGGGAGAGGATGGGAGGGAGAGAGAAAGAAGAGGGGAGGGAGAGAGAAAGAAGAGGGGAGGGAAGGGGAGGGAGAGAGAAAGGAGTGGGGAATGAGAAGAGGTGAGGAAGAGGAAGAAAGAGGAAGGAAGATGAAGGGGAGGAGAGAAGAGAGGCAAAGGGATAATCAATCTGAACAGAAAGAATGGCCACTGTGCCAAACCATCCTGGGGTGGGATGGAGGGAGAGGGGATTCCCACATCTTACCTGGGCCTGTCCCCGGGGGTGGAGGCCACTCCACTGTCCATTTCTCTATGGCTCTCCAACCCCTCCCCTAAAGACCACCTGAGCTTCTCTACACGATATGGAGGTTGTCATTATCTCTGCTTCCCGAAGGCTGAGGACAGCCAATCCCCAGCTCTCTACAACTTCATTTACTCAAAAAACGCTGTGGGGACCACGCTGAGCAAACAGATGGGCATGCCCTGGTGGAGCTGCCAGCATAGTGAAGATGCAGGCAGGTAAGTGGGGCTACAGTGTGGCGAGTAAAGTCCTGAGGCCTGTGGGACCGTGGGAAGTTCTCCAGAGAAGGCAATGTCTCAAGAGAGACTGACGCTCCCTGGAGTCCTCCAGTAAAGGACGAGCTGGAGGGTGGAGCAGATGGAGGACACAGGACATGCAGAAGCAAAGAGTCCAGTGGGAGCATAGCAGGTTCCAGAAACTCAGAACAGTGGCCAAGGCTGGAAGGTAGGCTGGAGGGGCCGATCGGGGGATGCACAGCAGGCAGGCAGGAGCCCGTGCAGGGATGGCCTCAGAGAGCACACAACAAGTTAGGCTCTCCTGAGAGAAACCGCACGTCGCTAAAGTCTCTTGTAATGAGCTCTTGTTTTAAGAAGGTTGTCTGACAGCAGGATGGAGAGGGGACCGGGCTGGAGCAAGGAGACGCTGAAGAGACTTGCATATAGCTAGAGGGGACCTCTGGTGGGTGTCAGGGCACTGAGTGAGATATCTAGATACTGATTAGACACTGGATTTGTGGACTGGATGAGGGATTAGATGGAGGTTAGAGAGAGAAGCGTGGAAAGTCAAAATGAGTCTGCGATTTCTGGTCTAGACAAATGGATGGAGGGAGGGGCCTCTAAAAAGAAGGATGAGAAGGCAGTTTGGCCAGTGTGGGTTTGGGGTCTTGTGGGAAGGCAAGGTAAGCTGTGTAGAGAAGTCGGATGTTTGGGTCCAGAGCAGAGGTCAGCAAACTGTTCTATAAATGGCCAGGTAGTAAATATCTTTGGCTTTTCCATATAATCTCTGTTACCACTACTCACTCTGCTGTTTTAGCAGGAAAGTGGTCACAGATGCCACGTAAAGGAATCGGCATGGCTGTGTTCCGATAAAACTTTACTTACAAAGCAAGGGACAGGCTGGATTTGGCTCATAGGTCTGGTCTAGAGCATTAGGGGGATTTCTGTATGGGAAATAAATATTCAAGGAAAGGTGATTTGGAGTTGTGAGTGTGGATGAGGGTAGCGGGGTGGCCCTGAGTGGTCCTGGCAGCTCCCCTTCCTCAACTCTGCCAGTAAGACTCGTTCTTGCCCCGGGGCCAGCCTCCTGAGCCTCCCAGGCTTTCCCCCGACTGTGGCCAGGCCTGACTGGAGCTCCACCCTGTCCCTGCCCTGGTTTGTTTCCATCTTGGGCTGCTGGAGGTATGGGTTCTGGGTTATCCCTCATAGCCCTGATGAAAGGTATCAAGAGGCTTGGAATCAGCTCTCCTCCTTAGGGACCTGGCTCTTTCTAAGGGGAATATGTAGATGAGGAAGGAAGGAAAGAAGAAGAAGGAGGGAGTAATGGAGGGATGGAGGGAGGGAAGCAAGGAAGGAAGGAGGAGATTAGATAGATAGACAGATATTAGATAGATAGATAGATAGATAGATAGATAGATAGATAGATAGATAGATGATAGGTAGGTAGATAGATAGATAGATGATAGATAGACAGAGATGATAGATAGATAGAAAGATACACACATAGGTAGGTAGGTAGGTAGGTAGATAGATAGATAGATAGATAGATAGATAGATAGATAAAGATAGACAGACAGCCCAGCCTGTCTCAGATATTTGCAGAGCCCTGAGGCTGGGATATAAATGGAGGCTCCTGGCCTACAGTCTGCTTCCCCCTTTTCTTCCCACCACCTCCCATCTTCCCATCCCGTATCACAAAGGGCCCCGTGTTCATGCGTGTGATCACCTCAAGCCAGACACCCCACCCCAGGCAGCCACCTTTGTTGACCCCAGGGCCTAGGGGTGAGCATACTGGCTGCACTGGCTGCCCTTGGGGAGATCACATATGGGTAAAGGCCTACATGGCCCTGGAATCAGGTTTTGGGCTGTTGGGTCAAGGAATTTTACATCTTGAGCATCCAGGTCATGTTCTAGAAGGTGGGACATGCCCTCTGGGTGGGCACCTTCTTTTGGGATCATGGAGTCCTCATTCTTGGGGGGAGGGATGTGGCACAGGGCATCAGATCTGGCTGCCCTGGCCTAAGGATGGCAGGGACCAAGGCAATCATTGGTAAGCATGAGGCCATAGAGTGTGCAGAAGAAGCATTCACCTAAGAGCCTGACGTGAGTGGATTAGGCTGAGCTTTAGCCCTAAATAGCTGTGTTGCCTCAGCCACGTCACATCCCTTCTCACATCCCTCCCCATCCTCACCTGTGTGGGACATCAGCATGACGTCCATTGCAATACTAGAGGGAGACATTTCATTACCTGCAAGGTGTGATTACAAGCATCCCAGTTGGAACTCAAGATTGGGTTCAGATTTGTCTGGAAGCTTCCAGAAACCTTTCTTCCTGAGGGTCTGAAGACTCTTTTGGGAGAGAACTCTTGAGGAAGATGGAGCCAGGCCTGAGGAGCTGAGCTGGCAAGACAGCTCTGGTCACCAAAGGGAACAATTCTGAGCAAGCCTGATGTTTGCCCCAAGAGTGGTTTCCCATGGGCCTAAGTTCACCTGAGTTCCGGAGTCAAGACCTGTGAGCAAACGTCAAGAAAGCCACCCCATGACAATCTCTAGGCACCACTGGGCACAAGTGAAAACCGCAGAAGGGGGCACGAAGCCCCGTGCGTCTCTTGGTCCACTCCAGCACAGTGAGGTCCCCAGTGCCTTAGCCATGGCGGGAGGTGCCAGTGCCTGATGGGTATAGATTCCAGAGCCAGAGGACATTTGTTCAGAGAGTCCCAAACAACGTCAACACACGGGCAGCAGGGTGGTTTGTGAGATTCTCAGAAACTTCCAGAAGCACTTGTGGCTGGCCACTTTATAGAGGTTGTTGTCCTGCATAATCAAGCAGTGCATTTGGGTCAGGCATGAAGAAACTCAGTGCATTATGCTCTGGCCCGTAGATACCTGCCTTCTGGTGGCTATTTGTCCAGGCACACCTGCTGGGGTGACTTCTGCACCTAACGGTTCTCCAAGTGTGGGGACCCAGTGAGCATGCCCCAAGTCCCTCCCCTCGACCATTAACAGTCACTGTTCCCTCATAGTCCCGCCTAGAACGTGCTTTCCAATCTTCCCCCTCCCTCACTCTCTAACCTGGACGTGATCCTCCAAAAACCTGGCTCCCAGAGCTGAAACCAAGTCCCCAGGCGTCTCGCATCACTCCCACTTCTATTAATGCGACCTAAGATTGTATTAGCTGTTATATTAGCTTTCTATTGCTGTGTGACAAATAACCACAACCTTTAGAGCTTAGAACAACACCCATTTAGGAGCTCACGGCTGCGTAGGTCACAAGTTGGGCACGGTTCATATCTGGGTTCTCTGCTCCGGGTATCAAAAGGCTGGAATGAAGGCGTGGTCAGTCTGAATTCTTGTCTGGAGGCTCTGGGGAAAAATCAGCTTCTAAATTCAATCTTGAGTGCAGAACCCAGGGCCTTGCAATTATAGGACTAAGGTCTCACTTCCTTGCCGGCTGTCAGCCAAGAGTCACTCTCAACTCCATGAGGCCGCTCACATTCCTTACCATGTGAGCCCCTCCTTCTTCAAGCCAGCAATGGCACATCAAATCCTTCCCAAACCTCTGACTTCCTGTGTCTGACTTTCAGACCAAGATTTAAAGAGCTCATGGGCTTAGGCCAGGCCCACTCAGATAATTTCCGTATGTTAAAGTCGACTTAAGTTGGAATCCTAATTACATCTGCAAAATCTTAGTGTCACAATCATATGTGTGACGCCTCATCATAGTCACAGTTTCCACCCACACTCAAGGGGAGGAGAATATACAGGGGCAAGTGTTATTGGGGGTACCAGTCAAGGTTCTCCAGAGAAAGAGAACCAATGGGTTATATAGCTATATAGAGAGACAGTAAGATATAGACATACACATATAAATATATAGATGTTAAGAGATTTATTTTAAGAAATTGGCTTACACGGCTGCAGAGGCGGGCAAGTCTGAAATCTTTAGGGCAGGCCAGCAGGCTGGAGACTCAGGCAGGAGTCGATGTTGCAGTCTTCAGGCTGACTTTCTTCTTGGGAAATGTGTTTTTGCTCTTGGAGCCATCAACTGATTGGATGAGGCTCACCTACACTGCCAGGGATAATCTCCTTCACTTAAAGTCAACTGATCAGAGATGTTAGCCACATCTACAAAACATCTTCACAGCAAAGCCTAGATTAAGCTCGATTAAATAACTGGGTCCTTTCACCTAGTGAAGTGGACACATAAGACTAATCATCACGGGGGTCATCTTAGAATTCTGTCTACTCCACTTCTGTGAGCAGCTCTATCATACTAATGACTTATGTTGCAGCTGTGTCAACCAAGATCCCCGGGGGACCCGGTACTCTTGCTATTTGTGCCTCAAGTGTACGTTTCAACATGCATGTCTAGTATTATATCTGTCTTTGTCCAACATCGGAAAAGCACCCACAGCTCTCTCTCTGCCTGGAAAAGCCCCATTAAATACTTCTCAAGGAGGATGGTCACCCAGGGCCATGACCTCCCCGAGGCAGAGGAGTTCAGAAAGTTTGAGAAGGGCTTGGCAGACTACCTGCCTCAACCCTCAGGTGTAACCCCAGTTACGAGCCCCCACATCTCAGGAGCAGAGAAGCGCCGCCTCTGACAACTCCTCGGGGAAGAATGGCATTTGCAAAGCCTAATAATGGCACCATACATATGTAAACATTTTACACAAAGCCTGTTTATTTTTAAAATCAATTTCTCTCCTACGGATGGTGTATTGCAAAAAGAAACAAGAATAGAGCAGTACCACTGCCTGCACAATTCTGATCACTCGTCTATGTGTGGCTCAGACACGTTACGTGGGAACGCGTGCAGATTTCAGGGCGCTCGATCGCTTCTGCACCAGAACAGCAGGAGCGTCCCTGGGCAGTCCTTCTACCTGGGTCTCATGTGCAGGTTGTGCTGAGCGAGAATACAGTCTGCAGGGGTCACGCAGGAGACAGGAGATCCAAGCCCAGGTGAAACCAGGAGTGGGCATTGGCCTGAGGGGGCTGGAGTGAAGAGTTAGAAAAATGCCAGGAAAATTGTGCCTGGCAAGTCGGCCCTGTTTCCCCAGTCATGGAGAGCAGTCAGGATCTGACGACGGAAGCCTGTGTAAGGTGGATTTGCCACCTTCTAGAGAGTGCGCACTACCCCACCTCACCCACCTGCGCCCGCACTAGTGACAGGGCTGACGATCAGCTTGCTTTTCCAGGAAGACAGGGCTGTATAAAAATGCTGGGCACATAAGTTTTTATTGCAAATCGCATCAGAGCACTGAAGCAGACACGGCTGTCACTCTAACTCATGTTCTCAGCCTCAGCTCAGATTTCAGCTGCAGCTGGTGTGGACGTTTCTGGGGTCTCGGGCGCCCTTTGTGCCAGCAGAATCTGGCCTTGAGCATGCACAGTGTCCACACTTTGTTTGGACTGCTCCCACAGTGACGCTCTCAGAAATAGCTCAGACACGGGGAGTGTGAGCCACTCTGGGGGTACCCTCAAGTAAGAGGGGTGGGAGCCAAGAGCCTTCTGCCCTCACTGCTGACAGTTCTAGGCAGCATCCTGTATGTTTCTCAGAAGGTCCTGGAGGAACGGAGCCCCCATTGCCCTCAGCAGCAACCCGGTAACACCCCTTATAATAGCTTTTCCTTCTTCCCTGCTTCACCCCCCCACTTCCTCACTCCTGCCCCTTGAGATCACCCTCCAAATGAACCATGTTAATACAGGTGCTCGTTCCAGCGCCTTCTGCTTCCAGAGGGATCCTAGCGAGGAAACATCTCTAGAACTAGTGGGACCTCTCACTAAAGGTCCTCAAGGTTGGCTTGACCCTCGCTGAACTGTTGGTGCCAACTATGCCCCAGACTCAACCAGAGCAATCCTGGTGGTGAAAAAGATGCATTAATAAACTTGACTATGGAAACACAGCCCTGGTAGTCCAGTGGTTAAGAGTCGATGCTCTCACCACGGTGGCCTGGGTTCGTTTCCCTGTCAGGGAACCACACTTCTCGTCTGTCAGTTGTCGTACCGTGGCGACTGTGTGTTGCCGTGATGCTGAAAGCTATGCCACCAGTATTTCAAATACCAGCAGGTTTTTGCTGTGGACAGGTTTCAGACAGACTGGGAAAAAGGATCTGGCCACCCTCTCCCAAAAAAATTGGCCATGAAAACCTAGTGCATAGCAGCGGAGCGCTGTCTGATACAGCGATGGAAGGCGAGAGGACGGGGCAGAAAGACCAGACAACGTTCCGCTCTGCTGTCCACGGGGTCCTAGGAGTCGGAATCAACTCGATGGCACTAACGATAACAATGGAAACACAAGACAAACTTGGGAAATTCACATCTTCAGGGAATTAAGAAACCACAATAATCCCTTTACAAACTCAAACTCCCATTGGGGAAATCACAGTACACGCATCTTTACTTCTCTGTTTTCAGCAATGCTGGAGGTCAAGCATATTGAAGAGAATACACTTACATACTTATAAAACTTCCTGACAGCAATAATAATGAAAAGATTGAGGTCTGGGCCGGCAGGGTCAGAGTGGAGACTTTTTGCAGGACACCTTGGGGAGGAAATGACCCACAGCACACCCAATCTTAGGATCCGCTTCCCCTCAGCTTCTAGAATGGGGCCAGAAGGAAAATGTCCATACAGCACCTTAAGGCCATGAGCTGTGATTGCTCCCTGGGAGGGAGGGGAGGTGAGAAATTGTAAAGGCCGATAAATATGTGGTCGAGAGCCAGACACACAAAATGGAAGACAGGTGTCTGCCAAAAAGCATAACGTGCTGTCTCAGAACAGGCTAGGTTGTGTCGTATAACAATGCAAAATCTTAGTGGCTTAAAACCTCCGAGTTTTACTTCTCTCTTACACTACGTGTCCCTCGAGGGTGGTCCGGGGGCTCTGCTCCCTGACGCCTTCCCTCCAGGGCAGGCGGATGGAGCAGCCTCTGTCTGATTCACAGCCAGTGATTGGCAGCACGAAGGAAACATGGAGAATTGCTCACCAGCACGTAAAGCTTCCACCCAGACGTAAGACTGTCAATTCTGCTCACATGTCATTGACCAAGGCCAGTCACACAGCCACACCTAAAGAAGTCAGGAAGGAGAGCTTACCAGAGGGCAGAGAGCTGGAAATAATTGGTACAGAATGCTCATTGCTATAAACCACAGTTTCGAACACCTCCTCTAGACCTCAGAAGAGGAAGCTCCCAAACTGTTCCCAGGGCACAAAGGGATGCTAAATGGATGTTTAATCGTATGATTGATTTTTTGCTATTTTTAGGTATAATTAATATCATTGACATTTTGGTTACTTGTGGTCTGGTCTTTATTATCTTGTTAATATTGTATTAATATAGATATGTGTATTTTTAAACAGTAACATTTTAGTTATATATATATTTTTTAAATTTAGTTTTATTTGATTGATTTAATCTAATTTGTATATCAAGGCATTCATCTTCTCACTCAAGGACTTCAACCACCCTAGGTTAGTTGTTTTTTTTCTGGTAAAGTCTTATGTTCTATAATCCCACATTTTCCTCTTTGAGTCACTTGATGACTCCTTTTTTGGTGTTTGGAAAGGACCACCACATTTTCCATCACAGAAATCCAGTTGCACAGTCCTAATATGGTGGGGCATCACTTCTAAAGGGCAAAACAAAAACTGAAAGAGAGAGGGGAGAATCAAAGATTAAATAGCTGAGAAGGTCAGCCTCAAGACCAGGAGAGCGAAAGGGGTTGATAAGAGGTTGTGAGCGGCCGCCTGTCCCCAAACCCTTGGTGCAGCCTGTGAGGAATCTGGAGGATCAGCAGCCTTGTGGGGCCACGAGGTTCCAGAACAGCCACTGGAACGCAGAGCTGCCCTTTGATGTAGCTCTAATCCTCCCCGTGCTGTTCACTAGGCACGTGGTGCTAAGGGCTGGGGCGGGCGGCCCTTCCGCGCACACTGATGCCAGGGCCACAGAGGCAGTGGGGCTGGTTGCGGGGGAGGGGGCAGAATCCGAGGTCCTGCTTCGGGGGAGGGGTTCTCAGCCCCATGATGCCTCCCTGGAATCCACCCCAGACATTTGCCCCCTCTCTGGGGCCACATCTCCCCACCCCCATGTGCCATCTCTCTCCTACTTGCCCACTGAAATGCCCACACTCAGAATCCCCCTGCTGGTGATTCAGGGCCGAATTCAAGGGTTGGAGCAGGAAGGACCTTCACTGAAAAAGGAGAGGCTTTCTGTCTGTCTTTCTCTCATTCAAGACCTGAATGCACATCGCTAACAACCCAGGGGCAAGAGACATCAGGAAAATGGGCTTATTTGAGGTTTCCAGCTGGTACTACACTTTCGTTTCCCTGATACTCGCGACTGGGGAGGCCATTACCCCCTTTCCAAACGCAAGATGCCAAGGGCCTGTCCTGTCTTGAACCCTCTGGCTTTGGGACTGCACGATCACTTTCCACCTCAGAGGCTGTTTCCTCAGTGCGAAATGGAAAACAAGGGAGACGTTGGATGAAAGGCTGGCAGAGGTCCCTTGTGGCTCTTTTTAAGTGACACCCTGTTACTGACAGCCATGATTTGGCATTTTATGTCAGTTCAGGGTACTTTTAAAAAATATAACACTATATCCTCCCCTCCAAGGGTGTGATTAATCCCTCCTTTCAAACAGATACAAGTCTTCCCTCTTACATCCTCCTGTGACCTCCCAGAATTTGAGATACATAATCCTCTTGTATGCAAACGACGGATCATTCTGGGTTTAAGCGTTCTTAACTCTTGTCAGCCTTACTTAGATATTTTAATTCCCTTATAATAACAGTTAACATTTTTTGAACACTTGCTATTTGCCAGGCATTGTTCCAACAGGCTACATTTTTCAAACACCCTCTTATTGGGTCTCCATAACAACTTGGTGAATTGGTGCTATTACCACTTCCCCATTTTACAGATGAGTCAACTGAGGCACAGCAAGGCAAGTACCTTTCCCAAGGCCACGTCGCTCAGGAGGGGTGGAGCAGGACTTGCATCTGGCATTCTGACTCCAGAGCCCGTGCTCTTCACCTCGAGATTGCATCATGCATCCTTGTTTTCTGCTTATCTATCCACCCACCCACTTTCCAGAAGCTTCCGTCTGTCTGCTCATGCCTCCTCCCTTCTCCTAAAGGCTAACCATTGTTTCTCTTATCAGGATTATGCAGCACCTCTGTCTCAAGACAGCTGCTATCTTTGCACAACTGTAGTCTTCCATTATCCCTCAGAACAAAAGCTTGAGAATGGGGGTAGGAAAATAAGTAACCTTCTTAATATGTACAGTGGGGGTTGTCAGAGGCCCAGAGGAGGCCAAGGACTCTGCCCATAACAGTGGTGATTGGAGTTGGGGCTCCCCCATGCCCCCTTCCTCATCCTCCCGGACTGACTCCCCCATTGCCCGAGCAGCAGGCCTGCTCTACCTCGAGAAGCTCTATTCTACCCCGGCGGAAATTTCCTAATTTCACCTTCTTAGAGTTTTTGTTTCAGCAATAAATCTCCTCAAATGGCTATTGCTCCAGAAGCATTTTCAAAGAAGAAGTGAAAATCGTGGTCACCAGGGTGAGGAAACAAATGCATTTCGTTCAGTTACAGAAATGAGAAGACCCAAATCATTCCCACCCAGAAAGTCACCTCACACTGGATCCTGATCCAGGCTTCTGGGTGTTCCTGGCTTCCAGACCAAGGTCAGGGGAGGGGCTGAGTCCAGCCATCCCTGGCTGCGCTCTCCCACCACTCTTGTTTGCCCACCCTGCTCTCTAAGACCATGGCCTGATGGAAGGAGCATCTCTCCTCGGCTCCACTTCCTCCTCCGTCAGATGATAATACCATCCAACCTGTAGGCGGTCATGACTATTAACCCACATGGCATGCAAAGTCCACCAGAGAGCTGAAAGCCCGGGAGGGGTCTATGAATGAATTCAAGACCTTATTTTGTAGCTGAATTCAAATCAGAATGGAACTTGAGAATGAATGTGTTTACTTAACGAGCATGGATGGGGCAAATTCTGCTTCCCATGTGGTGGTTTAGAAGCAGCCAGGGAAAGAAATCCATGCCTTCACTCAAAGTTTGCAGAATACAAACAGACAAACGTGCACAGAACTAGCCCTAACTCAGACCCAGGCAGACTCGTCTTGTTATTTCAGACACAATCAGAGTAGCTCTTGCTGTGGCTGCTGTACACCTTGGGAGACTCCGACAGAAGTGTTAGGGACTGTCCTAAAAGGACAGCTTTTAGAGGCTTGGACAAATGGCAGAACATAAAATGGCAGCGAGACCAACATACAGAATTATGCAATAATATTTCCTTTTTATAGAGCGCCTTCCATGTGCCAAAGACTTTGTACATATTAGCTCTACTCATGCCAAAAACCCTTCCAAGCTTTCCATTGCAGAGATGAAGACACTGAGCCCTTTTGCCTAACAACGAAAAGTAGTTGGATCCAATGTCCCTGAAGTTCATTCCTGGTGGGGATCGTTAGCCCTTTTTCCCAGGTGAAGGAGTTGAAGTGGCTTGTTCATGGTGACACCAGAGCTAGGTAGCAATGGAATCTGGTCCACATATTAGGTCAGGCTGCCTCCAGACCCCACTGCATCAGTTACTTCTCACCTGCAAACCCAGCCCATGATGTAGCACGAGGATCCCAACACAGGGGTCAGTCACGCCTCCCATAGCCCAGCAGCGTGGGAGTAGAAATCTGCTCCCAGAAGTCAGCAAAGATGCTACTATCAGTCCTGGAGCCCTCCTTATATATCAACGGTTGGGAGTTGCAGGAATAGGGACCCACTAACAGAGACACGTATGAGATGCCACAGGAATGTAGAGGAAGGAGCCAGGACTGAGGAGATCACCGGGAGGGAGGCTGAGATCAAATTGTGGTTGACCTTGAACAGCACACCCAGGAATGCCGACTCTGTATCATCCTCCGTGGGGAGTCTTTGAACCATGTGAAGTAAGACCTGGCAGGGTTGGATCTGTGGTCTAGAAGGAGCTCTCTGCTGCTCTATGGAAGTTGGACAGGCTGGAAGGGAGGGAGCTGGGTTTGCACGGGAGAGGATCAGTGGCCCCATTTGGAAGATGATGGGGAATGAAGAGCTTGGAAGGGTAGCCTGTCGCCAATCTGTGCACTCATTGCACAGACATTTATTATTCATCTGTTTTCTTCACTGACGCATCCCTGCCCCCTAGAACAGGGCCTGGCATAGAATAAATACCTAATAAATATTCATTGAATGAATATATGAATAAATGAGGAACAGCCAAGGGCCGGGTGGAGGTTGAGAATGAGAGTAGCCAGTCCCAAGGTTCCACACCAGAGCTGTCAGAGGGTTCTTCCCACAGCCTGTGCAGGACCCCCACCAGGTGGGTGGAATGAAAGAGCCCTGGTCCCTGAGACCTATCCCCAGAGACATGGAGGCGGGGATGGAAAGCCACATCCAGAAATGCTGCTCCATTTGTGCAGACCAGCCCGGAACCTCTGAGCTTTAAAACTGAGAGACAGTCCTCCCAGCCAGGCTACCTGAGCCAGCCTCTGCCCGGAGGTCTCTGGAAATGACCTTCCCTGGTAGGCTGAGTCAAGGCCCCCCAAAGATGTCCACATTCTAATCCCCAGAACCTGTGAATATGTGACTTTACCTAGGAAAAGGAACTTTGATTAAATTAAGGATACTGAGACACAGAGATTATCCTGGATTACCCACGTGGGCCCAATGTAGTTACAGCGTTCTTATAAGAGGAAGGCAGGAGGCTCAGAATCAGAGAAGGCGATCTGATGATGGAAGCAGAAGTCAGAGTGATGCGACCATGAGCTGGGGAATAGCAGGCGACCTCTAGAAGCTGGAAAAGAGAAGGAAACAGATTCTCCCTTTGAGCCTCCAGGAAAAACGCAGCCCTGCCAACACCTTGATTTTAGACTTTTCACCTCCAGAACTTTAAGATGATAAATTTGTGTCTTTTAAGCCACTAAGTTTGTGGTAATTTGTTACAGCAGCAGTCGGAAACTATAATGCACCCCCTCGCCCCTACCTTCACCAGCTGCACAGCAGCCTCAGGAAAAGCCTCGGACCCCAGCCCTTGTTTCCCTCCAGCGTCGCTGAGACACACGACCCAACAACTAATGGAGAAAACGGGAAATACACAGTCTGGCTTAGAAAGGACAAAGATCTGTTCCCTCCAGCTTGCTCTCTTTGCAAAAACTGTCTCCAGGTAGTGACATCCTAGGACGTTCTGAACAACTTGATTGACACCAAGGCCAGTTCAGGAAAAATTAAAATATTTATGAGATATATTTTTTTTTCTTTCAAGATGCAAATAGCTCTCCTAGCCCCAGGGGGATAATGTATGTGTGTACAGCACAGACGACTAGAATTAAACTGTGCCCATGGGAAGATTGGCACTTTAAAGCCTCCAAGTTCACATTTGGAATATTTGAGAAGTAGAAACGGAGAGGTAACTTTCTAACCTTTCGTTCTTTCGTTTGTATATCCTTCTAAAGTTTTAACCTTCAAAACTCTGCAAGGTCAGATCAAGATTCCCACTTTGCAGATGGGAGCAGTGAGGTGTTCCCAAGGTCACAAAGGGAGTTGGTGGTGTGGATTAGACTAGATGAGTCTGTTCCATTTACTGCAACATTAACTGAGCACCTGGTGTGTGCCAGGCAGGGCGCTGCTCCCTGGAGGGCACAGACGTGAAGCCATGTGGTCTCACCAGGCACAGACGGGGTCTCTCCCAGGCCTGTGGTTCCCACCTTCTGCGCTCGGGGATGAGTGAACTGTACAGCTCTCAGCAGCTCCGAAGGAGGCAGTTTTCCCCTAGGGCTGACTGCCCACCAGAGCTCCAGTGGAGCCCCCCACAGGGGCGCAGGGACTTTAATAAATGAGAATCTCTCCTCCAAGCCTGTGGGGCTCTCCTTGAGGAACGCACCCTTGCCCATCCCATCCATCTACTGTATATAAAATCAAAAGTGGTATTTCAATTAGGGGGAGGGGGGGGTCCATTCACAATGGGGGGCCACAGGGAGTGACCCCTACTTCTCTCTCTTTTTGTAATCCCAGATGTCTTCATTGTATCCAAAAAAGAAAAATTAAAACAGAGAAAGTCCAGTCCTTTCTCCCTGGGAGATTCCTTCCTGAGGACCCATCCTTTCTCCCCCGACTGACAGGTGACACCTGCCCCCTGCCCCCAGTTGGTGACCTTGCCCCTCACAGGCCAGGGAGCAAAACTTCCCTGGTGTGATGTTATGGCCAGAGCATTCAGAAAGCAGGAATCACCAGAGCAACGGGGAGGGCTGCCCCGAGCCTGGATGGCGGAAACAAGATGTGAGGCAGGCAGAGAGCCTGCAATAGAAATTCCAGGGCCACAGGAAGAGGAGGAACAGATGGAGGGCGGTGATGGCTGCTCCCCAGCCCTCCATTGTCAGGCAGCGTTTCCTCCCGGTTCACAGAGGAAGAGGAGAGTCTCCACCACATCAGACTGGGAGGCCTGGAATTTGCTCACCCCCTCCTTTGATCTGATGGCCACCTACTAGCAGCCACGCAGTTGTCACTTGTCCATGATAAATACGAGGGCGTGCAGGTATAGTCCGCTATGCAAAACCACTGTCCAGATGATGGCCCAAAGCAGCCCTCTGCCCGTCCGTGAGGCCACCCACATTCGGAGTTCATTTCAGAAGGACACCGGGGCTCCCTCCCCTCTTTGACCTTCCTCCCTCTTTCCCTCTGCCACGACCCCAGTGATGTCATCTCTCTCTGCACCCACCTGTGTCTGCCCTGGAGGGGAGCACAGGGTCTTTGAGTTCCCAGAAGACACTCCCCCCACCCTGCACCAGGTAGTGAGCTGGCTGGGAGCTGGGTTTGTGCTAAGGCCCTCCACACTCTGCACCATCCAGGACTGCCTTCCAGGGGAGAGCCCGTGCTCCAGTGGCCTGAGATACCATCTTCCCTTTCAAACCTCCTCACCCTTCCCTGTCCCCTCTCACAGACAGAACAGGGCGCCTCTGCTCTGTCCTCTGCTCCCAGAGCCTCAGAATAAGTCTCTATTAAAGCTCTCCCATTACACTATCAAAATTACCTGCTTTGACATTTTTAAGAACAGCGCTTCTCAACTGGGGGCAATTTTGCTACCTAGTTGACCTTTGGCATTATCTGGGGGACATTTTTGATTGTCACAACTGGGAGTGGAGAGTTTCTATTAGCATCTCATGAGTAGAGGCCAGGGATGCTGTTCAGCATCTGACAATGTCTGAGACAGCCCCGCCCCCCACAAAGAATTAACTGGCCCCAAATGTCAATTGTGTGGAAGTCCAGAAAGCCTGCTCTTGACTCTGTGTATGGCTTGGGGTAGAAATCTCAACTTATTCATTTTTAAATCCCTAATGTTAGCTTAGAACCTGGCACAGAGTCGGAATCCAATATGCTTTGCTGTTCATGAATAATGTATGGGCGAATGAATCCTGGCCTTCCTAAAACATCTGAGATGCACAATCACCTTCATGCAAGCACATCCTCAGGCCTACAGGTATCTATGTGAACATATCTGCACACACAGGCATGGACATACAGATGAACACACATCCAAAGACGAGTGTGCACACACTCTCATCTGACACCAGAGTCCAGGGCCCCGCCTGATGCCTCACTTCATCACCCCGTCCCTTGTTCATCTGAGGATCAGGAGCCTCTTTTCTCCGCTACAGTCAGAATGACTGGGTGCAGTCACCTTGGCAGAGGCATTAAGCCCTCTCCATAATTAATTTCACTGACTAGACACATTTTCCTATTGTGGCTCCATTATTAAATAAGCAGTGGACCCAAAAGGAAAAAGATCGTTTTTGCAATTACACATGAAGAAGGCAACTCAATGACTGGAAAAATGAAATGCCAATTTTGACAATGGCATAATGGCCCAGACGTGTCGCAGACAGGCCCGACTCATTAGCTCTAGCAATGTTGGTGGACGTTGAAAATGGAATGGACGGGGCTGGAGGAAATGAAGATGGGGACGCCAGCCCCATGGGCAACACTCGCGGGAACAGGCACAGGAGGGCAGGGGGTGGAGCGGTCAGAGACACTGCCTCTTCTCCCACACCACTTCCTCTCCTGGGAGCTGGAGGAGGCTAAAGACACGGACAGCAAAGAGGAGCAGAGAGCCCAGGGGAGACGGTAGTCAAGTTTTAGGTGCCAATTTCCTAGAAAAATTGGAACAGGAAGAGCTTGAGATTTACCAGCTCTTGGCTCTATGAGCCAAATCAAGTTACAACTGGCCTTCCCCACCTCTGCCCTATAAAATCCTACCAGGTCTTTAAGGTTTTGCACGCCCACGGGCACCCGGGGCTTCCCTTCATCCTGGCAGTTACTACACTATAGGTATTTCTTAATTACTCATCCTCTTCCCCTGCTGGGCTGTGAGCTCACGGAGCAAGAAGGTGTCTTACTCATTTCTGTATTTCCCATGCCTCTCTTAGTAAATGTGGAATGAATAAGTAAACAAATGAATCAATGAACAAACTTCAGCGGGTTTAATCTGCCTAGAGTTTCAGATGGAAGCAAAGCAAAGGGGTGGGGATCAGTTGACAGAAGGCCACATTTGCTGTGTCAAAGAGTTTAGGTTTTATTCAAGAGGCAATGAAGAGTTAACCAGGGTGGGGGCATGTTAAGTTCAGTGTGTTAAAGAGATCCCTTTGTATGAATACATGCACTGCAACTTTTAAATTCATAACCAATATCTTGAATTTTTGTGTTTTGCTTTGGATTTAGTTTTCAATTGGAAAAACTAATGAGTCCCTCGGTGCTGAATATTATGACAGTAAGCCCCTCTTCACATCATCTTCCATCTAAGACCTAGAATGTGTCTCTGTTAGCTGTACTTTAACTTAGTATACGTGATATGGTTTCAACCAACGTAGCAGAACGCACATTCCGAAAATACAATGAAGAATATACTAGGATACTCCAATTGGCTGCCTCTGGCAGGCAGGAGCCTTTGTTCTCCACTTTTGTTCTTATTGTTTTTTGTTTTGTCCAAATATTCTCTAGCGCACATGTGTATTGAAGCTTTACAGAATCGCCTGCCCTGTCCTCAGCTCTTCTTTGGAAGCTTCCACCTCGTCAAGCCAGTAATACAAGAGCTGCCACGTGTGTCCAACGTGACCACACCCCAGGCTACAGTTGATTGCTTAGGTGTGGACACTTGAATAAAATGCACCAAAGCAAAGCCTTTCCCCAAATTTTTGGAAATGAAACTGAACCATCTCTCTTCATGCAGCTGAAACATAAGGTATGGGAGCTTGAGAGTTGATGGCAGCTGGATGAGGCTGGAACAGAGGAGCAAGAACTGTTTTCCAAAGACAGACAGAGCCGAGAGCAGGCCAGAAAGAATCCTGCTGCGTCTCAGACTCTGGCATCCCACATTCCTAGGCTCGCCATATTCCTGTCTCCTGGTTCCAGGAAGAACCCCAATCTCTTCCCAGGAATTCTCCCTCATGTGTAAGCCAGTTCCAGTGGGAGCCCTTCTACCTGCACTCCACTAATCATGATTAATAGGAGTTGCTTTACTTTTACAATCAGAGGAAAAATATCTTGAGCATATGAGTGTACATAATTTAAATTTCTGTGCACTACAGCCTCACTCTAATTTCAGATCTATACCTCTGCAACTGTGACAAACCCACCAGAACTTTCTTTGAGGAGTTTCTCTCAGAATGAAAGAGGGAAGAGTAGCGCTCTCTGGGTCTGCCAGTGCAGTGATTGCTCTAAGAAACCTTACTACTATCACCTCCCTCCCCACACAGTGCTGGCCAGGAGCTGCCTTTTGATGGGCAACCCTGCAGGTGACCTGGCCAGGGATCCACCCTTCTGAGTTAGAGTGTGCGGATGCTGGCGTGAGAGAGACCTGCGTCTAGATTACAGCTCTACCATGTACGAGCAATGTGAGTGTGTCAGTTACCAACTTCCCTACCCTCAACGTCCTGATCTCTAAAATATTGCTAATAATGGGCATCTGCCTTCCAGAATTTGGGGGAAGATTCAGTAGCACAATGCCTGCAATCTCACTCAGCAGGGCTACTGACACAGGGAGCCCTACATAAGTGATGGCTCACATTGTCAATAGTGTGTCTCCATCTTCTTGATTCCTCTCTTAGAGTGATTCCCACTTTACCAAGAAGATGCTCTCTCTTAGCACGCTCTACTCTCACATCCCCACAACCACCACGTGTCTTTGGACTACATAATTCAAATGTTTCATTATAATTTTCCTGGTCTTCAGCTTTTAGATCCACCCAGTGTTTATGTGTTCATCTCACATGACACAACAGAAGTGTATCAGTCAGTTTAGGCTTATGCTGCAGGAACAAATGACCCCACCCCCCAAAAAAATCTTGATGGATTACAACCACAAAGATTTATTTCTTGCTCACAGTCATGTTCATCTCAAGCTGCAAGTAGGTTGCATCTCTGCTCGACACCTCTTCTTTCCGGGACTAAGCAGCGGCCCCTACCCAGGACAAAGCTGACTCACGGCAGAGGGAAAGGAAAAGTAGGGAAACACCTTGAAACATTCAATAGAGTTGGTGCATGTCACTTGCACTTATGTTTTATTGGCTAAAGCAAATGATATTGCCAAACCTTCTATCAGTGGGAAGCATAATTTTCTTGCATGGATGAATTCAAGAAAATATTTTGAACAAATAATAGCCTTTCACTAGGAGGTTCTCCATCTGATATTAGGGTCTCTCTGGCTGGACATGAAGGAAAACATTTAACTTTAATGTCCTAGGTCCTGATTCCCTCTGGGTTGGGGAGGGGGAAGGATAACCTGGTCTCTCCGTTTGGCTGTCTCCTCCAATGTTATATCCCTTTGGGCTCCAGTGGCCCTCCCAGCCTAGTAACAATGGATATTTAATTCCAGCTATCATAAAGATGTTCACATCATAAAAAATGGAAGGAAATAGTACAAAATCTAATTTTGCTTTTTCTCTGGGATGATTTTTTTTTCCGTATCTTCCAGCTTTATAGAATGAGTATATATCATTGAATAAGAAACTAAACAAAATATTCTATTTAAAAAAATTAAAAGATTAGCCTGGCAGCAAAGTGGAGGATTGATTCCAGTGGAGAGATCCAGGAAGCAGAGGATCAGGGAGAAGGCAGTTGGTGCTGAAGCAGGCTGTAGCCGTGGGGACGGAGAAGAGGAGTCATGTTAACTTGGACTTGATAGACTGGTGACTCCAGAAGGTGGGGAGGGAGGCTTCTGTTGAGCACCTACCTTGGGCCAGCACCAAGGAATGTGGAGGCCCTTCTGACCTGCAGAAGAAAAGTAGCCCAAAGAGAAGGCTGCAGGTGTTACTGGGTGCAGAAAAGTCAGAAGAAGTTACTTCTTTGAACCCTCAATCCCAACACCAGTATCTCGCCCAGGTTCTGCCCTGGTAAGTAGGTCTGTGTCTAATCTTCTGACATCATTTTATTATTTGGAAACTGTCATTGAACTACCACCATCTGGCTTTTAGGAAACAAAGGCTTGAGGGACAACTGATGGAGTCATCTCATCCACCCTCCTGCCATCATGGAAGAAAAGTGCATATTCACACCCTCTTGACCTTGCAAAGGGCACAAGTTCTCAGGACAGACAGAGTTGTGTTCAAACGGTGTGACCTTGAGCAAGTCCACTGGTGTCTCTGTGATTCAGGCTTCTTATTTTGTAAGTGGAAATTATAACACCTACTTCATAGAGTTTGTAAGAGTAGAAAGAGATCATCTTTGAAAACATGTAATATGACAATGCCTAGCACATAATTAACAATTATATAATGATGGAGCACACTGGTACCATCATACAATGGTACAAACCATTTTGCAAGGAAATGGCTCCCACAAACCCCTACAGTCATAATCAAAATAATAAGTAAAAGCCCATCTTAATTTGTCTATCCATTCCACCATTTAATGATCAGGAAGTTCTTCCTTGCATCCAACCTAAATTTCTCCACTGCAGCTAAACCCATAAACTAACAACATGCCAAGTGACAATGGCCCTAGTCTGGGAGCAGTCTAGTGTCATGGAAAGAGCACTTGCTATGGAGTCACCTAGACCTGCTTTACAACAGCTTGACCTTGGGCATGTCGCTAAAATCTCTCGAGTCTCAATTTCCCCCCTCGTTAAAATGGGAGCAATATTATCTACCTTGGAATCCTGTTTTGAGAATTATTTTGAGAGTGATATAAGCAATGCTTCTGGCCCATAAAAGGTGTGCATTGAATATGAGCTCCTTTCCATTTATTTTAATAGATTTTACCATTTAAGGAAAGGTGTATTTTTTAAACTCAGGTTTTTTTCAGCTCATTATTTTTATCCAGGACCATTATAGCTATTAAGTGTTTTGGGCTTCTTTTTCTCCAGAGACATTCTATGATGCCAATTAGAAGTGCAAGTACACTGAGATTAAACAGTAATGACTAGCAAAGTGAACACTGGATTTTCCCTCTCGACGCCCAGCGTGCTGCTCCTGAAGCTTATTTCCAAATATCTAACACTCTATGGAAAAAAATAAAAAAACATTTCTGGGGTCAAGGAGACATCACTAAGGTTTCACAATTCAGAATGATTTGAAGGCCATAGGGGAGGGGGATGATCTGTATAAGCAGGGAAACACATTTACATGAAGACTGCACAGCCATATTGCTGCTCTTTATTAGGATAGAAATCTGAAAACATGAAACCAGTACTCAGATCTTAGGGAACTGGGAATGTTGAGTCATAGATGAGAACAACCAAAGACGGGTCCAGTTTTACATGCACGAGTCTCCCCCCTTTCATTATTACATGCAAAGAAGATTCTCAATAAATGTGTGGATTGAATGATGAATCCATGCTCATGTTGATGAAATTATATTTAGTTTTCCATTCGGTTCTATTCTTTTCTGCTTCTTTGGTCTCTTTTCTCTACCTCCTCCACTCCAAAGACCACTGGAATAAGAATAAAATGATCTAGTTTAATTTGGGGACCATGAATAAGTTTCCTATTCTCTCTGAAAACCACTTTTCTCCTCTGCAAATGGGATAAGTAGCGCCTGCTTCTGAAGCTCGCCTATTTCCCGCCCATCACCACCTCTTAGCTCAAGGCCATTCTCCCTTCTGGATTAACGCAGTGGCTGCTGATCTGGTTTCCCAACCTCCAGAATTAGCATCACCGCTCCCCTCCCCAGCCCACATCATCCCTCCTCCAAGCTGTTCCCAGCGGGTTCTTTCAGCAACGCGCTCTGACCAGGCCCAGCACTTCATCTTTCTGTCTATAATAGAAGAGACTAACCTACCTCCTTGAGAAGGGAATCTGAGCAAGGCCCAAGGGTAGACACTGCTTCCACCCGTGGCTCATCATTCCCGCTCCTTCTCGCTTCTTTCCTCACACTTCCCGTTCCAGCCGTGTGGCGCAGTTCCCCAAAAACTCCAGGTTTCGCACCTCCAGGTCTAGGCACGTGCTCTGCTCTCTTCCCTGACAATTCCCACTTGTTGACAAAGAATCAGTTTAGAAAAATTCTCTTCTTCCAAGAAGCCTCTCCTGACCACCCCAGGTTTGGTTTAGGACTGTTCTCTGTGACTCAAAAGCACTCCACTCTCACAGGTGCCCAGGTGCTCCTGCCACCTGGGTGGATTGTACGTCTCCCTCTGGCCTGAGCTCCCTCGGACAGACACGCCGCCTCCATCTCCACGTCCCCCAGTGCCTGACGCAGCTCACTGCAACAGCGAGCACTGAAGTCACAGCACAGGAAGGAGCGAAAAATACATACTTTGCAAAATGGTGCATACTATTATAGAAACACGCTAGAAGATTGATTAACCCAGAGTCTAAAACTGGAAGCATGCAAACAGTAGAATGACTCCAGGCGGATGCTTTTATAATCATCACTTTTTTTTGGTAATAGCTCTATTTATTGAATGACTAAATTTGGTAGCATATAATCACAAAATGGCCTGCCTCAGACATAGTCTGTCGTCTCTCCTTTCCCCACCCCTGAATGACATCTCAGGTAGATACCATAAACTTTAAGGTCACTTTTAGGAATAATCATGGTCCCAGAGTAAGATTTAAACTTCCATCCCACACAATCCAATCAGTCAGGCTGCCCTCTGACCTTGGAACAAGCAGGAAGAAAATGGGAACTAGTGAGTTCTTACACTCTCCAAGCTGTGTCCCCCACTCTGTCTGCTGCTTTTGGGCCCTCCAGGGTTGGCAGCCAAGAGGAGGGAGGATGAAAGAAAGAGAGGTGCAAGTTTTCAACCTTAGCTGGTGCTGTGTGTGTGTTTCTGCTCTCTATGCATTTTAATTTTTAAAATTTTTTTTATTGAGGTAACATTGGTGCATAACATTATATAAATTTCAGGTGTACATCATTATATTTCAGCTTCTGTGTACACTACATCATGTTCACCACCCAAAGACTAATTACCATCCATCACCATACACATACGCCCTGTCACCCCTTTCGCTCTCCTGCCTCCCCTCTTCCCCTCTGGTAACCACCAATCTAATCTCTGTATCTAGGTGTCTGTTTGTTGTTGTTCTTGTTTTTATCTTCTATTCATGAGTGAGAGCATGCAGTATTTGACTTTCTCCATCTGACTTACTTCACTTAACATTATACCCTCAAGGTCCATCCATGTTGTCACAAAGGGCAAGATTTCATCTTTTTTATGGTTGTGTAGTGTTGCATTGTGTATATATACCACATCTTTATCTGTTCGTCTCTTGATGGGCACTTACATTGCTTCCAAGTCTTGGCTATTGGGAATAATGCTGCAATGAACATAGGGGTCGATGTATCTTTATGTGTTCATGTTTTCCTGTTCTTTGGATAAATACCCAGCAGTGGAACAGCTGGGTCATATGGTAGTTTTATCCTCAGTTTTTTGAGGAATCTCCATACTGTTTTCTATGGTGGCTGCGCCAGTTTACATTCCCACCAGCAGTGTACGAGGCTTCCCTTTTCTCCACATCCTCTCCAACACTTGTTATTTCTTGTCTTGTTAATTATAGCCATCCTGATGGCTGTGAGGTGATATCTCATTGTAGTTTTGATTTGCATTTCCCTAATAATTAGTATGGTGAACGTCTTTTCATGTGCCTACTGGCCCTCTGTATATATTCTTTGGAGAAAATCTGTTCAGATCTTTTGCACATTTTTTAATTGGGTTGTTGGTTTTTTTGTTGTTGAAATGTATGAGTTGTTTATATATTTTTTTATATTAACCCCTTATCAGATATATGGTTTGCAAATATCTTCTCCCAATTGTTAGGTTGTCTTTTTGTTTTGTTGATGGTTTCCTTTTCTGTGCAAAGCTTTTTAGTTTGAAGTAGTCCCATTTGTCTATTTTTTCTGTTGTTTCCCTTGCCTGGTCAGACATGGTGCTTGAAAATATGCTGCTAAGACTGATGTCGAAGAGTGTACTGCTTATGTTTTCTTCTAGAAGTTTCCTAGTTTCAGGTCTTACATTCAAGTCTTTAATCCATTTTGAGTTAATTTTTGTGTATGGTGTAAGATAATGGTCTACTTTCATTTTTTGCATGTGGCTATCCAGTTTTCCCAACAGCATTTGTTGAAGAGACTTTCCTTTCTCCATTGTATGTTCTTGGCTCCCTTGTCGAAAATTAGCTGTCCATAGATGTGTGGGTTTATTTCTGGGCTCTCGATTCTATTTCATTGATGTGTGTGTCTGTTTTTGTGCTTCTGGGCTCTCGATTCTATTTCATTGATGTGTGTGTCTGTTTTTGTGCCAGTACCATGTCGTTTTGGTTACCATAGCTTTGAAATATATTTTGAAATCAGGGAGTGAGATACCCCCAGCTTTGTTCTTTTTTTCTCCAGATTCCTTTGGCTATTCGGGGTCTTTTGTTGTTCCATATAAATTTTAGAATTCTTTGTTCTATTTCTGTGAAAAATGTCATTGGAACTTTGATAGGGCTTGCATTGAATCTGTAGATTGCTTTAGGAAGTATGGACATTTTAACTATGTTAATTATTCCAATCCAAGAGCATGGAATACCTTTCCATTTCTTTGTGTCTTCTTCAACTTCTTTCAAGATTGTTTTATAGTTTTCAACGTACAGGTTTTTCACTTCTTTGGTTAACTTTATTCCTAGATATTTTATTCTTTTTGTTGCAATTTTAAATGGGATTGTATTCTTAATTTCACTTTCTGCTACTTCATTGTTAGTGAATAGAAACACAGCTGATTTTTGTATGTTGATTTTGTATCCTGCAACTTTACCATATTCTTTTATTATTTCTAAAAGTTTTTTGGTGGATTCTTTAGGGTTTTCTATATATAAAATCATGTCATCTGCAAACAGCGACAGTTTCACTTCTTCCTTTCCAATTTGGATCCCTTTTATTTCTTTCTCTTGCCTGATTGCTCTGGCTAGGACTTCCAATACCATGTTAAATAGGAGTGGTGACAGTGGGCATCTTTGTCTGGTTCCTGTTCTTAGAGGGATAGGTTTCAGTTCTTCTCCATTGGGTATGATATTAGCTGTGGGTTTGTCATATATGACCTTTATTATGTTGAGGTACTTTCCTTCTATACCCATTTTATTCAGAGTTTTTATCATAAATGGATGCTGTATCTTGTCAAATGCTTTCTCTGCATCTACTGAGAAGATCATGTGATTTTTATTCTCCATTTTGTTAATGTGGTATATCACATTGATTAATTTTTGGATGTTGAACTATCCTTACATCCCCGGAATAAATACTACTTGATCATGGTGTATGATCTTTTTAATGTATTGCTGTATTCAATTTTCCAGTATTTTGTTGAGGATTTTTGCATCGATGTTCATCAGTGATATTGGCCTGTAATTTTCTTTTTTTGGTGTTGTCCTTGTCTGGTTTTGGTATCTGGGTAATGTTGGCTTCATAGAATGAGTTAAGAAGCTTCCCCTCCTCTTCAATTCTTTGGAAGAGTTTGAGAAGCATAGGTATTAAGCCCTCTTTGAATGTTTGGTAGAATTCACCGGGGAAGCTGTCTGGTCCTGGGCTTTTATTTTTGGGTAGGTTTTTGATTACTGTTTAATCTCCTTACTGGTGATTGGTCTGCTCAAATTCTCTATTTCTTCTTGATCCAGTTTTGTTTCCAGGCATTTTAATGCTGACTCTTGAACTGTTTCTTTAGAGACCCTCATGAGCACCCCTGCACCAAAAAGTGTCCTAACATTTGACGACTCCCATTCAGCTCCTCTCTGGACAGTCCCCGTGCAGCCTCTTTCTTCTGGGTTCCCCACACCTACCCGGCGGCTCTCTTGAGTGGGCTCCTCATGTCCTGCTCACATCCCCCGTGGAAACCTGTCTGTCCTTGCCTTGTGCAGCACACCTAATGCCTCCCTTCCCCTCCTCACCACTTCAGTCTGTCTTCCACCTTCTAGCTTCTCCAGGTGAGAGGCTGCGTCTGCCTTCGTCTCATGTTTGCCGCAACACCCTGCGACATGTGTCAGGCTCTCTGGCGCTCCATGCTCTAGCGGCTACTATTGTGCCGCTACTCAAGCATCTGTCTAGGCGGTGAGCTGCCTCTCTCCTCTTCTTACACTCTCCCCTCCTCCGTCTCCACAGACAGTTCTCTTGGAGCCCAACTCTCTTGATCTCCCATCTCAAAGTCTCTCACCCACTGACCCTCCTGCAGGAGTCCATTGGTCACTAGACAGGCCCTTCTGCCTTCCGTGGATAAGGCTTGCACTTCTGTTTTGAAGGTGAGGGTCCTGATCATCTTTGTCCTCAACTCCGGGGTTTCATCCAAATTCTGAGAAAACAGGAAAAAACTTCTTTTGTTGTTAAAAATCTCATTTCAATGATACCACTGAAAAAGTAGACAGGAAATTTACTCTGATGAGTGGGACATGATAGTGTGTTCTGCTAAGCTACAAACAATGGTCCATAATGTCACAGAGGCCAGGCCTGTGATTCCTACAGATGGTAAGGATGGGAACACTCCATATTAGCTATGCTGATAGTGGTTTCTCATAAGCAGGAGGGATGAATGTTTGTCATATAAGATCTGTTTTGCTAATAATGACTTAAAATGTTGAATTGCACATGTGCACACACATGGATGTGCAAATATCTATTTAATGTGCTAAAGAATGTTTTAGTACCATTGGATTGCATTGCTGTTAAAAAGGCCTAAACCCTAGAAGTCCTAGGAATAGAGAAAATGCCAGGTCCTAGGAATTCCAAAGAAATGCTCTTCTGTTGGATTTACAAATGGATCTAGAGCCACAAAGAAGGGAGCTGGATTCTGCCCAAGCTGGGCAGGTAGGAAAGCCTCACAAAGGGCACAGGAGAGACTTGGGAAGATTCCTCCGAGGGGAGACAGAAGAGCATGCAGGCCCCGGAGCAGACTGAATCAAGGAAGAGAAACACAAGAGCAGCTAGCAGATTGGGGTACATTTCTCAGTCCTGGGAGATGAGAAAGAGACAGGAATGGCCGTTGTCTGAGCCCTGGCTCCATCTAGACCCCTGGACCTGTGCTTCTGACATCTTTTCCCATCTTGTCCTCACAGCAGCCCCGTGAGGGCATTAGCAGCCTCTTTTTTTTTTCAGACGAGGAGTAAGGCTTGGAGAGGCTAATTGACTTGTAGTGAAAGCAAAGCTGGGAACTGACCCCAGGTCTGGCTGGACTCTGAGGCACATGTGCTTCCTATGGAGCCCTGCTTGGGGGGCAGGAGTGAGAAACAGCACTGGGGAGTTAGCTGGGCCACAGGACCACCTGATCTCCCACGTGATGCCCATCTTTGCTTGCCAAAGAACAAAAGGTGTCAACCCCCACTGCTTGGGAAACACAACAGTTGTCAGGAGCGGCCTCACTGGGGAGCAGCCAAGGCTGGCCCTGCTTCTCAACCTGGAGACACAGATATTCCTGGGCTCGGGAATAGGACAGGTGTGTGACAGGCTCCTCCCTGATGGGATGTCAAGTTTTAAGCCCCACTCCAGGTGTTCCCGTCACCAAGAATCTTCATCAGATGATTCAATCCCCAGAAAACTTCAGCAACTTTACAAAATCATCCCTGCGGCCCCAAATCTCCAACCCTGTGGAACCATACTTCCTCAGCCCTGAGAGTGGCCAGCAGCTGAGGTGTTTCTCTCAGGAAAAAGCCCTGCTGATTATTGCTGGGGCATGCCCGCCCTTCCAGCCAGGTCAAAATCAAGGTGAGAGCAAGACCAGCAGGATGGGGAAGGTGCCAGGCCCAGAGACCTTCACACGTGCTCAATCGGCGGCTCTTCTGTGTCCAGCTCCATCTGGGCGGTGAGGATGCAAGGTGAATAAGAGCCAATTTCTGCCCTCAAGGGGCCATTGTCAAGGAGGAGAGACAAAAATGGGTTCTCTTCACTGCCTTGCAGTAGAAGGTTCACTGAGCCATTCAGTAATTCCAAAATGTTCATGAAAAACAAACACACACACTTTTTTCCTCCCCCACCTCCCAGAATATGTCTAACAACCCCAGTGATTAACCTATTCATAGGACTCAGTCAATTCTGGCTTCTCTGGTCTCAAAGAAGTGGGAAATAACAATAATGACAATCACGGTGAATCTTTATTGAGATGATCCTCTGGACAAAACGTCATGGTAATTACGTTACATACGTTGTCACATTTCATCCTAACATCCACCTCGTGAGTTGGACACTCGGATTGTCATCCCTATTTTACAAATAAGAAAACTGAAGGTTAGAGAAAGAGCAGTTGTCCTGGAGATGGCACGTGGTGGAGCAGGACATCAACACAGCCTGTCAGGCTCCCCACCATCCTCAGTCAGGACCCCGCTCTGGCCACCGCAGGTGCCCTTCTCGGCACAGAGCGTGGAGCCCCCCAGAGGCCTCTGGAATGCTCAGCCCACTGGCTTCCTGAGGTGGCAACAGTTCCTCCGGACACAGAGGGAGAAGATTCCTCTCTCCAGGCTGCTGTGCTCTGCCATGGACCTCTCACAGCACCCTCAGGGGTCCAGATCTCCAGAACTATCCCCCAACCCAAACACACAAGGCCTAGGAAGACCCCACGATCACCTGTATGCCAACTCAGAACCACCCCCAACCCTGCTTTGTGAGTCCTTCTCAGGGGCCAGTTTTAGACACTCACCAAAGTCAGAGTGTCCCCCACTAGAAGCAAGGCTTACTTTTTGTTTTTTTAAAATAAAGAGTGAAGGACACTCATGTCCACAGCAGCATTACTCACTATAGTCAAACGGTAGAAGCAGCCCAAGTGTTCATCCACTGATGAATAGATAAACAAAATGCAAGATGCACATCCAGTGGAGTATTATTCAGCACTAAAGAGAAGGAAATTCTGACACATACTACAACATCGACAAACCTTGAGGACATTATGCTAAGTGAAATAAGCCAGTCACAAAAGGACAAATAATGTGTAATTCCACTTATATAAGGTACATAAAGTAGTTAAATTCACAGGGACAGAAAGCAGAATGGTGGTTGCCAGGGGTTGGGGGAAGGGATGGGGAGTTTTTGTTGAAGGAGAGAGAGTTTCAATTTGGGAAGATGAAAGGAGTTCTGGAGATGGATGGTGGTGATGGTTGCATAACAATGTGACTGTGCTAAATACCTCTGGATTGTACACTTGAAAATGGTTAAGATGGTAAACTTTGTGTTATGTGTATTTTAACACAATTAATTTTTTTTTTTAATGAGGGAAAAGAGAATGAAGGAGAAAGAGCCTTGCGGAGTCACCAGAAGGTGGTCCTGCGGCCCTTTTATTCTCTCTCCAAGCAGCATTCATTGTCACCCACAGGTTCCAGCCCTCTGCTTAGGGAAGTTCTTTGGTTTCAAAAGTCCTAGTAATCTAAAACCACCAGGGCCTCTGCTTTAAGGAGGAAAGTCCCTGAGGGTTTTGCCTACATTTGGGCATTTGCTTCCAAGTAGATTGAGAGGCACAGACCTAGAGAAGCCCAGTCTCACCCCCTCCACCTTGCTGAGGGGAGGGAGCACGTAGCCGCCCCCTCTTCCTCCCTAGGAGACATAAACAACAAGTTGGCACAAGATTTCACCTAAAATCTCCCAGAATCTTCATCAGCTTTGTATGTTTCCATTTTAAGAAAAAGTACTCATAGATCTTGAGAACAATAGGACACAATCACAATTCATTATTTCCAACTTGACTCATGAGAGGAAACAAATCATTAAATATGTGAATCAGAGCTCAGGCTTCTGTGGGGAAAATAATAGAGGCTTCCAGATGGAGGGGCCCTGTCATTGTCCCGCTGACTGTCCTCAATGCCGCAGACTGAAAGAAGTCCCAGTCTTGAACGTTTGCCTCTCAGAAGGTCCTCGTGCACTTTTCTCCCATCCTCTCCAAAAAGCCATTGAGTATGAGTACTGAAAAGAGCCAACCAATGGCTTGTTCCCTGAACAAGATGGCCACTTGACTCCTCCAAGTCTAGAAAGTGAAATGGCTAGTGAGTTTTAAAGGTCAATTTATCATTAAAAGAAGAAAATCTTAGTTTAAGTCTTATGAAGCATTCCTCTGTAAATACAAGAATCACATAACCAGTTCAGAGGTCCTAATGAAGTGGGCACCTGGGAATCACTCGGGCTCTGGACAGTAGAGAAATCTTCACAGATGGGCTATGATTGACTTTTAAAGGGTAACAAGGAATATGGCCAACGAAAGGGTTGAGATGGGGGAGTGGGAAACACAGCCCTAAAGAAGGTGTCCCATAAGCTAGGGTATGAGGTTCGGCTCAGAGAATTTTCTACATAAAGCTGAGCAGGGGCAGTGGTTGGAGATTCAGCCACCAGGAAAAGAGGCTAATCATGAAGTCCCCTAAGTACCATGGCAAGGGGCATCTTCGCCCTCCTCTAGGTCTTTGTTTCTATACACTTTACAATGCTTGCCCCACTTCATAAATACCAAAATATCCAGCCTTTATTTAATGTTATTTGAAATTCAACACAAACCATTCTCCCCACAGTGAGCTGAACAATTTTTTTTTTAAACCTAAATCTATCATGCCATTTTCTTGCTTAAAACCCACCAATGGCTCCCAGTGGTCTTACGATATGAACGCACTGGGGAAAGGAACATTTTGTGTAGAATGTCTGCTCGGGGTGGGGGGTGGCCAGGTGTTACATAATATTAACAGTTATTGACATTTTACTATGCACTGTGTGCTTTACTTGTATTAATCCATTTAATCCTTATGACAAGGGCATGAGGTAGGTGCTATTATTAATCCACGAGGCATTTGGAGATACTTTGCCCGAGATCACAGAGCTGGTAAATAATGGGGCCAGGAGTGGAACCCAGGTGATATGGGCATATTCATCACCATACGTGTCTCTCCATCCTCACTTGGCCATTCCAGTCCAAGCCACCCTCATCTCTCCCTGGGCAATTTCCGTGGCCTCCACACGTGACTTCCTCTCCTACCTCAGCTACATAGGCCTAGATGATACCATTATCTATGACTGCAGCCCATCAGAATCCCAATCTCATACACCTGTCTCTCAGACCACCACCTCTTTTATTTCTGGTTCACTCAACGTAATACACTAACTCCAACAATTCTTTGGCCCCAACACAACTTATAATCCATTGATTCTACCATGTGTTTATCATCCCTCGCTCCACTCATGCCTCCTCTTCCCTCCAACCTAGCGTAGACTTTACATAACATCATTACAGTCATCTCTTTCATACACCTTTATCTCCTGAACCCTTTTTTCCTGTCATTGTACTTACCTGGAAAAACTCAATCCTGAAAACCGGAAAACTCAAAACACAGCTGATTCTAAATTAATGACCGTCAACCTCAGGCGAGCCTTTATGGCCTCTCAGCAACCCAGCTACTTTTCCTGCATCAATCCAGTCTCCCACTTTCCTAGATCACGTTTACTCCTCTCTCCTCAAACTTCCAAAAGTCCTCTCCATTCTTACCTCCAGTTAGCTACTTTGCCGAGAAAAATGAAGCAATTAGAAGAGAAAGTTCTCGCACTCCTACCACCACATCTCCCTCCCACCTGCACCTGTACTTCCCTCCTATTATTACTGATTATTTGTTTATATTCTTATATAAGGCTATTCCTTCTTCTCCATTCCATCTCTTCTCCCCATTCTGATCTTTCTCTCTTGTCTCAACTTTTCACTTTCTATGTGGAAAGAATTGTCTACATTCACCCTTTTCCCGTTCTCTGTTTAACTCAATTCTGTCAGAATTTCATCCTTACCAATCCACCAAGAGAACCGTTATCAAGGACACCAGTGGCCTGCACGTTGCTATATCCAACTGTCATTCCTCAGGCTTGTTGTATTTCAGTGTATCAACTGCGTTTGATAAGTTAACCACTGCCTTCTTGGTGAAACCCTTTCTTCAGTTGGCTTCCAAGACACCACTTGTCTAAGTCCATTTGGGCTGTTATGACAAAATGCCACAGACTGGGTAGCTTATAAACAACAGAAATTTATTTCTCACCGTTCTGGAGGCTGCAAAGTCCAAGATCAAGGTGCCGAGATCAAGCATGGTCGTGTTGGGTGAGGGCCCCCTTCCTGGCTTACAGCTGCCAGCGCCTTCTCACGTGTCCTCACATGGTGGAAGGGACTGGGGATCTCTGGGTCTCTTTTATAAGGGCACTAATTCCATTCATGAGATCTCCACCCTCATGACCTAAGCACTTGCATGGCCCCATCTCCTTCAACCATCAACTTTGGGGGTTAGGTTTTCAACATATGAATTGGGGGGGACACAAACATTCAGACCATAGTACCCCTCTTGGCTGTCCTCCTCCCCCACTGACTCTGCTCCTCCTTTCCCAGTCCTTCCCCATGCTGACCACCAGTAAACATGGGAGTGACCCAAGGCTTACTCCTCAGACCTCATCTCCCTTTACACACACCGCCTAGGCCAGTACCTCAAGACTCATGGCTTGAATACCATCTAATCCTTGATGACTTCCCAAGTTTCATTGTAGAGAGGTCTGACCTCTATCCTGAACTCAGACACCTCCACTGGAATGTCTGATTGGCATCTCAAACTTTACTTGTCCCCAAATTCCTGATTTCCAGCCCCTCTTCCAACTTCCTTCTCCCACAGCTGTCCCTACGTCAGTTAACGGTAATTTTATTCTTTTTGGACCCCAGCCCGAAGCCCTGAAGTCACCGTCCATATCAAATCCATTAGCAAATATTGACTCTACCTTCAAATCTACCCCGAAGCTCACCCCTTCTCACCATCCCCATCACTCTCACTGCTCCACTGCATTATTTCAATAGCCACCAAACTGGTCTCTCTGCTTCTGTCCTGTGCCCCACAGCACAGCAGCCAGAGTGACCCTTCTGAAACATAAATCAGATCATGTTACACCTTTCAACTCTCCAACAGCTCCCTATCAGAGTTAAAGCCAAAGTCCTTACAATCACCTACAAGGGCATAAATGACCTGCTCCCACCACTCCCACCTCCACTGACCCCCACCCCTCGTTACCTCTCTGACATCAGCTTTACTACTCTCCCCTGCACTCTCTCTGGTCCCCACAGATGTCACCCCTAATGTCAGGGGCCATGTCTACTTTCTTCACCTGTAGGGAACCTAACATCATGCCTGACATCTTGTAGACACTCAGTAAACATTGGCTGAAAGTATGCTCTCTCTCTCTCCCCCTCTCTCTTTCCCACCAGACTACGTGCAACTTCAAAGCAGAAACTTTGCCTCCTTCTCCTTTTCAGCCCTATTCACTACCCAACACCTAGCACATGGCAGATTAGACGCACAAGAGGTTGTTACAACGGGATTCAGGACACGTAAGGGAGTGTGGGAAAGGACCACATGAAGACATGCAAATACAGAATTTACAAGAGGAATGAAGACAAGCCTGGCGTACTGCTCTTTGAATTCCTCAGTTGGGAGGATCAAGGCCAGGAAGAAGATAAGAATAGATTGGTGAAGAAACCTCTTTGGTAAGAGTGATGTGAGCTCACGAGAGCCCATGTCCTTCTGACCTGGGCTGGATACTACCTTCCACCCCCAACTCCAGAGAGAGGGACTTCGAGGGGACTTGAGAGGGCCTTCTCTGTGCTCTCTGTATCTGGGGCAGGATAAACTAGGCCTGACTTCTGTCTACACAGTTAAAGAAGGTGACCAACTACTCTGGTGGGGGGACATGAGTGCACTGCTCCATTGGCATAGATCTGATCACGTAGGGGCAAAGGACGCACGAATGTGCCCTTTGGTCAGACAGTGACTCTGCAAAACCTGAGCTGGAGTGGGCATCTTAGAACAGCCTTAAATCCTTCTCTGTGCAGGGCGGGAAGGAGCAGCCCCAAGAAGTCGCAGGTGAACACCTGGTGGCTGGGAGAGGGGACGCAGAGGCCACCTTTGAACAGAGACCCGTGGCCTGGGTCAGTGGATGGCAGGAGAGGGCCAGGGAGGGCCTTCTGGAGAACCCACAGGAGAAAGGGTCAGCTTTAAGCAACAGCCAGGCCCTAAAGTAGAAAGCCAGCTTATGACTAGGACAGTTCTAGGGACTTTTCTGTCTACTTCTGTTTTCTATCATGCATCAGAAACTGGTTGTGGAAACAGAAAGAAGAAGCAGCGCCAGGTAGAGAAATTAAAAAGAAGCCAGCCGCACTCCCATTGGCCACTGCGGGCTTCATCCCGAAGCTGACCCAAAGTACGGGAAAGAAGAAGATTTGACATTAAGGCAGTTGCGTGTTCTAATAATCAGTTGAGATCACGTGCGATTTCTAAACCAAGACTTAAAGTGATGCAGGAATGTCTGCTGTTTTCCATGAGCAGAAAACTCATGAGCCCACCAGAGTTTGCACACAAGGTCAGGAGACAGTTACCTCCACTGTCTAATGTTCGAAAGCTGCATCTTGATCATCATTCACACGTCTTGCTTATTCAGTAAGCAGATCCACACGCACACGTTGAAGCCGGCTAGGGATACAGAAATAAGTAAGACCTGAACTCTCCATATAAGTAATTTACTTTTTGGAGGAGTCTAGACATCATTTAATACCTTGTGCCAATTGCCAGGATAGATCTGTGCTCAGTGTCGTGGGAGCCCGTGGCAGAGAGGGGCTAGGGTCAACACGGCGCCTACATCCGAGACTTGCTGTCTCATGAAACGTTCTGAGAAACCCTGAAGCCTCATATTTCTACGTCAGTTTAGTGCGTGCAGACAGACTGCGCGTCTCAGAGAACAAAGGATCCTGCGTTCACACACTTCCCGAGTCTCAGCAGCATGAGAAGACGGAATGTCTGATCCTGAGCTCACGAAGTTGCCCCCTCCAGGGTCATTTGCGTTTTCACCAGGGACTTCTAGAGACACAGTGCCCAGGGACAAAGTCAGAAAACCCAGGACCTTCCATTTGGAATTTTTCCAAATTCGACACCACCACTACTCCCCAGTTGAAATGGCTGAGTTCTCTTGCCTAGTGGTCCTTCAGCCGCCACTTGCAAAACTCCTGAGGCTGCCCATCCAGCTCTGGACAGTTCTGATGGGGGAATGCTCCCCCTAGGCTAAGCTGAAGGGTGTGTCTCCCTGTGGTTTCTCGTCCTTCATCCTGGCTTTCCTGGGTAGCTTCACAAAGCAAATCTGCTCTTTTTCTAAGAAACTTGATGACTCCCATTTCAATCCTGTCCCCCAACCCCTACTTGCCTGTTTCCTGAGTTTAACTGTCCCTGCTCTTCAACTGTTATTTTAAGCCATGGTTTGGAATTTCCTTGTCACCCTGTCCCCTCCCATGAACACATGTCAGTTGGCCTCTCTAAGGAAGTAGTTTACAACTGAGAGCTGAAAAAACTGAATGAAGAAGGTTCTAAGGGGAGGGGGAGGCAGGTGCAAAGGCCCTGAGGCAGGGACATGCTGAAGTATTCTAGGATCAACAAGGAGCACAGGTCACTGCAGAAGCCTGAACCAAGGGCAGTGTAGGTAGCAATGAGAGGGCAGAGATAGTTGGAGGTTAATCTAGGTAAGTCTTATCAGTAGATAAGGACAAGATAAACTCCTAGTAATAGGAGTGACAGTATAGATTTATTTTTTAAAGATATTGCAATGCCTGCAGGGTGAGAATGTGTTATAGGAGAGGTGAGGGATATAGGAGACTATTGAGGAGGTGACCATCATGATCTGGGAACTTTTCCTCGTACCCTGCCCTGGTGTGTAGACATAGGAATACTCCCTGCCGGAAGCCCAGGAGGAGACAAAGTCACAGGCAGAGGTGGGGAACTCTCAACACCAAGGGCTGATATTATTTTTTTTTTCATGCTTACTACGTACCAGGCACTCTTCAAGTGTGTTACAGGCTTTAACTCACTTAGTTCTCATGACCATCCATGAGATAAGATTGTTGGGAGGATTAAGTTCCCATTTTACAGCTAAGGAAACTGAGGCATGGGGAAGCAACAGCAAACTCCACAGGGAAAAGCTGGGCTGCTGCTGGGAGGAGAATTTTGGTTTCCCAACTGCCAATCCCACACTCTCATGAAGTCGTCCCATCTTTGCGCACAAAGCTATATCCAGAATATACATTTCCACCTGAGGTCAGTGTAGCAGGATGTGAGGTCGAGGGCACTTCCTAGACCGTGGCCGTGTCATCCACATGTGGCATCTCAGTGGCCCCGGAACTAACCCCATCATGTCAGAGTTGAATGTGGGGGAGCACAGGGGGCAGAGACACTTTGTGGAGGGCCTGCACTTGATCTGCCAGGCCATGGGGAGCCACGGACGAGTCCATGGTCCCCTTTGGCCACTGACGTGACACTAATACTGGAGATGAAGAGATGCGTGTCCTTGATCTCTGAGGCCAGAGAGACACAGAGCTCAGCACCAGGTTCTCAATTAGCAGGCAGGCCCCTTGGAGAACTTGTGGGGCTAATTAGCATTAGGGATGGGTTTGGAGGACAAGCTGACACGCACAGGTTCTCGGAACATTCCCATTGGACGCATCCTTGCTTCTGAGTGTTAATTAGAGCTTCTATATCACAGCTTGGAATTGAGTGGGAAATAAGTTGGCATAGGTTAATTCAGTGGAAAAAAGAGATTCTCCCTCCTTGAAGTCTCATTTACTTCCAGGTCTGGACAGCTGGACAAGGTCCAGGGGCAGTGCCTGGAGATCTCAGAGTGCATTCTCCAGGTTGGGTCACAGCCATAAGGTCTCCTTCCCGTTAGCAATGTTAGAGTCACCCTCCCAGCTCCCATATCTCTGAGGTTAATGAAGGGTGAAGTGGTGAGGTGAAATCCAAAAGATTAGTCCTAGAATTCCTGTTCTGGCCTTCACTAGCTCTGAGACCTCAGGGAAGTTACACAAGCTCTCTGAACCTCAGGGTCTCCATGTGGAAAATGGGGAGGAGAAGAGCAAGATGCCTCACAGAGTTGGCGTGAGGATCAAAGACTGAGCGTTCTCCACTGCTCACGGAGTGGGCCCTCGGGATAGTCTTGTCTCAGTGTGCATAGCTCTCAAGTGTCACTGCCCTCTGGACACACCTGCTTTGGAAATGTGCTCCCTCCTGGTTCTCATCTACAGCAGAAGTCACAGGCGTGTCTCCAGGGCTCTAGGGCTGGGGCTCTGGGCTGCAGGAAAACAAGGTCTTCTATCTGGTTGCCAGGGGAGCCTCTCCAGGAAGGAAGTGCCAGACCCCTAGAGCCAGTGGGACGCAGGGGCTGGCTGGACCTTGCCCTTTGATTTAGTCCAGCAGAGGCACAAATGATGAATAACGCTCGCTTCCAAACTGTGCCGGGATCTTTTGCAGATCATCACATACTAGGATTCTGCCACAGCCTCTGTCAGGGCTTCGCCCACACCCCCCAGGGAAACTTTACCATTTCAAGGCACCTGGCTCCCAGTGCGTTTTTACTCCCAGTAGCACCTGCCTCACTCCATATTCGTTGGAGGGCTGCCCTGAGGCAGGTGGGGCCCAATTTGCTGGTCTGTGCAGAGAGCAGAGTGCCCGGGAGCAGCCTTAAGCTGATGGGCGCGGGAGTATCAATACTCCAGCTCCCTTGGCCCCCGGGGAAGGACAACTCTGAACTATGACCTGCACTGTCCCCAGAACTTCCCCGCAGGGTTGAGCTGAAGTCACCCTCCCTGGGACTTTGCTTGACATCACAGCCTTGCTTAGCCTCCTCCCCTCCCCAGACCCACTTCCCCACAACCACACCAATGTTTTTATGCAAACACTTCCTAATACACCACTTTCACTTGAATTATTCCAGGGTCTGCTTCTGACAAACGCAACCTAAGACAGAATCAAATTCAGATCATAAGTATTTAGCATGTACTCTGTCCCAGGCACTGAGTTAGGAAGATCTTTTTTTAAAAAAATACATTATCTCATTTAATTTTCATAATTAACTTTTGGAGGATATTAGAGGTAAGAAAACTGGGACTCAGAAATTGAAACAACTTACCCCAAATCACACAGCTGGCAAATGATGACCTTCTAAGCCTGAGAGTCCTGTACTCATGTCTGCTTCTTTCACCTGGAGGGTGGGGGGGGATGCTGAGGGAGGTAGGAAGGCTGACGGTCACCAGGTCTGCTGCAACCACATAGCAAACCTTTCATCTGTTTTATACGTTGGAGTTTCCATAGAATATTTTATTTTTAAAAAAACACTCTGGGCTGGCCCAGTGGTGTAGTGGTTAAGTTCGCACGCTCTACTTCAGTGACCCGGGGTTCGTGGGTTTGGATCCCGGGCACGGACCTACACACTGCTCGTCAAGCCATGCTGTAGCGGCGTCCTACATACAAACTAGAAGAAGATGGGCACAGACGTTAGCTCAGGGACAATCTTCCTCACAAAAAACAAATTAAAAAAGAAAAAAACTCAGTTTAAAAAAGAGCAAGTTGAAAACCACTGCATTGTATCTGTTCCACGGGATAGATACAAAGATTGAATGACACAATGAATGCAGAGTGCTTAGCACAAAGCTTGGCACACAGCATATAGCTGATGAATGTTAGCAGATGGGATTATATATTTATAACCTGCACTCGCAATTTATACGTGCTTGTTATAAATATGTCATCTATAATTTAAGGAAAGAAATAATTTATATATTTTCACTAGATGCAACAATTCTCAATGTCTAGTTAGCAGAAATAAATTAGGGAAATATATGCATTATTTCCATGTATATATTTAGTGTGTTGATACAAATGATTGGACTCGAAGCTGTGTGCCTGTGGTTTCTGGGATGCCTCTACTTAAGAAAGGGGAAAATTAGCTTGATAATCCCATCCTGTCCCTACCTCAACCTTACCCCATTTTCACCCCCATTGTCTGCTGTCTGAGTATTTGCCAGGAGGTGGCAGGAATTTGGCTCACCATCAGCAGCTCATTCCAGCCCTCTGTGCATCAGCAGAGAGGACCTGTGGGCAATGACCGCTGCCCACGCAGAAGCCACGTGCAGGCGGCCCACGCCTCAAGCCCAGAGCTCGCCTTCCCGAATTCATTCATGGAGCAGTAGATACTTGGGAAGACCTACTATGTGCCAGGCTCTGTGATAAGCACTGGGACAGACACAGTGGGGAAACAACAACAATAATTAAACAGACACAACGCCGTACCCCTAGTGAAGAAAAGTGACACTAATCAACCAATTGTACAAATAAGTGTATGTGACCAACTGGAATAACTCTACAAATGCTATGAAAAAAACTGTATCGAGGTCTAGAAAGACAGAGAAGTTTTCTCTGCAAAAGGGATGCTTAAGATGAAATCCAAAGGATGAACAGATGTTAGTCAACTGAACAAGAGAATATTTAGGTCAAGAAATCCCAAAAGCTAAGACTCTAAGGTGGACAGAGCACAGAGAATTTTCAGGGCACTGAAAACACTATAATGATGGATGCGTGTCATTATGCATTTGTCCAAACCCATAGAATGTGCAACACCAGGGGTGAACTCTAAGGTAAACTATGGACTTTGGGTGACTAGGATGTGTCAGAGTAGGTTCACCCTTGGTAAAAATTGTACCACTCTGTGAGTGATGTTAATAATGGGGGAAACTATGCATATATTGGGGCAGAGCATATACAGGAATTCTCTGTACCTTCCCCTCAATTTTATTGTAAACCTAAAACTACTCTAAAAAAACATCAAGTCTATAAAACAAAACAAAAAAACCCCAGTTATCTCTTGTAACTGAATTAGGAGGCCTGTGCTTGTTAAGAGAAACCATCTTCTTGGACTGCCTGGCCTGCTCTGTGTGCTCTTAGGCAACTTCATGCTGAAGGGCCAGGCATTTGAGTGTCCTCACCTGGCTAATGAGAGCTGCAGGGCTGAAACGCTTAGCCAGGCCCCTACGCACAGGAGCTCACAGCCCAGTGCGGGAGCCTGATAATGATTAAACACACATCTGCAATTGGGCCCGCCAGGCGCTCTGTGCTCCCCCTGACTCTGGGGCTTTCCTCCATCCTCGCCCCGGCCACACTGTGCCGTCACTGTCTCTTTGCTTATTGGTCTCAGATTGGGGACTAATTGTTTCTGAATCTATCTCTGTGTCGGTGCCAAGCTCTTTTCAATAAATATTTCTCAGGGAGATTAGGGACTATTTGGAGGTGGGTAGAGGTTCAGTGGGGAGGATGAGAGAGGAAAGGCAGGTGGCGATTGGCATAAGATGCTGTGAAACTGTAAATTGAGCGTACTCAGTGTGCCTAGAGAGGTCAGAAAGGGCATTCTAGAGAAGGGAATATTTGAGCTGGCTTTTGCAGGATAAGTAAGTTTGTTGACCAGAGAAAAGGAGAAATGGTGATGGAAGCCAAGAGATCAGCATGTTTAAGTGCAAAAGCCTGAATAAGCATGCCGTGCCCAGGAAAGGGATGTGGGTGATGTGGCTAGCAGTGAAGCAAGGTTGGAGGCAGGCTGCGGCCAGCTGGGGAAGGCATCAGCAAACCAAATGTAAAACCTGGGACTCCCACTGCAACAGCAGTGGCCAAGAAGGATTGGCAGCAGGAGACTGAGAGCTGCTAGGGAGCTAATTAGGTTAGCACGTCCGGGAGCTGTTGGGGACAAGTCAGGCCACAATCCCTGGGGCTGAGGACACACCCAGGCCAGTGCTCCCTGCCTGTACAGTCGAACAGGTCACAGGTGCTCCCAGAGACAGGCTGGTCGGACCAGCTCCTCTCACTGCAAGTTTTTCTGATCCGAGATCAGTTATCTCTCCCTCTCGTGGACGACAAAACCCCTTATTTTTATACGGGTCAATTATGATACCGAGAAATCCCACAGAGGATGCTAACATTGGGAGGGGTCTTAAAGGTCACCCGCCAGTGTAGTTCCACCTGATGGGAGTCAAGAGGTCTCATGACTTTCCCAAGAATACACTAAGTGGGAGGCAGAGCTGAGATTGGGACCCAGTCTCAGGTCCCAGTGCAGGGGTCCCAGAGCTCTTGCACCATCTCCTGTCCCAGCTGTCTGTGCTGGGAGTCTTGGAAACAGAGTTTGGGACCACCTAGGCACAGGGCAAGTGAGTGTGGAGGGCTGGGGCTGCTCCCTCCCCATGGGGGAAGGGACAGGTGATGTTGGTTGTTGCTTCTTTCCCCCAGAGGAATAATCCAGCACGGGGTGAAGGAGGCTCTCACTCTGAGATCTGCTGGCGGTGTGAATTAACTTCGAGTTCACCTGGAGGCTGTTGCTGGTCTTATGCCCCTGCTGGGCTGGGCCGGGAACCAGGATGCCTGTTACTGGAGATGGGACCATCTGCACATGGAGCCATGGGAAGATGGGGAGGCACAGGCGCCGTCCAAGCCAGGAGCTGCCCATCCTTCTGTTGTTCAAAACCAGACAGCCTCTCCCATCGCCCCGTTAGCTCCCTGATCTGTGATTTAGGGGCTTGAAGCTCCCCCTGAACCGTTAAACAATACCCACTCTCACGCCCACCTACTCCCTGTCCAAACATAATTTTCTAATGAACACTTTGGCCATGTGGACAAATATTAATAAGTTATTCCCCACCTCTAGTTTTCATTTCTACTTTGAGAAATAAAACCCAATTCAGAATATGGAACAGCTTATTAAAAACCTAAACTCACTCTTTGACTCTATGTGTTTGAAATAAAAGGCATTTTTTAATCAAAAGGAATTTCTAATTCACTGCTGGGCTTAGTCTGCTGAACTTAATCTGTTTGAAATGCCACTTCCCTAAATGATATGGGCTGGCGTCTGGTAGAGAATAAAGCAGCCGTCTCAGCTCGGTCTGCGTCAGCTGTTCAAGAAGTGACACACACACGTGGAAAGATCTCAGTGTGGGAGAAGCCTGCTGAGGCCCGAGAAGTTCTAGCAAGAAAGGTGTTTGGGTCAGGTATGTGTGAAAATAGATGAACACCCAAATGAAATTTACCCAGGGGAATGGGACAAGCTGATTTAATTCATTCAACTGCTGACTCAACAAATGTTCATCTATGCACCTGACTTTGTTTTAGACAAAGTCATGTATGATCCTGCCCTCAAGGAACACCTGGACTGGTGGGAGATCAGATAGGCTAGTGATATGTTAGGACACAGTGATGAGGGCCACCAAGGAGAAATACGCAACATGCAGGCCAAGAGAGGAGAGAGAACAACCATCTGGTCTTCCAGGAGGGGCAGGAGAGCTTCCCTGGGGAGGGAGCATTTTGACTAAAAGCTAGTCATGATGCTTTCTGTTGCAAGGGGCTTAATTCCAACTCACCTTGGCTTAAAGGAAAGAGGGATTTCATTGGCCCAAGTAAACATACGTCGGAGGTAGAGATTCAGGTACAGATGAGTTAGCAGACAGAAAAGCCTGTTCAAAGGTCCTGAGGCAAGTTTCTCTCCATCTCTTGGCTTTGCTTTGCTCTCACCAAGCTTCCTCCTTAGGCTCATTTCTCTAAGTATTGGTAAAGTGGACTCCCGCAGCTGGGAGCCCACATCTTATCAGTTCAGCAACTCCAAAGAAGAAAAGAACCTCTTTCCCTGTAGCTCCTGGGCTGGCTCTCACTGGAGTGGTCTGGGTCTTGTGCCCCTCTAGGCCCATCCCTGCTTCAGAAGGGGTAGAAGATGCTGCCCGAGCAGGCTTGGGACACGTGCCCATCCCTGGGGTCAGAGGAAAAAGGAAGGGGAACACATCAGCCTTTTCCAAACTACATTCATTCCAGAACATTCATTAAGGAACATTGTGATACAAGCACTACTCTGAGAGATGAGGCTGCACAAGACAGAGAGGACAGATCTCCCTGCCCTGGGTGAGCTTGCAAATGAGGAAAACACATGTGGAGCAGATGCAGTCCATGCAAATGCTATTGAGCAAAGTAAACTGAGGAACAGGGGCGGTGGTTGCCACATTAAAAAGGGTTGTTGGGGAGGGTCCCCCGGAGAGGTGACAACATTGTGCAGAAGCTGAGGACTGAGCCAAGTGAGTCTCTGGGGTACAAAGGAATGCAGCAGTGAGAAGAGCCATCTCAAGGGCCCTGAGACAGGAAAGGGTCTGACAGCTTTGAGGGGCAGCAGACATCCCTAGCTTGACCCTGCTGAGTGATGGGGAGAAGGGCACGTCAGGGGTGGGACGTGGAGAGCACGCAGCACCTGAGAAACCATCCAAGGATTTTGGTTTTTATGCTGAGGGCCGTGGGAGCTGCAGGGACTGAGCGCATCAGCAAGGTGGGCCCTGAAGGAAAATCGAGATGCTCTGATCAGAGAACCGAGGATGGATCCTGGGGAGAGAAGACAAGGGGTGCCCGGCTCAGAGTCCAGGATGGAGCGTGAATGGACGTGTGGAAGAGACTGTTCGTGGCAGAGGGGATGGCCTGGAACGAGAACAGATATCAAAGGCCTGACGCCCTCTAGGAACCAGCAGCTGTGTAGGCTAGAATCTTTAGAGAAAGAGACTGTGTCTGGGTCAGAGCCACCGGGAGGAGGGCACAGGAGAGGGACCAAATGTGGTCCATGCAGAGCTCCAGGCCTGGTAACCAGATGGTGCTGATGTTCAAGAGTGCCTCTCTGGAGGCGGGACAAGGCTTGCGAGATCAATCGCTCCTGTAATCTTCCTTCCCAGGAAACTTGCAGATATTAAAATGACCACTCAAGGGGAATGTGATTTGATTTCAAGTTTAATTGAAGGACATTGTGCAAATGCGGAAATTTAGAGAGAGGAGAAAAAAATTCCTGGAGATGGTTTAATTTCCATTTCTTTTTATAAACATGGCAAGCTGCATATTAAAAATGCTAGATGAAGAACATGATAAACGGGGGGCTGACCCGGTGGCATAGTGGGTAGGTTAGCGCATTCTGCTTCGGCAGGCCAGGGTTCTCAGGTTCGGATCCCGGGTGCAAACCTGCACACTGCTCATCAAGCCATGCTGTGGCCGCGTCCCGTATACAAAATAGAGGAAGATGGGCACAGATGTTAGCTCAAGGCTAATCTTCTTCAGCAAAAAGAGGAAGATTGGCAATGGATGTTAGCTCAGGGCCGATCTTCCTCACCAATAAAGAAAAAAAGAATACTGCAAACAGATCAACATTTCTTCTCCTTCCCAGGAAAGGGTAGATGACATTTGGGATTCCCCCGGCAGATGATAATATTAGCAAACTTCGGTGAAGCACTAAAGTTGTCACAGCACTGCCCACATGTGTGTGTCATCAGCACAGCAGTAGCAGCTAAAATGTGACGGAGTTTCACTCCACATTGAGATTGAGGGGCACAGAGTCTTAGGGAACCATACCTCTCTGGCAGACACTTATGCAACTCAGCAAACACTCAGAGAACCCCATCAATGTGCCACATGCTGGTCCAAGCTCTGGGGATGACATGGTTTCCCTTATGTGCCAGGATGGTCTTGGAAGCCAGAAGACATGGACCCAGCCCTCCAGGATAGAACAACCACGACAATGACCACAACCATGAGCTCTGACCTTACCTTGTAGAGCATTTTGCAGTTTATGAAATACTTTCTCGTGCATTAATCCTTCCTACTCTCACAGCAACATTGTGCACAGAAATTGAGCCAGATCTGGATGACTTTGATGTTCTGGTGAATAGAACCTGATCTTTGTCTTAAAATTCTTGACCACCCCATACAGCCCCTCTTTCCATCAGGTTTCTTGGCTTCCACTCTCAGGCTCAGATCGTGTTTTGCATATATTTAATTCTGAGAATAACCCATGAAGCAGGTGCTATTACTGCCCCCAACTTCAGATTAGGACACTGAGACTTAGAGTCAATGAACTGCTTCAAGATCACTGCCCGGACTGGACCCCACGCAGCCTGGGTCAGGAAGCCACGCTTTTAACCACCCAGCTCTGAGCTGGTGTCTAAGGGTCGAGAATTTGAGTGAATATAATTTCCAATAGAGGCATCAGTTTTAATCCTCGCCACCATCCCTGAAATCTTATGTTAGCAGCTCCATTCTCAGACGTGGAAATGGAGACTTGCAGACACTGAGCCAACACTGAAGTCAGCTCACTCACTTTGTAGGTTCCAGAAGTGAGACCCTAGTCCAGCTTGGTCCCACTCAATCTGCTGAATATCCGTGCCCCCACAGGGCTTGGCATCTGCTAAAGGCTCATCATAATACATCCCGATTCATCTTGACTTCATCTTCCTCTCTTCCCCTCCAAGAGAACGCAACTGGTACATCCCTGAAGGTTCAGATGGGGAGGAGGGGGAATCTTGGCCCCTGACTAACGTTGCCCCTCTTGGCTTCCACCAGGTCTCAAGAAGCTGAGAGAATTCAACTAAATGGGTACAGCGGCTATCAAGGAAATGACTGCAGAGGAGCTGTGTTGATGGAAGGAGTTGCCAAGTTGGGCAAAATCAACATAGCTTGAATAACCAGGCAGTTTTGTTGTGCCGGGCTCTTTACCGTGGTGGAAAGGACACAGGACACAGAGCCCAAGCTCCTGGCTTCCCACCTTGTGGGACGAGTGGTCATGCCATTCTTCCTACTCTGAAACTGTTCTGAAACCCTGCTTCCTCAACTGTAAAATGGCCATCACCCCACCCGTGTGGAGGTGGAGAGGCCTCAGTGAGGACAAAGGTGGGAAAGCTCCTAACGCTCCGTCTGCTCATAGTAGGTGCTCAGGAAACACTGGTTAAATATCCTGGCTGAATCCAAATGTGACCACTGAAGTTTGTTAGCTAATGCGGGAATGTTTATTGAAGTGGCTGTTATCCTTGTTTAGAGAAGACTAGCAGTCAAACCTATTTTTTTCTTTTGTTGATTGGCCACATGCGCAGAAGGGCCTCCTAAGAGCAAACTTTGCACTGACCTCACAAGCCTCTTGGTCAGGCCACGTGCGGATGTTGTTGGCTTGTATCTACAGCTCTGAAATTCCACAAAGAAACCTGATTGCAGAAATCCTGGAAGCCACCTGGGGATTTTCCACTTCTCAATGGGTAGATTTGGAGCCCTTCAGATCCTTGAGTTCTGGAAAAAAGAAACCGCTGCTGAGAAGGAGACTCAAAGGGGCCCCAGGTTGAGTGGTGGGACCTCAGGACTGGGAGCAGGATGACCAGAGACTGAACCCTCCCTCTTCTACTAAGGGGCTCTCTGGCTTTGAAAAGCCACTCTTCTCCCTCTGGGTTTCCCCAATGGGGAGAAATCTAACACCCTCCACAATAATTAGTTAGAAGAAGAAATATTTTCTGAGCTCAGAGGAGCCAACTATGGTCTTAAACCTGTTGTATTTACCATCTCATCTAATCTTGACAACCGTCCTGCAGAACCGGGGGAGCCTCCCCATTTTACAGATGAAGAAACAGGGGGGAGATTAAGTAGTGAGTCCACCTCACAGCGAATGGAGGGGCAGAAACGACTTGGGGGCTAGTCCGACAGGGTCCAACGTTCCACCACACGAACACCCTCTCCTCAGTTCTTTCTCCAGGACAGTCTCTGAGGGTCAACCCTGACGTATTAGGAGCTGACATTTCTGAACAAAGCGTAAATCACGGTCCCCGCAACACTGGATGCAATTTATTCTGCCTTCCAAAGACAGCAACATCAAACCAACCTTCTGGAGATTTAATTTCAGTGTTTCCATCCAAGTCAAGAGGGGCCCTGGAAGCCAGGCAGGACACGCCTCCACGCGCCTGCTCCCACTTTCTCTCTCTTTCAGAGAAATTAGCTCCCCCCAGCTGTCATGTCAGAGGCCTGAGGGTCTGCCCCATGCCTCTCCCTTTCCACCCAAATCAAATGAATTACCCACTCTTGCCCAAACCTGTGGCCCCATTTCCACTGCCCCTGGGAGGACGCAGCTCCCCCCTCTCCGCTCACAGTCTTGCTGACAGGCCTTCAGCCACTGCCCTGCCCCTGGTTTGCCCCTATAGGCACATTGTCCTCTCTTTCCAGGGTATTCATTCTGAAATATATGTCAGATATTATCACGTCCCTACCTCCCAAAAGCTGCAGAGTAAAGGGTCAGCTCCCAGCAGAGCTTCCAAGACCCTCCGTGATCCGGCCGCCCCCTCCATCTCGCCCACCAGCACTGACTTTGAATTCAGCACTGCTTTCCTAAAGGTCTTCAGGCCCTGCCCCTAGGACCTCTGGGGTGGAGCCCCGATCTGTACCTTTAGCAGGTGATCTCTGTTTTCTTTGGAAAGCATTGTTCTAATCTCATTCTGACTCCCTGAGTTCAGGCCAGGGTTTGGCTCAGAGTAGGTTCTCAGTGATGGGTCGTGAATACGACAAAACCAAACTGTTAAATCAAATACGACAAAACCAAACTGTTAAATCAGAGTCCCTTTCGAGTCCCTGAAACTTTCCACTCCTGCTGTGGAAAGTCCTCTGCCATCAAAGAGGCGGCATATTGTTCTCCAGGCCCAGGTTTTTCCCTCCAGGACGCAGTCTCAGCTGAAGGGGCAGGGGGTTTGTTGGGACACTTTCTGCTGTCTGTCCCTGGGCCTCCTTGTTATTCTTGTCGTTCCAAGCGCCCACAAACCTCCCCTCATAGAATCAAGAGGCTGAGATGGAAGGACAGCAGCCACAGAGCCATTTTGATCTGTTTAAAAGGGTGACTTTTTTTAAAATGTTGATGATTCGAGGAAGGAGAATGTTGCTCTGTGGCCACAGAGACGCCTATGACTAATTATTTTTTGACAAGTCTGAAACTGCAGGGTCAAATGGAAAATATATCTAATAAAACATTTGGTGCAATGAGGAAGAAGGAAATAAGCATTTATCAAAGACCACCTCTGTGCCAGCCGTGGGGTCTATGCTTTACACATTGTTTCATTGAGTCCTTTCAATATGCTTGCATTTTACAGATGAGGAAACCGAGCCTCCGAGAGGCTAATGTTTCCCAAGATTATGTGATTATTACGTAACAGGAGCAGGGTTAAAGGCTCATTGCTCAGCTCTCCGTGCCTGTGTGCTTTCCCCCCAATCATATCTGGGCTGGGATGAGAATAGGGGAGCACATGTCTCAAGCGGGTCCACCATCCTAGCTGTGGAGTGGAGGGACCTCAATCAACCTCTCGGGACCTTAGTCTCTTCCCTTGCCTGTTTGAGGCTGGATTTCCTGGGTGCTCTCATGGAAAGAGCCTTGTTCTAGGGGACAGAAGGCTGGGGCTTTCTGATCAGCTAGTGGACAAGTCACATGCCCTCTTTGGACCTTACACAGTATATTCCAGATGAAGTTTTCCAACTCTGTTCTTTGGAAGTCCTGAAGCACCCTGGAGGCTGCACTGGGGCTTAAGGTAGATGAAGGGGATGAAGTCCCCGGCAGATACCCCCTTCTACTTTCCACCAAAGTAACTCCACTTTGGTTGGTTTATACATGGAGGTTACATGTGAGAGTTCTCATGAAGAACGAGATGCAGTGCTACATGTAAATGAATGAATACAAAACCCAGTGATTATGGGGTCTCTAAGGCCTCATCTCTCAAGTTCAATGCTGAGAGTTTTGTTGACCAATGACAAGCTCTAGGCATGACTGCACTGTCAAAAGCGGTAGCATGTCCACCCAAGGCCAACCCCTCCCATGGACTTGTAGAGCCAAACATACAGACATTCAAGTTACCCTTACTCTGCTTAGCCTTCTCTTCAGTCATTCACAGCGTGCTTCACAGTTTGCAAAGCACGTTCATAAACACATGGTTGTATTGTGATATGTTGTCAGTTTTACCAAGACGGGAGTCTTCAGGGTTTGGGAAGCTCCCTTTTAATGGCCCCAGATTCTCACTGACATCCTCACACCATCCCTTTGAGGCTCTTGAAACTTCCATTTGCTCTTAAAGGCCAGCTCAGGGGCCGCCTGCTCTGGGATGCCTGACACCCTCCTTTGCGTTGTTTGGCCCTCCCTCCTCTGGGCCCCACACCACTTCGAACCTGGTGCAGCATGTTCTAGCTGTTACTCCTCGTCCCTTCCTGCTGCACTGTGAGCATCACAAGAGGAAATGGCTCAGTTAACACCTGAGGGAGTGAAGAATGAATGAATGAATGAAGAAATGCATGGGTTCTTATATCAGCGAACTTCCTCTACCTCCCTGATTCCCTAAGGAGAGTCAATCCCGCCCTCATGCTCACCATACAGCATGTTTATGAGGGCCTACTACATGCTTGGGACTGTACCAGGTACGGGGGACCCAGGGGTGAACAGGAAAGGCAGGGCCCTGTCCTTGTGGAGTTTCCACCTTGCGTGTACACAGTCAGAGCACTGGTCACACAGAGTGGTCAGTACCCATAGTGATGTCAGTCTCGACAGATCTCTGTGAAGATGAGGACCGTGTCTGGCTCATCTCCATATCCCCAGAACCCAGCTCAATGCCTAGTGAGTGTTAGGTGCTCAGTAACTGTTCGATAGATGAATGTGACACTCATCACAAGCAGAGGTCCTTTGCTCGACCCTATTTCTGGGTCATATCCAGGACCTAGGACTAAACACAGTTCTTCCCATCCCAGGAATCTCAGGCAGCACCCTGGGCAATGAGCACTTTTATTCTTCAACACTTACACTGTTCACTCACAAGATGGGGAGTCAATAAAGCCCCTTCTGCGTGCCTGCATGAATGTTTGTGTCACATGTGCATGTGCGCGCACACACACACACAACCCATTTGGAAAGAGTTCTCAGCTTATGGCATTAGACAAACATCATTTTATGCCAAGTAAATAAAACAGAAAACGATCTTCTCCTTTTCCCAGCACTGCCCTGGAAGCCACAGAGGCAGCGAGGTGGGGGGCAGGCAGTTAATCAGGCCAAGTGCACTCGGTCTCCTGTTAGCTGCATGAACTTGGGGATGTCACTTCACCTTTCTGAGCCTCAGTCTCCTTGTCTGCAAATCAGCATGGGAACGAAATAGAAAACCACCTTCCATCCACTTGCTTTGACTGATATTTTTGAGCAGAAAAGTGAGGCCCAGAGCCAAGATCGTAAAGGCAGGCAGGGGAATTCAGGAGCAGCAGCAACAGAGTGCCCAGAAGTAGAAGAAAGAAGCCGAGTGTCCAGTCCGGTGCAGCTGGGGCTCAAGAGTGGGGCAAATCTCGTCGAATCCAGCTCCTGTCTCCTCCTAGCTGTGTGGCCTTAGGCAAGTCACTTTAGCTTTCTGGGCCCTGCTCTCCTCATCTGTGAATGGAGATGATGATGCTCCATCTGACCTCAGGATCTGTAACTGTTGGGTGCCTCCCTTCCTGCCTTCGCTGACCCCCCCACCTCTCTGGTTTCTGGTCTGCAATGGCTTGTGAACTTGTGGTTTCCAGTCCAACAAGGGTGTCAATGCTGAGGTCAAAAAAAGCTGCAATACCCTCCAGAATGGCTAAAATGTAAGAGATAAAGCTACCAAGGGTCTGGGAGTGGAGCGGCCGGACCTCCTAGTTGCTGCAGGCAGAATCACAACCACTTTGTATGACCATCTGACAACATCTACAAAGCTGAACACATGCATGCACTTTGGCCCACTGATTCTACTCCTAGGTATGTCCACCCAAGATCTGAGCTGGGATACCCATAGAAACACTGTTCGTCACTGGAGATCACCCAAACCCCATCCACTGCAGAATGAATGGGTGAATTAATTGTGGAATATTCACACCATGGAATATTACATGGCACTGGGAACACAGCCTCTACAACCACCCAGAAGAGCATGGACACATCTCACAGACATAATGGGAGCCAGACGCACGAGTACCTACTGCGAGATTCCAGTTATATAAAGTCCACCAATGGGAAAAATGAATCTACGGTGATGGTTTGGAAGTGGGTGTTGGGACTATGTTGGGGAACAGTTAGCGGAAGTGTTGTAACAGGGAAGCTTCTGGGGAAGCTCTTTCTTTATCTGTTTGCTGATTCCGTGGGTGTTGTATGTACACCTATGCTGAGTGCATTTTCTGTATGTTTATGATACTTTATTATTTATTTATTATGATTATTTTCTTTTGTCATTCTGTCTTGCTTCAAGACTCTGTTTGGTCTTCCATGTAAAAATGTCCCTTAGTGAATAGAAATCATTGGAGAATTTTCTCCAAAACTGCAGAAACAGAGGGTCCTGTTCTCTTTCTCAGTCTTACCAGGAAGGGGAGTCAATGGTCCAGGGGACTCAGTACCCTGACTCTCTCGTGGATTGTGCTCATTGCTCAGTCTTACTTTCTCCTGTGGATCCAAGTGTGTGGCTACCGTGGGAAGTAGGGGCTCAATGCAGGGCCCCTGGAGCCGGAGGGCCCCAGGTAGTGTCTTTGGGTCCCCACATCTCCATTTCTTCATCTGTAAAATGAGGCGAATACGGTTTGATGTAGGATTGGTGGGAGGGTTGAATGCGATTATCTAGATAAAGCCTGAAGCAAGGTGCCTAGGGGAGAAAAATACTACGTGTTGTTGTTGTTATGACGACTTTCCAGCTAATACTCTAGGCCCTTTACATGCATGCTCTCACTTTATCCTCTGAAATCTAGATTATCAACCCCATCACACAAATAAGGAAACTGAGGCTCTGACGGCTCACCTCCCACCATCCCGGTCAAGGAGCCAGCCTAGTAGTGCTCCATGTAGTTGGCACCAGAGTCCCCTGGAGATCTAGTTAAAACACAGATTGCTGGACCCCATGACCCAAGTTTCTGATCAGTAGCTCTGGGGTGAGGCTCAAGAATTTGCATTTCTAACCAATTCCCAGATGATGCTAAGTTAGTCAAAAGAGCTGTGATTTGCAGCAAGTGAACCATGACCTTCTCAAAGTAGAAGCCGTGCCTGAATCCCTCTCGGTATCCCCTGCAGGTAGCACGATGCCCACCTTGTCCGAGCAGGGGCTCTGGGACTGCCTCGTGCACGCCACGACTGTACCGTGCTCGCTGCCTGCCCCACGGCAACACCACCTCCCCAGCCGCCTTGACCACTGTGTCCACTAGCGTCCTGAAAATGCCCTAAACCCGCCTCCAGGGGCAAAGCTGGGCAACAAGACCATGAGTGTCTGATCCAGGCAGACCTCTCAAATAGGAAGAAGAAAACCTGTCCTTGGAAGGTTTTTATGAAGGGCAACTGATATGAGACCAGTGGTTCTCAAAGTTCACTGCATGGTAGACTCACACACGGAGATTAAACCAAATACCAATGCCAGAGATTCAGGCTGAATTGGTCCAGGGTAGCACCTGGGCATCAGCATTTTTAAAGCTCCCCAAATGATTTTAATAGACAGACAAGTTTGAGAGCCACTGACTAAATAATATGCAAAAGTGAGCCTTCTCAGTCCCGTGTCCAGCACAGTGTAGACAGAGTCAGAATGTGACTAAAAGGGAGTCGGGGGGAGGCATAGCTGGCCATCACCATGGTCGTGCATATCTCCACGAGTTGGTACTCGTTTATCCTCCCTGCGTTTTGTCATTTTTAATAAAAACAATTTATTTTCACACCGGTGCTGGACAAATAGAAGCCCCAGGGAATTACAGTTTGTTTGGAAATGCACGTGGCCGATTTCCTGTGCCATCAGGCTCCATGCTCCTTCACTTCCCTGGACCCTCTCCAGTCCCTCCCTGGGAAGGACAGGAGTATCCCAGGATATGGACACCTTTATAACACAGAAAATCCAATGCCTGTGTGGTGTAAGTGCAGAAATCCATTTGATTTCTGGATCTCCTCTGGCCTTTCGCCTTCTGATAGCCCGTATACCACGTTCTTTCTTCTGCTCAAATTGCTCTGTGCCGTCCTGGGTCACCAAATACTCCCAGATGCAGGGGTTACATCTCAGCCAGAATATCAGTGAACTGAGTGGGGGTTACACCTCTCCCTTACCCCTACCCCCCCCTGCCAGAACAGGGTTCATCAACCTCTGATGAACCAAGGATGCAGGGCCTTATTATAGCAGGGCAGCAGAAGGAGGGGACAAGGAAGCCCCCCTCTCATGCTCCAAACTATCCACTCTTTAACTGTTTCCCCATATTCTGCCCCTTCCCCCACCCAACCCCCAACACAATCTCGGAGCTGCGCCTGCTCGGTCTCAAAGCGCTGCAGTGCGAGACGCAGTGTTTGCATTCAGAAACATCTGGGTCTTCTTAGCAGTGTAGGGTTGGGAAAGTTGCCTCGCCCCCCAAGCCTCGGCTGCCTCAGCTGTCTAATGGAGCTGTAATCCCTGCCTCCTGGGGCTATTGTGGAGCTCGTGTGTGATGACGTAGGTAATGTGACTGCTGCGTGGCAGGAGCTCAGGAAATGCCAGCGTCCTCTTCTTATCCACTCTCAGTTATAATAGCGACAAACACCAACCCTCACTATTGGCCACCTGGCTCAAGGCCCAGGGAGGGAGGGGGTGCGCTGGAGAAATTTGAAGCCAAGCTAGATCAGCCTTATGGATTAAAATGACCTCCCATGCGTTGGAACTTGATATTACTTCAACAAGGCAGAAGATGAAAAAAGATAGTTAAGATTATTGGGCCCTTTTTTTTCTTGATTTGGTAAGATTGTGTCTAAATCTCCAACCAGTACATAACCCACTCCACGCCTTCAGTTGAAAACGCTGATCTGATTCTGGAAAGGAGTCTCTGTCACTCATCCATTCATTCCTATTCTTTTATTTAAGTGACATGGATGGGGGCCAGCCCCGTGGTGGCATAGAGGTTAAGTGCACACTCTCCACTGCTGGTGGCCCAGGTTCGGATCCCGGGCGCACACAAATGCACCGCTTGTCAGGCCATGCTGCGGCGGTGTCCCATATAAAGTGGAGGAAGATCAGCATGGATGTTAGCCAGGGCCAATCTTCCTCACCAAAACAAAAAAAAAAAAAAAGAGGAGGATTGGCATGGATGTTAGTTCAGGGCTGATCTTTCTCACCAAAAAAAAAAAAAAAAGTGACTCCGGATGGAACATTTACAATGTACTAGGATAGGGGTTGGCAAACTATCTCTGCAAAGGGCCAGAGAGTAAATATTATAGGCTTTGTGGGCCATGGGGTCACTGACACAACTACTCAACTCTGCCTTTGTAGCAGGAAGGCACTCCCAGACAATAACGGAAACAAATGAGTATGACTGTGTTCCAGTAAAATTTTATTTATAAAAAAATGTGTAAAGCCATATTTGGGCCACAGGTCACCCCTGTGCTGGGACCATTAGGTGCTGGGAAAACAGAGATGATCAGAGAGAATGAAATAGGCAGATGCAGGGCCCTGTGATCAGGCCTCTAGCACAGAGTTCCTTTGAACAAGATAAAGGACGGACCAGAGAAGAGAGCTAGATACTTCCTGGGAGGCTCAGAGAAGGATGGACAGAGGACAATTAGACTGGACCTTGAGAAGTAAGTAGGAGCTCACCAGTCAGAGGGCGAGGAGTGTTACAGGGGGAAGGGACAGTGGATGCAAAAGCATGGAGCCTGAAGAGAGCGCTGGAGACTCGGCCTGAGGGTCCCATCTCAGCACTGTTCCCTGCCCTACCTACCTTTTGGTGTATTCTCTCATCGTCTTATTTGACCTACTCATTTATGGGTGGGCTCCGCCATGGGAATGTAAGTTTTATAAGGGCAGGAAAGGCCCACAACATGGGTGAGGGGCCCCCTTTTTGTTTCCCCAGCACCACCTGCCTGCTCTGCCCATGGAAGTCACCCTGTTGGGGGCAGTTGTCTGTTCGTGGAGCTGCCTATTCCTCTGCCTCGAGCTACTCCAAAACCAGACCCAGGTCTTCTCGGTGTGCACGTGTCTCCTCTGCACCTGGATCCAAGATTGCGGCTCAGTAGATACATGCTGTTGGATGAATCAGCGGCAGTCACTCAGCGTGGGGCACATGAGGAGCACAGGCACAAAGGCAGGAGACGAGGCTGGAGGCAGTCAAGACTCAGGTCAGAGTGGCCCTGTGTGTCACGGGAGGTGTAGGGATGTTGACCGGGATATGCTGGGACACAGGTTAGTCCCTGTGCAAAAGGAGCTCCCACTTAGGGGACAGTCCCATGAACTATAGTCACCATGAAGCCCTCAGCTGACCCCTCGGGAGCTCTGGCTGGATGCGTGGGGTTGCACTGAGTTGGGGTGCGGGGGCTGGGCTTTGTGCCCCCACATAGGCGAGTCGTTGGGTGCAGGCAGCCTGGAGATGGGAGCATGAACTTGGGGGAGGCAGATGCCTTCGACCAAGGGCAATTCCTGGCAGGGATTCAGCTGTGAGCTGAGTGATGAGTCTCCCCCGAGGCGTCCTGGACAGCTGATGACCGACTCCCCTACGTCCACCTCAGGGGTGCTGAGTGGAGCACAGTGGTGGACACACTGTGAAGATCCCCCCTCTGTGAGCCGAGGGGATCTTGTCATATTTCATATCTGACAACCAGTTAGGTGACTGCATGAGAGTGGTGTCATTTCTCAAATAGCGAAATGACTCTCTATGGTTTCCCCTTGAAAAAAAAGTTGAGAAGTTCCAAGAAAAATCAGGGAAGCTTAAAGATCGGGTTCTTTGATAATGAGTCTCTCACAGGCACCCATAGCATCACAGCAACTGAAGGCCCAATCCAGCCTTCCCATTGAACAGAGAGGAAAACTGAGGCCCAGGGAGAAAAATGGCAAAGCTTGGACAAGGGCTCAAGCCTCCTGTCTGTCAAATGAGTGTTCTCACGTCAACCCACTGTCTTCTTTTCCTGCCAAGATCCTCTCAAAGGTAACAGCCAATCGCAGAAACAAATCAAACTCAATTCAGCAAGTCTTTAAAAGTCCTCATGCTGTGGTCTGGGGACTGAGCTCTCTGGCTTGGATGGGAACAGATCTTCACACAGATCCCAGCTCTATCACCCCCAGCTAGGGGACCTTGGAGAAGCCACTCACCTTCTACACCTGTCTTCTCATCTGTGAACTGGGCATGGTAATAGCCACCTCACAGAGTTGTTGCAAGAATTTAGTAATATAGTGTGCGGATAGCATGCTTAGCCCAGAACCCAGCTGATTGGAAGCACCTCAAAATGGCAGCTGCCCTCGGTATTATGTGGATGGCGCTGGGCCAGGTGCTGAGAAGCCCCGAGGGGTGAATACGGATATGATCTCTGGCTTCCTGGGATTTATGATAAAGAGCTAAGATTTAGAGTTGGGGATGGTCGCTTAAAGGACAAACGTCAGGCGGGGTTTCATTAGGTGACTATATATGAGACAGTGAGTGAAACAGATTTTATAAGAGAGGAGAAGGAGGAAATGTGTAGGGTTGACTTCAGACTGACAAAGAATGTACATTTGAAATCTTTTTATTATTAAAAATATTTCTTGTTATCAATCTGATATTAGATGCATTCTCGTCCAATTGTCAAAGTAGTTCAGCAAGGCTGGGAGTGATCGTTCGCATTTTACAGAACAAAGAACATGGGCTGAGAGAAACCAGGGCACTCTCCCAAAGTCACACAGTCAGACACTCTCAGGGGTTTTCTAATGAAAAAAGAATGCTTATTGGAATCTTTTAGTTTCTCTGATACTTTTTTTTTTTCCTTTGAGGTGAAATTCACATAATACGAAGTTAACCATTTTATTTATTTAAAGTGTACAGTTCAGTGGTGTTTACTGCATTCAGTGTTGTGCAACAGCCACCTGTTTCTAGTTCCAGAACATCTTCATCAGCTCAAAATAAAACCTCTTACCCATGAAGCAGTTATTCCATATTCGCTCCGCCCCTAGCTCCTGGCAACCATCAATCTGTGTTCTGTCTCTCTGGAGGTGCCTATTCTAGATATTTCACATAAATGGAATCATGCAATATTTGTCCTTTTGTGATTGACTTGTTTCCCTTAGCATAATATCTTCAAGTTCTAGCATGTGTCAGAACTTCATTCCTTTTTCGGGCTAATATTCCATTGTATGGCTATACCACAATTTGTTTACCCATTGATGGACATCTGGGTAGTTTCCACCTTTCGGCTATTGTGAATAGTGCTGCTATGAACACTTGCGTACAAAAATTTGTTTGAAGCTTGCTTTCAATTCTTTGGAGTACATTCCTAGGAGCAGGATTACTGGGTCATATGCTAATGCTGTGTTTAACTATATGAGGACCCCCAAACTGTTTTCCACAGTGGCTGGACCATTTTACATTCCCACCAGTGGTGTACGAGGGTTCCAATTTCTCCACATCCACAGCAACATTTGCTATTTTCCATTTTTAAAATCCTTACGTTCATCCTAGTGAGTGTGAAGTGCTGTCTCATTGTGGTTTTGACCTGCATTTCCCTGATGCCCGATGATGTTGAGCATCTTTTCCTGTGCTTGGTTGCCATTTGTCTACCTTCTTTGGAGAAATATCTATTCAGAGCCCTGGCCCATTTTCTAATTGAGTTGTTCATCTTTTCTTTGTGTTACACTGAGAACATTCTTTCTATATTTTGGATAGTAGACCCTTATCAGATATATGCCTTGCAAATAGGCCCCCTATTCTGGAGGTTGTCTTTTCACTTTCTTGATAATGTGTTTTGATGCACAAAAGTTTTTCATTTTGATCAAGTCAGATTTCTCTGTTTTCTTTTGTTGCTCATGTTTTTGGTGTCATCAGGGCTAATATCTAAACCCTGGTCCTCTGGCAGCAAATCTCGGTGCCTCCTGGACAGCACACAGCCTTCGGAGGGGCAGAGAGAGGAGCTTGCACTTGACGTAAAATGAGCCAGGTCATGAGGGAGCAGGGGGCTGCCAGTGAGAGAAGGTGTGTGAACAGACAGTCTGAGATGAGGGGGTGGGGGGGCAGCAGGGTCTTCCCTCTCTGCTGGGCTGGGTGGTGAGTCCCAGGTCTAGAGGCTGGAGGGGGCCGTGGAGCAGGAGGGGCTTGGAAAAGCCCTGCCCTGATAGATAAACATCCAAACAGAAGCTGGGGGCAGGGAACCAGAGACCACCATGCGGGGAGACGGGGACAGCACAGGAGAGGGGGGAGGGGACAAAGAGAGAGGAAGGAGAGAGAGGAGCATCTGGGCTGGGGCTGGGGAAGGGACAAAAACAGCTGTTGGAAAAGAAACTGCTTTTCCAAACGCTCAAGTGCCGAGTCAATGCCCCACCTGGGAGAAACTAATAAAACCTGGGCACTCTTGGGCCCCAGCCCGTGTTCTCCAGCGGTGCCCTGAGGGGACTTGGGGTAAGGGCTCGCCTTTGAGAATAATTTCAGACTCAGATACATGTACAAATGCGCTGACTGTCTTCACACATGTTATCTCATTTAAGCCTCCCAATAGCTCTATGGAATACGCGTTTATTTTCTCTACTTTACACGTGGGGAAACAGCTCTGGGAGCCTATTTGCCGAAAGCCACACTACCAACAAGGGACAGACCAAAATTTGGACTCTCATGTCCTGATCCCTAGCCTCAGGCTCTTTCTGCCAGAACTACAGACAAATGCACAAAGTGACCCTCCATGAATCCTAGAGGTCCTTTAAAGGCAGGGGAGTTTGGGCACAGAGTTTGCGGTGCAGAGAGCGTCGCTACTGATGGTGTGGTCCGTGGACCAGCAGGGTCAGCATCCTCCGGGAGCTGGTTAGCAGTACAGAAACTCAGGCCTCAGGCTGGACCTGCTGACTCAGCATCTGCATCTTAACAAGGCCCCCGGGTTATCTGTACACACATAACAGTTTAGGAAACTTTTGCCTACGGGGTATCATTTCAGATTTTCAAGAAGAATTTTTACCGCTAGAAATAAAGATAACAGCAATAGTCATCACGATTAAGCCCAGCATCCTGGTCCAACCACAGACCGGTTCAAACGTTTCAAAATATCATCTGAGCGGAAAAGCTCACAAACTGCTTTGCTTATCGGCCAAGGGCTGACCTCAGAACCTTTGGCAAGACAAAATGTTCTGCTCTCCCAACGAGATCAGTATCACATTTCTGGTGGTGTGTTTATCCAGTAATCGCTTCTGACGTGTGTTGTGTAGTACCTCCCCTCTTCTTTCTGTTTTCATTTGGTTTGTTTGAATTTGTGACTTACCTTGACCCTAGAGCACAGTGAAGCTTATGCAACAATCCAAATGCTTCTCCACTGAAGTCCCTGCATCCGCATGGTGGCCTTGTCTCCTGTCCTCATGCCACAGATAAAACAGCCGTATCCTACCTCCGATTCTCTAGGCAACTTTGGGATCCAGCACTGCCTTCCATTCTTTGAGGATTTTCTGGACTTGACTAAGGTCCTTCTCAGATCTTCTTTCCCAACTTTGCTGGGCTTAGAGACAGCCAGGCGAGCAATGGCCCCTGGCTCAGAATATGTGCAGGTAACACCAACCAGAGTCCTGCTTCCCTCTCCATGATGGGAAATGGGAGGGCCAGCTGGCAGGTCAGGACCAAGGATGGGACCCAAGGGGTCAGCTAGGGAAGGAAGAGCTCCAAAGAGAGCAGTGCTGAAAACCTGGGGCTCTAGGGTAGGACGGAACTGAGATCTGACCCAGCTCTGCCTCTTATTTGCTGGGTGACATTGGATAGATTACTTACCCACTCTGAGCTTCCTTGGTCTCATCTATAATGTGGGGAGGATGATGCCGACCTCTGGTATTAAGTTAGATAATATAAGTAAAATACTGGAAGCCAGGCCTGTCACATACAGACACTCAGTAAGAGAGAGCTTGTATTTTGATTACAGAGTAAATCATTGAAGGAGAGAGCCCACAGATGTCATGAAACTTCCAATTGGTAAAACACACACACACACACACACACACACACACACACGCATAGTGACATATTTTCCTGCATAAAATTCAATAAAGAATAACCGAAAAAATTAAAAGATATATGACTTCTTCAGAAACTTAATGCAGTAGTGGCCCACATATTTTTTATGGCCTACAGACTAAGGATAAATTTTATATATTTAAAGAAAATTTAAGAAAGAGTTTGCTGACCCTGGATTAGAGAAGAGTCCTAAGAAGAGCTCCCCCATATTGAGTTCACACTGTATGTCCAGTAGCGTTCCTGGATAGCCTGGTCTATTGTTCCCAATAAACCAGCAAGACACCCATCATTGTCCCATTTTACAGATGAGGAAACTGAGGCTTAGCAAGCATAAATAATTTGACCAGAGTCCCAAAGCTAATGAGTGGCCGAGCCTGGACTGAGCACCACTGCTCTAAACAAAATCCTTTAGTGTGGACCTTCTGAACTGATTTGGCAAAGAGTCAAAACCAAGAAAGAAAAACCCCCAAATGCCCAGGGTGCACTCAACAGCCTGAGGGAGTGGGCACAGCGACGGGGGAGACCCACGCCCGAGGCCCCATCAGGGAGGCTAAAGTCGGCCGAGTCAGGAGTAAAAATGTCTGAGGCAGCGCAGCAGCAAAGAGCCGGGGAGACCTGGCAGGCGATCCTGACTGCCGGGCCGGGCCCGTGTGTTAGGATGTTAGGGGAAGACAGTGGGGCAAGTGGAGTGGGCTTTGTGGATCATTTCTTCAACTTGATTTTTCTCCACTCGATTTTCATTGGTGGGATCCCACCCATGTGCTAGGTAGGGGGCCACGTGCCTGGAGAACGCAGGTAAGGAGGATCTTCTCCCTGCCCTGCAAATCACACTGGTGGATGGAGGAGAGCAGACTGCAGAGACGCCGTCTGTGTGCAATGAGCTACAGTTCAGGTGCCATCGAGGGAGCACAGGAGAAGCCCCGCTGAGCAAATAAGTGGGGAGACAGAGACTCACAGACTTGCTCATCAGCATCTCCTTTCTGCCTCCCTTCTTTCCTTCCTCCTTTCTTCTCCCTCCCACTAATATTTTCTGAGCATGACCAAGAGCCTAGTACTGTGCTGGGTGCAGAGGAAGCATAAAGCCGCAGCAGACCCGTTCTCTCCTCTCACAAGCTTGGGAAATCATAAGGAGAAGGCATGGCGCAGGCTCCAGAGAAGCAGGTGGAGGTGTGTGCAGGCACTGGGCAAGCTGGAGGAAATGGCGGATGGGAAGGTCTCTAACAGAGCTTGTGAGACACAGTCAAAAAGACTTTACCCACAAGGTTCCATTTGATGTGTATCTTAACATAGTCAGAGCAAGGGCTCAAAAAAATGCCACTGTACTGAGGCAACGGCAGATCCTGTGCAGGGCCACTGCACACAGTTCTGCAGGTCGTGCACTGCACAAAGGGGACACATGAGGTCTGAAATCCAGCCCATGCTCTTCTGGCCAAATTGTGTGCTCTGGTGCAGGACTACACCTGTCCAAAGCAAGTGGGACTTCTTCTCACAAAACGGCCACCCACTCCCCGAACTGTGGGGCTGTCCCCACCTAGCAGATACACCTTTTTCTAATTGCATAGAGACTCCATACGAGCAAGCCATGCCCCAACTCTGTCTGAGGATCTGGAGGGAGCCAGGCCTGAGCAGTGTTGGAGATGGAGGCATTTTCACCTTTAAAGCACAGAGAAAGACAAAGCGAATATTGCTTCTGAGGTTTTACAGATGGGGAGTCCCAGGCTCCTGGAGGAGACCAACTTGCCCAGGGCCACAAGATTTGTTAGCGGCACAATTGGACGTAGAATTGACCCTCAGGTTTGGCAGTCTTGCCTCTAAGTCCTCTGTCTCTTGAAAAGCAGGAATTAGGACGAGGGGAGCTGGGGCCAGGCTCTTTCCCAAGCTTCACAGACTGGCTGGGCTGCAGAACGGTGCCATGTCTTTACGACTTCTTGGAAACTCAATTCCCTGTGGTAGGGAGTTTCTCAAATTCTGTACAAATGGCCATCATATTATTGATGACTGTATTCAACACATGCCCAGTGCCTATTTGTTTAAATAGCAGCAATAGATTGGGGTAATTTTCTAGTCAACTTCTGTTTTCCGTTACAGTGCCACATTTCAAAGATCATTTTTATGCCTCTAAGTTAGGAGCTAGAGGTAGCAGACATTGGGCGACGGGGAATCAAAAGAGAGAGATTTACATGAAGAATCCCTAGAATGGAGTGTGCTGGGAATGTCGTATAGTCTGATCGGGGTGGCATCTCTGTACACAGACGCATACACGTGTAAAAATTAATTGAGCTGTACACTGAAGATTTGTGCACTCTTTGTAAATCGTACCATTAAAAAAAAAGGGCAACATCCCTTCCACGTGTCTTTCCACCACAGGCCGTTTCCATGCCGTAACTGCTTTCCTCCTCATCACACTCCTGAGCAGAATGATTAATGGGTTTACAGAGGAGCGGGCTCAGCTCTGCCACTTGTCAATACAAGCTCAGACAGGCTCCCGGAAACGGCGCTTCTGTAGCCGCAAGTGGCTCACGTTATATTAGACTAGATGGGCTCGTCAGTAAACCGCCGGTGACCACGGAGGTGGGCACGTCGGCATCCTGTCTGCCTCCCCAGCCCCACTCAGCCCGCATCGCGCTAAGTGAGGCGGATGCCATTGTGAGCCGAGGAACAGATCGACAGGCTGGCTGCTGGACGTTAGGGTGGACTCCGTCTGGAGAGCTCACGTTGTCCTACTTGTCCCTGTGCCTGTTGCCTTGATCTGAAAGCAACTCGAGCACATGGCGAGGTGCATGGGGCACATCCCTCCTGGTTGTGTTCACATTTCAATGTTCCATTGCAAACCACGGTTAAGCAGTCGTGACGCTATTTAAAACCCCCAGCTGCAAAGCGGGCAGGCCCACTGTTTCCATGCTTCTTGAAATGAGATTGCTTCCTCTTAAACCTGGAAAATATAGTGTGTGTGTATGTGTGTGTGTGTGTGTGTGAGACAGAGAGAGAGGGAGGGAGGGAGAGAGAGAAAATGAGAATGTGGAAGGCAGACGCCTCAAATTTCTTTTATCTCGGAGTCTGCTCACCTGCTTTTTCTGCTGAGTTGTCAGTCCCGGCAGAGGACACGGACAAAAGTGTATTCATTAGAAATGCTTCTCAAGGGGCTAATTTGTGCAGAAGTTTGGAGAACTGGCGTGATGAGCCCAGAAATTAGGGCAGGCTGTACGCTCTTCATGAGCTCACTGTGGATGGTGATAAAACGTTCGCTGAATGGAATTGAGCGCGGAAATGCTAAATAATAATCCCTCTCAACTGTGTTCCCCCAGAGATCAATCCAGGCCCACACAGACCTAAAACCAGGTAAAGCCGCAAGTTGCCAAGTCACTATGGAGCTCCTGTGATGGATCAGAAAACATCGTATTCAGTTGCACACTCGTGTATTCAACAGGCATTTGTTTATTAAGCTCCTGCGTTTGTCGGAAACTGTGCTAGGCTCTGGGGCAGTTAGAGAGAAGTAAACCCAGAAGCTTCACCCTCAAATGACTCAGGAAGAAGACAGACACATTCTGTGATAAGTATAACACGGTGTGCTCACTCCCAAGGCTTGTGCAAAGTGCTGTGAGGGGTGTTTTGGAGGCAGGTAGATAAGTTGCAAACTAATCTTGATGTTCAGCAGTTGGGAAGAGGAAAGGGAAGAAGATGGACGTGGACTAAATTCCTCTGTGATCCTGGCATGGGCATATTTTCCCACACAATGTTTTGTTGATCTTCACAAAACCCTTGTAAAGGAAGGGATTTTTTTCCCTCATTTTGCTGATAAAGACACAGAGGCTCAGAGAGGGGAAGACTCATTCTAGGTCCTAGAACGGGAAGGTAGCAGAGGGTTTAAGTGTAATTGTCCTGCCCCCAGTGGAGGGGCCAGGGGTGGAAAGGGGTTGGGGTGGCCGCTGGGGAGCACATCCTGCAAAGAGCTTGCACTTTATCCTACAGGCAAGGTTGCAGCTTGGCAGCCCAGGGGCCAAATGTGGGAAGTGGTGAGCCTTAAATAGCACCAAGCAGAAGTCTAGAGCGTGATCTCTAAGGCCGGGTGCCTGACTGGTAATCTTATTTCCACCTCACACAGGCTGTGCAACGTGGGGCCGGTGACGCATCTTCTCTGAGCCTCCTTTTCCTCATCCATAAAATAGAGATCTTCGTGCCAGTTCCTCTCTCCCAGGGCTGCTGGGAGGGCTGGATGAGTTGTTCCTGTTACCACGCATTGAGCAGTGCTGGGAACATCAGAAATGCATACTGTGTGTTAACAATTCTGATGGATATATGGCATCTGGCACAGTCTCTTGTGCCTAAGAGGTGCTTCATAAAGGATCATGAGTCTTACCTTGTGTTTTATCAAAATTGTAACCCATCTTAAATGCTTAACTGATCTATTTCACAATGAGATAAAGAAGGAAGTATTTGTCAGCTCCTGATCCCATCTTGAGGCAGGGGCATCATTTGTAAATTGAAAATAAAATCTTTCTTGACAACTCAGAACTTAGAGAACAAGGGGAACCCACTTTCTTGACTCGCCATGAGTTTGCATTTCCAGCTGTGCGGCCGCGATATGAGGTGATGCACAGCCATTTATGGACCGCTCTCACGAAGTTTGTAATGGGGGTGCCTTTCCACAGTCGGCTTGGAGATGGTAAAAGTTTCTTATTCTAGAATGCTGCTTAAAAAGTATCCCAATGTCACTGGAAAAGCTGGATATTTCTTTTGGTTTCACCACAAACTCTTTGTGTAATCTGATGTGTCCTTTCCCTGTTCATTAGCTTATCTGATCTTCATAGGATCCCATTTAATAAAAGGAAAAGTGATAGGAATTAAGAGACCTGCCCCAGATTACAGAGACAATCAGCCTAAGGATAAAACAGGAATGAGGGAAATACAGTAGACTGGGGACTCCTGGCTAGATCTGGAGGTCAAGAGGATTCAACAACTCCACTGGGCAGGTGGATCAGACACTCTCCGCCGCCAGGACCCGGCCCAGCTCCTCACAGCCTCCCTCTCTATACCCTGGGCCACCTGTCCATCCCAACTCTGCAGGGCTCCAGCCTGTCCCACTATGACAACCCTCTCCAGGGTTCTGTCTGCTGCTGCTGAGGTGTGAGATACCCAGAGCCCCGCCATGACCCTCATCGCTGGCTTGGGAAGTGCCCCCCAACAGTCTGATCCCAGGTGCAGCGGTTCGTGTGCTTCGTGGGAGACGGTTCCTTGTGATAAAACAATCAGCTGCATTTGACACAAGTGGCTGCCAGCTCAGTGACACTCCCTCCAATGTGTCCCCCCTCCTTCTCTGCCTTGCCCCCCTTCACTCTCTTTCCAGCTTCTCTGGGTTTGTTCTCCCTAGTAAAGTAGGAACACAAAAGCTTTTCTGCCACCTCTGCTCAGTGAGATTCTCAGAGAAAGTAATTTCTATTATCATTATTATTAACTAGGATAGCTAAAAGGCCAGAGGAAGGGAGGAACCAACAGGGAGAAGGAGAGAGAGTGAGAGGGGGCCGGCGGGAGGCGCTGGCTGTAGACGGATACTAAAGAAACATGATGAGTATTACAGGAGTTGACACCAGTACAGAGGTTCAGAGCACAGACTTTGGAGCCACCTGCCTGGGTTTGCATCCCTTTTCCATTAATTACAACTCTGTAACCGGGCAAGTTACTTAACCTTCAGTTTCCTCATCTGTAAAGTGCAGATGATAATAATTCCTACATCATAGGGGTCTGCAAATATTAAATGTGCTGATATTTGTAAAACAACTAGAACAGAGTCTGATGCATTATAAGCTTTATTTATGCATTTATTAAATATACAAATCAACAAATGACTCTCCTTGAATTTGTATGCAGGACTCTGAGGAAGTTGGTGAGTTTCTCTGGACTGCAGTTTCTCAGCAATTAAATGAAAAGTCTGAATTAATAATCAAGTATTTGACCAGTTCTGATCCTTGGTGTTCTAAGGAGAACCTAAGCACTGACGTGAATCCAGCACCTTTGTGAGGCAGAGATGGTCTTAAGATCTTATGTAAATGGTCTTAAGATTTATATAAATTATGCCATAATTAATCCTCCCAAGAGCTCTATGAGGTGATGGCGAGTTCCCTGTATTGTACAGGTGAGAAAGGGAAGGCTCAGAGAGGTCAAGTAACTCATGCATAGTTACAGAGTGAGCTGTAGGGTGGGTCTGGTTGACTCGAAAGCCCCACCATGCAGTATAGTCCTGTTCTGGGGTCCACTGACAAAGTACGATTGTAGAGATCTAAGCTTTGGTCCTGAAGATGTGAACGGTGGGCTGGCTGCATTCTTGGCAATTTGTAGATTATTGAATGGGTGTCCTTCTGTGTACTTGATGGGTCATAACAAAAAGGGTGACAATTGCCCAATGGTCTGTGACAGATATGTGAGAGGGGATGGACTGATATGTGTGCTGTGATATGAGGGTCTGGATAGAAAATGAGGCACACACTCTAGAGGGAGAATATCCACTGGATTGGAATTCACTTGTGGTTGTTTGTTTCTCTTTCTGCCAGATCACGTGTTGAATCTGGCACATGGCGACGCCCGGCACAGGTTTCCATGTGGCCACTTCAGCTTTCCCAACAATTTTGGATAGATGAATGTTTGCTTTGGGTTTTTGTTGTTTTTTTTTTTTTTTTTGCAAGATGTTGTCTGTGTTACCATAAAACACTTCATATTTTATTAAAGAGACTATTGCATAGAATAAACAAGATATGGCTGCTTTCGTTACCTTCATAGAAGAATGGCATTGGGAGAAATTCAGAGTCTTTGACTTCTTCTGTAGGTCTGAAGGGGAACAAGGCTGAGAGGTTACGAGCGGGGAGCACTGGGGGAGCTAAGGAAGGAAACCATATACGCAGGATACCATCTCTCTGTCTTGGGTCTCATTTCTGCAGGAGTTCTAACATTTCCCTTCAGTCCAAGCTAACAGCATTTGCTGTGAGTTTATTTTGACATTGTCACAGTCCCCAGAGAGTGGCGTTGACATGCTTTCTTTTCACCTTGGTATCACAGGACCTCATTCGTTGCTCACAGGTATCAGAATCGTTTCATCTTTACACCAAACCCTGGCATCTACAGGGTCCTTCTGCTTCTCAGGGAAGCTCAGACAGCCCCTCGTGCTGGGGTGAACAGAGCATGACTGTCCATCTGTTTGGAGGAGATGACTTCATTTAAGGGCATGGTGGGCTTGGACTGACAGATATGCAGACAGATAAGTGGATGGGTGTACTATTCCATTTAGTACATAGTTATTTGAGTACCCTCTTAAGCCTTTCATGTTAGGCACTGGAACCCAGCAGGGAAAAAGGAAGACAGTCCCTGCCCTCACAGAGCACTGTTTACGAGGAGATGCTGAAATTGAACCAGTGCTTCACCCAGTTAGCTGGGACAGCTGGGATAATGTCCTAACAGCCAGGGACAGGGAAGGAAAGCACATCTGAGAGGGACAGCAGGGTCTAGGGAAGACTGTGATCAGTAAATGTTTAGGACCACCACCTCTGGGTCAGGGACTAGGCTGGCAGGGGGTGCAAAATGATGGAGAGGCACAGACCCTGCCCGCAAGGAGGTCACATCTGATGAGCGCAAAAATGGGGTTATGTATAAGGAGCAATGGGCAGTGGGGAAAGTGATTCAACAACACGCCTGGGGAAGTCAGGGACTGTTTCTGGGAAGACAGTGTGTGATCTGAGGCTCGAAGATGAGCCGTCAGTGCCAGTTGGGCAAGATGGCAAGGAGGGAAGGAAATAAACAAAAATATAGAGGCGTGAGAGAGCATGGAAGAAATAGGATTAGCAGGAGTCTGGTACTTATGAAATATAAAATATATGGGAAGACAAGAGAAGAAGGAGCAGGATTTGGGATGGAGAGACAGCCAGGGGAAGTCCAGGAAGGTCTGCGAGCCACGCTGAGGAGTTGTCACTTTTATCCCATAGATGAGAGGGGATCCCAGAAGAACACGTCGAATGGTTCAATGGAATGTCTAGATAGTCCTGAGATGCTGGCAATGGTCTTCTCCTCCTGTCCTTCCTTCTCTTCCTCTTCATCCTTCTCCACCTCCTCCTCCTCTCTCTCCCCTTCTTCCTCCTCCTCCTCCTCCTTCTCAGGTTGACCCTTGTTGAACATACTGTAAAATTATGAGTTTATTCCTCTGTCTTAACAAGAAGCGACTCTTGTGAGCATCATAGACCTCCTTGGCTGTTTGTCCAGAGTTTGGGGTCGCTGTTCAGTGCACGATCCCTGTGGCCAGGACCACAGGTGTAACTGGAGGAGGAAATCATAGCACACAAACCAAGGGGGAGCCCCCAACACGACTGGATCCAGTGGGTTTCAAGCTGTGTCGCTTGGTGGCCCATGATCCACGGAGGTGATCTTAAGCTGCTGTAACAGGTAAGGGGGTCCAAGGGCCCTTCCCCCTGTGCTGAGGATATCTTTTTTCACACCAAGGTTGTTTTAGCCAGAAAACGTTGCTTGCAAGGAACAGAAATAGTCCATAGTTAAAAAATGAGGACAAAAGGAATTCAATGGAAAGATGTGGGTTCATTCACATAATAGAAAGGCAATCTCAGCCAGTAGGTAATAATAATAATAGTTAATATACATTGAGCACCTATGATACGTCAGTCACTATTCAAGAGCGTTACATGTATTAACCTACTGAATCTTCACAGCAACACTAACACACACAAGCTAAATACGAATAAAGGGGCTATTATGAGGCTGATTTTATAGATGAGGAAACTGAGACTCAGAGAGGTTAAGTAATGAACCCAAGGTCACACAGCTAGGCAGCATCAGAGCTGTGATTTGGACACACAAAATCTGGTAACTAAATCAGTGCTTTTTCTACTGTGCTAAAAAAACAGGAAGTAGGAAGTTTCCCGTCTAGGGCTTTAGGTGGAAGGAAATAAAGAGCCTTCTCTTCAGGGAAGTGGCATGGGTGATGGCCTAGGTTGGGACACTTGGCACCTTGTAACAGAAGAAGGGGAGGTCCCTTGACTGACAGGCTCCCCAGACTACTGGGAATTGGGGGAGAGTTATTTCTCAAAACAAAGGCCAACCTTGGGTTCCGCGTAAGATTTAACACGGAGCAACAAACAAAGAAGAGTTCCACGCTAAAAGAAAAGAGAAGTTATCCCCAGAGCCCTCTTATTTCATATGAATAAATAAAAATAGCTAAAAGTGGAAGTTGTCAGTGTGAGCTGTTTACTATTATTATTATTTGGCAGCTTTTGCACTTAGAAAAATATTTAAGGTTGATTTTTTAAATGTATTAATATGAAAATCATTAAAAAATCCATTTTTCCTTAAGTGTCTGATTTCAACTTACAAATCTCTTTAAACATAGACTATATTTTAACAATTACTTTCAAGGAGCCTCTTATTCAATGTTTAAAGAAACCTAGATAACTTTAAACAATGGGTGCTGATAACAAGTCAGTCATTAAATCTCCTCCAATGTTTACAGTGATATAATGACAAAAGTTTTCCTAAGTATTCAAAACATCTACTGAAGAAATAATTAAACTTATAACCAAGTTTAAAGACACTCAGATTCCTCTAAACAATCAAACATGGTAAATTTCTAGTATTTTCTTTAAATTTTCCAATGAAAATTCACAAATCTAAATTAAACGCTACTCAGGTGCATTTTAAATTGGCGTTATCAGGCTAATCTGTCTTTAACATGTCAAAAATTCTTTTTTATTATACCACGTACCTCAGATACCAGCCTATGCTGATTTCCCCACAGGTATTCTTTCTGTGATTTGCTTTCCCATCGCTCTGTATAATTCTAAACTCTCCCAGGGTGGAAAAGTGTTTAGCACCAGGAGACTAAACAACCTGTTTTAACATCATAAGCAAGTACCATCCTAAATTTGTGAGCTTATCAACCAGAGATTTCTGGCCAGAACACAGGGGCTGAGGTGCAAGGGCAATTTTTTTCCTTCGTGATAGTTGGCATGGTCAGTCTTTTTTCTAGTTACTATGGCAACAAGCAGCACCAAGTCCACACTTGGCACATGAGATTAGTGTCTGCACGCTTGTTCCTGATCTAGGTTGAGTAATCTAACCTCCTTTAACCCTGTAGCACAGACTGCTAATTGTCCCCAAATACCCATTTCCCTTAGCACGTGTTCCCAGGATAAAAACTACATCTACCAGTGTGTTGTGCAGCTAGGCAGCTGGGAGTGGCCTGAGGAAGGAGATGTAAGCAGAAGTGGTGTGGACAATCTATAAGAGATGTCCTTCAAGGTAAAGGGCATGCTCTTATCTCCTTCTGAGTGCCCGGAATAACGACTTGATGGCTGGAGCTGGAGCAGCCAACTTGGACTAGGAAGTAAACTTAGGGATGGATGGTGTGCATTATTATGGAACAACAAGAAGGATGAAGCCTGGGTCCCTGACACTGTAGAATGCCATACCAGCTTTGTCTACCAGGACTTGTAACAGGGAGAAATTAACATCTACCTGATTAAGCCACTGTTATTTGCAGTTTTCTGTAGCCAAACCTAATCCTAACTCTTTTTTTCTTTTTTTTTTTGTGAGGAAGATCAGCCCTGAGCTAACATCCGATGCTGATCCTCCTCTTTTTTGCCGAGGAAGACTGGCCCTGAGCTAACATCCATGCTCATCTTCCTCTATGTTATATGGGATGCCCCCACAGCATGGCGTGACAAGTAGTTCATCGATGTGCACCGGGGATCCGAACCCATGAACCCCGGGCCTCAGAAGCAGCGCACGCGCACTTTACCTCTTGCACCACCTGGCTGGCCCCCTAACTCTTATCTTAACAGATGCTATCATCTGACTTGCATAGATGAAATTCTGAAAACCTCCATTCTCAGCAGGATTCTTCTGCAGTCAGCTATTCTACTGCCTGATGGAATTCCACCTTCTCCCATGCCTGGCTGTAGACCGCAGTCCTAAGGCACCCTAATGACTTACATGATTTCATCCAGTTGACACCCCAGATTAGTAGCAGATGTCACATCTCTTAAAACTGAGGCCACAGCTCCCAAAACAACCTCAAGGTAGATTTAGCTGCTTCCAGAATCACTGAATGCAAGAAGATAACATTCATTTATATTTTATGAGTTTGCAGTTCAAAATATGAAAGTCAACACTAAAATATTGAGTAAATCAATACACATAAAAATAGCAATAGCTGACTTACTGTGCAGTTACCATGTGCACAGCCCATTTAATAATCACCCCATTCAACCTTTCCCACAGTCCTAGAGGGTCCATCCTATTATTATCCTCCTTTTAGACATAAGTGAGCTGAAGCTGAGTTCATACACGTAGCTATAGTCCACGAACCACTAAGTGACAAAGGGACTCCCACACTTGTGCATTCTCTCTATTGTTTTAACTATCAAAAGAGGAGAAAAAATATGTTTGTAGCTTTAGTCTCAAGGAAAGTTAACCTATTAAACTACAAAAACTACAGAGAAATTATTTCAGGGCCTATTTTTTATTTCTCAACAACATATCTGGATGTCATCTTCATTATCTTTAAAAATGGAACCCCTAGATCCCAAATTTGAATATGTAGGCTGGATTGCAACTGGAAAAAAATAACTTGCTCTTCTTTGGGAGCGGGGGGCAGGCAAACAAAATTTAAGACCACCACCATGGGCGTGTAGTTTAAAAAAGAGAATTACAGGGCTTTCTTCCCCAGAGAGATGCTCTTGGCCTCACAGAGCCCTGATAATTGGCAATTCCCAAACTCTGTAATTTTCCATTCTCATTTATAAAACATTTGCAGGAATGTTGACAAATACAACATGCATAAGAAAGATACTTAAATTAATAATGGCCATCATTTATTGAATGCTTACTAAGTAGCTGGCACTGAGCTAGTAATGTTTTATATATAATTTTTCTTCTTAAAACGACTCTGAGGGGCCGGCCCCGTGGCTTAGCGGTTAAGTGCACGCGCTCCGCTGCTGGCGGCCCGGGTTCGGATCCGGGGCGTGCACCGACGCACCGCTTCTCCGGCCATGCTGAGGCCGCGTCCCACATACAGCAACTAGAAGGATGTGCAGCTATGACACGCAACTATCTACTGGGGCTTTGGGGGAAATAAAACTAAATAAATAAAATCTTTAAAAAAAAATCGACTCTGAGAGGCGGGTACCACACGCCCATTCTGCAGATGACAGCTAGAAGACTCAGAATGCAAATCATCTGATGAAGCGGTCCAGGACGTATATCTGAGTCCAGAGCCCCCGCCCTATGCCTCTGTGCTCTGCGGCTCCCTCCAGCACGCAGGGCTGCGTTTCAGCCCTCCCTCTCTGTCTGTTCTTTCACTCCATTTCCCAGGTTAAGGTGCTGGTTTGTAAACGTCATAAAACGGTGATATAGAACATTTTTGGTCCCTAAAGAGCCCCACGATTTCTTTTCAAAAATGAAGGTGTTAACCTTGGAGTCTTGGACAGATTTCAAATCCAGTAATTGCATTCTGCCTGTTTTGACTTCACTCAGAAGTAAGATCATTGAAAAACATCATAGAACGAAAGGTTTCCGATTGCAAGGACCCTTAGAAATCACCGAAGCCGGCGGTTTCCATCCTGGGAACAGTTTGTACAGAGAGTAACCCGAGTGGAAGCACATTCACAATTTAAATCTTATTTGTCAGCTCCCTGTCTTATTCCTTTTCACAGCATTGTGTGCTTCTCTTTTGAAGTACCTTTCATAATGATAATTAATTCTGTATTATCCCCAGTATCCAGCCCAGGGCCAGCATATAGCGAAGTTGCAATGAATATTTGCTAAATGGATTAATGTGGAACCCCCTCAGGTCCCATGGAGCACAATTTGAAAACATCGCTCCAACTCGACCTCCTAATTGTACAGACAGCAAAATTGATGTCAGAAGAAGAAAACTTTCAGAAGTCAGGAGGATGCAAAGGAGCAGAGCTGGACTTGAAGCCAGGACATCTTAGCAAAAAAGACTCTGTCCTCAGCCCCGTTGGGATTGACGGCTGAGTGGCTCAGTGCTGTACTGTCCACCCCGCCCTGTAGCCATCTTACAGAAGGAAGTTGTTTAAAAAGGCGGATTTCTGGACCACACCACAGGTCTACTGAATTCCGAATCTCTGGGAGTGGGGCCCAGGAGTCTCTGTTTAGAATAAGCCTTCTGAAGTCATGCTGATGTTTGAGAAGTGGACTCCAAGGGTGACTTGTCTGGCTCCAGGAGGTAACTGGAGACTCTGTCAGCTGTGATCCTTCTCCTGCTCGGGGCCAAACTGAAGAACCGCTGACCTGGGGGGTTACCTATTGAGTCATGTTCTTGAATGAATTATTCATTCCATAATCATCCACTGACAATCCCACATCCTCAGGGCTCCACCTGTGGCCCTCTTTTCATTTTCCACAACATCCCCAGGTGATCTGAGCCACACCTGGTCTCCACCACCACCTGTTGCCTGTGGATCTTGTCCAGCAACCCAAACACGGCAGCAAACTCTTTGCCACTCCTCCCATCAAGAGGCAGGGTCTAGATCCCCTCCCTGGTGTCTGGACAGGCTTGTGACAGCTTGAAGAATAGAGCACAAGGATGTGATGCTCTGTTATTTCAGAAGGTTGGTCATAAAAGGGATGTGGCTTCCACCTGGCTCTCCTGGGATGCCCCCTCTCAGAACCCAGCCACTATGCTTCCAGAATCCCAAGCCATGTAGATGAGCTCGGTGGACAGAACCTGCTGACTCCGGCCTTCAAGTCAACCCATCCCCAATCCAGACATATAGTGAAGAAGCCTCTAGATGACTCCAGCCCTCAGCCATTCAAGTCACTCTTAGCTCCAGTCTTCTCACACGTGGTGGGGCAGAGACAAGCGGTCCCTGCTGGGTTCCATCCAAATTCCTGCCCCATTGAAGCTGTGATTGCAATTAAATATCTGTTATTTTATGCCTCTAATTTTGGGGGTGGTTTGTTATGCAGGATTGGTGAGCAGATCAAGCAGCAACTGAACGTCCCACAAAACCCTGAAATGTGACGTGTGACATGGCACTCATCTCCTTTCTCCTTCCTGAGGGGTGCCATATTGTGGAGACGGCCCCCGTCCACCCAGGGTTAGTTAGGGTGCAAGTGACAAAAACCTCACTAAGTTACCTTGAAGTGGGGCTCGGTGTTGTTGCATATTTTCTTTCACAAAACAAGAGATCTGAGGTAAGATGCTGCTGGCATTGATTCTGCTGCTCAATGATGCTTCAAGGATCAAAGATCTATCTTTTAACTCCAGCATTCTCAAAGATGGTTGCTGCCTCTCCAGACATTGCATGTGTGTGTGTGTGTGTGTGTGTGTGTGTGTGTGTGTAACATGTGATTCTGCTGCAAGAAGGAAGTAGGAGATGGTTATTGGGAGAGAGTGTACGTAACGTCACTGCCAGATTCGTTGTCAACACAGAAAGAGAAGCATTCCCCTCCTCCCACTGCCCCGGACCAGGATGCGTTCTGTCTATTTAACCTCCTCCGAAACTCATCTGCCTCTGCTCCTTGCTCAGGTCAGACCCCTGACCTCTCTCAGGTTCTTGGAATGATAGGTCTCATTGCCTCCAGTCTGGACACCCCCTCCCCGCCTCCACAAGGCTGCCCGAGTGGTCTGGCCAGCATGCAAATGTGGACATGTCCCCATTGCCACCACCCACCACGTGAAACTTCTAAGAGCTCCTGATGGCTCTCAGAGCAAAGCCCGGACTGCTTCCCCAGTTCACAGGCTCTGTGTGAATAGATGACATCATGCATCCTGCACACTACACGTGCCCTGCTCTCTCATCCAGTGCCCCCTGAGATCCCAGGAGACCTGACCCCAGAAACTGGCCTCTAAGGGACCTCACTACAGCCACCTGTCAGCCATTGAGGGACTGCCCAAATGTGGTGAAATAACCAGCAATCTTCAGTGCCCTGCCCAACTGTGGTTCTCAGAGGGCCGGCACTGTGTCATCCACCTCCACGTCCCGGCACCTAGCACAGGATCTGGGACGTAGCAGGTGCTCATTAAATTTTTGTTGAATGAATGAATGAGTATACCTTTTCTCCAGGACTTTTCCACCTAATTGGAAATGTAGCTTAATATGCAAATAAACTAAAAATGTACAAAGGAATAACCGATTCTAAGAAAGACAGTAGGATTTCATAAGGGGAGGAGACTAAGGCTGCACAGGGAATTAATAGTAAAGGCTTCAGGTGGGGGCAGCCCTTTCGCGCTACCGGAGATCGGGGCCAGGCTGATGGAGACCTTCCAGAGAACTGCCAGTCCACATGCAGAGCTGGTGGTGAGTCTTCTAGGAACCCCAGAGATGTGTGCAGAACATAGGTGTGACAGGCGTGGCGGGACACTCTATTTAAATACTGGTTTGTGGGTTTTGTCCCCCATCTGTTCCCATGGTCCCCATTTCAAGCCTGAAGTCAGGGCCTAGATGTTTTCTTGCCTCCAAGACTTTTGCCTAAGGGAAAATGAGAAGACAGGCTTCTTTGAAATCAAGCCTAAATCTCTTTACATAGGAAAAGGAGAGAGGAGTCTACTTTGAGAGCGCTAGGAGGGAGAGTGACAAAAAGGATCTCTGAGGTCTGAGGTCAGCTGGAGCTATGTAGAGGGGAAGCCACCGCGCAGGGCAGCACCTGGGGAGGGGTGAGCAGAGAGGTCAAGTGTCCCTGGTAGAGTGGGCGGAATCGTGTCCCCCCAAAATGCATGTCCCCCGGGAAACTCAGAAGGTGATCTTATTTGGAAATAGGGTCTTTGCACATGTAATTACTTAAATAAATTTCAGATGAGGTCATACTGGATTAGGAAGGGCCATAAATCCAATGACTGGTGTTCTTACAAGAGGAGAACAAACACGCAGACACACACACACACACACAGACACACACACGCAGACACACAGACACACACACACAGACACAGACACAGACACGCATTGTGGTCATCGGTTACAGCAGCACTAGGAAACCAACACATCGAGGAAGGCTGGATCCTGTGACAGGGATGCTTAGGAGCCATGGTCCTTTACGGGTCCTGCAGCCTAGAACAGTGGAAGGTCTGCTGGAACAGTAAGGACCACTAAGGAGCAGAGTTCCCTCACACCAAGCCCTGCATTAGACCTCAGGACCTTGGTAAACCACAGGGGTTGGGGAGCCCCATGATGGCATGTTAGTCTTTAGCAGTCCAGCAAGGTGGAGATCTATGTTGATTTCAAGAACATAATAACATGTAATTTAAGCAGAGCTCCTGGGCTGGATCATGTCTGCTATACAGGGTTCATAAAGAGGAATAATGGCAGAAAATAAGTGAGAAAAATAGATGGGGACCAGATCAAGGAGGACTCTAACTGCTAGACTCAGAAGTTTGGACTTCCCTAGGTGATGGGAGCCATCGAAGTTTTAAGAGTTTTGAGATTGGGAATGACTTGGGGGAAGGGAAGGGGCTTTCAGAAAAATGAATCTGGCTGTAGTTGGGTATCGGTTATCAAGTGTTTGGCTGCAAGTAACAAAACCATGACCTAAAGTAGCTTAAACAAAAGAATTGTATTGATTCATACAACAGAGAGTCTAGAATATAAGCTTCAGGTACGGTGTGATCAGGGCTCTAGATCTACTTAGCTTTGATTTGGCTTCCTTCATGGGCACAAGATGTCTTCCAGAGAAACTGAGTTTAAAATACTTTCTTGTTCGTGTCCAGTTGGAAATAAAGAGAAGCTTCCCAGAGCTTACTCTTAAGAACACCTTTCCTTAGAAGACCCAAGTATATTTCTCTTTTTATCTTGTTGATCCAAATAGGGAGTAAATCTACTTATTCTAGAGCCAAATTCTGGCAAAGAGATTAGGGCGGTCATGGTTGGCCAAGACTAATCAGCTGCCTTAGCATGGATGTTGGATCTAAGAGATGTGAGTAGTGTAGAGTGTATGGTTCTGCTTAATAGCTCTGCTGACTCAAATGCCCTCAAGTTTCTCAGGGTTGTAAGGGGGCTTAAGGGTCATGTGTCCTACATTGCCTGTAATGCAAAATCTCCTGTATGGCTCTCCTTCCACATGTTTACCCTTGGGGTGGGCACATGCTGCCTCGGCAGCGCATTCACAATTGGATTGTTGACCCATGACCTGATGAGGCCTGCCAATCAGATTCCTCTCTTAGACAAACTAAAACCCAGAGTGGATGGACGGTGGGAAGTGAAGCTGAAAGGACTGTTTTGACAGTTGGCACAATGTGGAGGGGCTGGGGCCATAAATGCAGAAAACTTTAAGGGCAGACCCCAGGACTTAACAGAGAAAGCCTATAGGCAGGGAGAGAACAGAGCAGAGAGGGGAGAAGGGAGAGAGGAGAGGGAAAAGGGTGGGAAGAGAGCCAGCCAGAGCCAGACAGACTGTTTTTCCTGCCACCTTCCCACTTTCAGCTTCAGTCTGTACATCTCTACATTACCTCTGTTTATCTAAGCAACGTTGAGCCAGTCCCTCACAGTCCCAAAAGCCCTAAGTAAAACACTGTCCAAACACAGAACACCACGTGCCCAGCAGCTCTGAGCTCACCTTTGACAAGCAAGGCAGCCCTTTGCATTTTTGCACAATCACCCAGATGGCATCAGAACCCATTAGGATCTTTACACTCCAACGTGCCAAGAAAGGGGGTGAGGAAGGGATGAAATCAATTACCTTAACCATTATGACTGAGAGCTGTGCCTCTACTCTGAAAACACAGGGGGAGGAGGAGCGAGCATTAAATCAATGTCAGGGCTCCCAGGGGGAACTCACTGTGCAGATGCTCCCAGTGATGAGTATTACCAGTTGTTCCCCGGCAGGGCCTGTGGCGAGACACACCCAGGGTGACAGCGATGAATGCTGGCACACACACCCCTGACACACAGCTTGGATCTGGGCTCCTGGAAAGGTCCAGGGGCATCAGGAGTGCTGGTTTCATGGAATGTCACAACTCCAGAAAGAAAGGGACAGGGGAGAGGTCCTCTCTGCTACCTGGTAAGAAATACATCATACAGAAAGGAAGTGGGGCAAGAGAAAGCCTTGCCAGGTTAACCCATCAGAGACTGGGAAAAGATGTATCTGATGTACAACTTTTTATGTAGATAAAGTGATGACGTATGCCTGTTTCACCATAGAGTCACTTCATAAGTAATTTCCACGTCACCTTGGAGTCATCTAGGGGAACTGCCAAGAACCCAGGGCAGAAACGAGAGCTGACTTTGGTTCTTGGGTGCAAAGCAGACCAGCTGAATGATCTGGGGTCACTTACTTGCCCAATCTGATCCTCTCTCCAAACTCTACTAGGATATAAAAGTAGAGTCTTAATAAGCATTTTCTATTTTACAAAGCGCTTTCCTATACATTATTTTATTTGATCCATGCAATGAACAATACTTCTTTATTAATTCATTCAGGAACTCTTTATTGAGCATCTATCACGTAATTGGTGTGAGATGGGAGCTGCAGTCAGCAGGGAGCAAAACGCAACGCATTCCCCATCCACAGCAAGCTCTCAAATCAGAAGACAAACACCACTAGCTACATCATCAAGCAAATCAACAAGACACTGCAGGCAGCTGTCCCCGTGAAGACAGCAGGATGACCACACTTATATTTAGGACAATGACTTGGACCTGGATGATGCTCCAAACCACCCCTCTAGGTGCTGAGTCTGACAGCTTCATGTTAGAAGTTTCCTCCGGCTGGAAGATGCTACTGCTGGAGAGAACTTGACGCTCCCAGGAAACCTCTCCACTCCCCTCCTCCCAAACCCTAAAGCACCTTGGGGAATGCCAAGTGCAGTGAGCATCCTGACTCACATCTCAGGGCAAAGCCTGCAAGATGCTTCCAGGCAGCCGAAGGGCTCACACCCCTTCTAGAATCAAAACAAAACCCAATGGGGTCAGGCAAGAGGTCTGGGGGAGGGGGTCTTCAAACACCCAAAACTTTTCTCTCTGACTCAGGGAGGGCAGGAAACTCAGCCAGGGGGCAGGCGCCCACTGCGCTCTGCAGGGCCCCTTGAAGACTTCTCACAGATCCACATGCTTTTTGTTTGTTTTGTTGTTTTGTTTGGCTTTTTCCCACCTGCCTTGCTCTTTGCACATCTCTACTCCTCTATTCCTTCCCCTTCTCCCGACGAATTTCCTCATTCTCTCCCCTCCCCCTCCTTTGAAATCCGTTTCACCTCTACTTCTCTGAATCTCTCTCCTTTTCTCCCTCAAGTCGCAGGAGTCCTCCCCAAAGCCTCCACCCCATCCTCTAGGGTAGGTCTCCACTGTGCTGTGGGCAGGGACCCAGCACCCAGCACTGGAGGAGCCCACCATTGACACAGCTCACTTACAGGGAGCACTTACTATCTACTAAGTACAGCTTTCAGGATTGGACACGTATAAATGCACTTAATCATAACAACCTTGGGGGACAGAGTTATGAGGCCCATTTTCACAGGTGAGGAAACTAAAGCACAGAGCTGGGAAGCTTGGAGATTCTGTACCCAGCCTAAGCTCACACATCCAGGGAGTGGCAGGGCAGGGTTTGAACCAGGAAGTCTCATCCAGCTGGCCCTGGTCCGCAGCGTGTGCTACTGCATCCCCCTGATGAAAGATACGCCAGGGAGCTCTCTCCCCTTCCATTGCAAAAGGTGGACCTCTCCAACCGCATCAACGGAAGCTGCAAGAATTAACTGACCCCCGGGCCAAGCTGTGCCTCTTTCCTTTGGCATTTCTCAGAAAAGTTGCAGAAGTAGTCAAGTCCCAATAAGGGGATAAGAGCTGTAAAACCAGCTTTTTTTAATGCCTCTTAAATCTTGTGTCCAGCATTTAGCCTCTAAGACGGGCATTCTGCCACTGAGCAAGATGTCTCCACAGCCCCCACTTTCTTATAAAGGAGGAAGGGCAAAAAACCCGCCACACCTGACCCCCAAAGAGGGTCTAATCCCCCGAAGCCCCAGCCTCAGGCCGCCTGGGGGTCGGGCCCTGCTTGGGGCCCGCTTCCAAGCGCTCACGCTGCTCTGGACCGCGCAGCAGCAGCCGCATCCGGGAGGAAAAAACAGCTGCGGGCGGGCCAGGGCGGGGGCCGGGCTGCGGGGGCCGCTCTGCGGCTCGGAACTGGACCCCGCTTGGGTCTCTCGGGCGCCCCAGCCCTGCCGCGCTCCTCCCCTCCCCCTCCCTAAATCCCACCTCGAGTCCCGCGCCCTTAGAGGAAGTCGGTGGCTTGGCCCAGTGGCCAGCAGGGGGATCGGCCCCCTCTCGCTGCCGCGCACCCGACTCCGGCTCTTCCGGGCACCGCCACGTCCTCTCGGTGGGCGCCCGTCGCCTCCTCCCCGGGGCTGACCCCAGGGGCCTCGGGGCCACCTGGCCACTTCTCCTTAGCCTTGGCAGCTTGTGGGCGGCGGCCTCGGCGCGATGTGTCGCGGAGCTGTCCCCGCAGAGCCCCTCTCGGGGCGGCGACCCGGTCCCCGCGCCGCCTCCGGCGTCTCCCCGGCTGGGCCTCCGCCGCGCCAGCTGCGGTCCACGTGGCTCCGGAGCTCTATATTCGGCACGCAGGAAGCCCCGAGCGAGGGGAAAGCCGAGCCGAGTCCGGGCGGGAGGGGGCCGGCGGGGTGGGGAGCGCGGAGCCCCGAGGGGCGGGCGCGGGGCGGAGGAAGGGGAGGGCCTGCGCGCGGAGGCGCCCGCCCCGCTCCGGCGCGCCCCGGCTCCCGGCCCGGCGGGCTGGGAAGGCGGCCCCTCCCCGGCCGCCCCGCCTCCCCCGCCCGCGGCACCCGGGGGAAGGTGTTCCCGAGGCCGCTCCCGTCCTCCCCCCGCCTCCCCGCTTCCCCGGCTCCAGCCTCCGCCGGCGGAGCTGCACTATGCCAGACAGTTTCGACACTTTGCAAAGACAAAGACCAGAGGGAGGAAGACGAGGAGGAAGAGGAGGAGGAGAGAGAGAAGGAAGAGGCTATGTGAGCTGGGAAGAAGGCGAGTCTTCGGGGTACCCCCCTTTTATTCTCCCCCGAACCCCCTCATCCCCAAGCCCCGGAAACTCTAGCGTATCTCCAGCCGCGGTGAGTGAGCGCGCGGAGCCCACCGCTGCCCGGGGTGCGCGGGGGGCTGCGTCTGCCGGAGTTGGGGCTCGGCAGTTTCGTGTGTATTTTCCGAGTGGAGGGGTGATTGCCCGGCTCCGGGAACAGAAGTGGTGGGGAGGGGTCTAGGTGGGTGTGACAGTGGAAGTGGGACTGAAGACCCCAGGCGCCGAGAGGAAGACACACGTAGGGAGACCCCTTCCCTAGCCACGGCGTCACCGGGATCTTGGCGAGAGGAAGGCGGTCGGGAGGAGGCTAGGGCTCAGCGGTCTCCAGCCGTCACTAGAAGAGCGGCCGGGAGCTCAGCGGGGAGCCTACGCTTTTCCCGGGCAGCGGTCCCCCGGGTGGCCCCAGTGACATTGCACCCGGCGCCAGGCTGGAGTCTACCAGGTCGGGGCCGCCGGTGGGAGGAGACCCCACGCGGCGGCGCGGCTTGGGCGCTTTCGAGCGGACTGGGGTCGCGGAGGCCGCCGGTGATCTGGTGGAGCGGTCGCGGGACGGTCCCCGGATCGAGCCTCCAAGTCCGCTTCGAGCAGGCGCAGACCCGAGAGGTGGCCATCACCCCCGGGGACGCCGCCTGCCCGCGTTGCTCCGGATACGGTGGAGAAGTTGGCGCCCCGGACGGGGCAGCTGGACGCGGCGCGGTGGGCAGTGAGGGACTGGGGTAGGCGAGGGGGAGCTTGGCAGGGTGGCGCTGGTGGCAACTCGAAAGTCTGAGTCCACCCCAACCCCGTTAGGCGCCTCAGCTGCCGCGAAATAATTTGATAAAAGTTGGCAACTTGTCTGCGTCTCTCGGGTGTGTGCCCTGCGCCGGGCAGGGGCAGCCCCTTCGGAGAGCGCAGCGGCGGGGAGCTGTGACTCTGGGGCAGAGCGCCCGGTTCGGGGTACAGCTAGATTCGGAATTGGGACGCGACGCAACTTTCAGCTCCTACTTTACTAAGCATGAGTGTGTTTGAGCATGACCTTGTGGGAGGAAGCACGGCTGAACTTGAGCTGGGGGTTGTGGCAGCGCGCCGGCTGGGCACAGATACGGCCGAGCGCGCCTACGCCTTACCCCGCGGCCCGGTCTCTGGGGGTGTCCGGATCCTCTGGGCTCTGACCGTTGGCTGGAGCCCAGAGTCTCTCCTCCTTCCTACCCGAGGGTCCCAGCCGGCGCCTACCGCGCGCCGGGCTTGGTGCGGGCGCTTGGCGAGCTGACACGTGCGCGCCCAGAAGTGCGCGAGTGGGTGGGGGCTGGGGGGGTCACTGCGTCTCGCGGGCGCCGCGTGTCCCGCAGAGGGAGACAGCCTTGACCCTGAGGACAGTGACCTCGCCGCGTCACCGCAGCAGGCATCCGCCCGGCATTGACTTGCCCACCTCCAGGGACTCCTCGCCTCTTGCAGCTCATCCCCCTCGCGGGGCTCCGCTCCCCGCGGATTTGTGCCGAGATGGTTCCCCAGGGAGACAGAGAGCACCCACCTCCGCTCTGCGGCTGAGTGTGTGTGTGTGGGGGGGGGGGGTACTCGCCAGCGGGGAAAACAAGATAAGCGAGGAACGAGGTTGTCCTGTCGTCGCCACCTCGCCTGGCACATAGTAGGTACCAACGCTGTTGGAAAAGGCCGCTAGAATGGAAGGCGCTGGCAGGGGCCGGGACGCCCCTTTCTCTCCTTACCCTCCGCATTTCTGCTATTGAATTCACATTCATCTACCCAGTCAAGCCCTTTCGGCTTCTACACGTGACTTGAGCACCTACTACGTGCTGGGCTTAAAGCTGGGCTGTTCCTAGAAGCTGCCGGCGGAGCCGCCCCGTTTTCTTTCTCGGGTTTGCAGGGAACGTGCCCTGGAGGTTCGGAAAAGACAAGGTGCACTGCCCCCTGCCGGCTGCTTTGGAAACTGCCGCTTGGCGGGCGCCAGCCTCAGCGTGCTTGGGGTCGCTCGCTGCTCCTCCCCGCACCTCGCCTTCCTGCCCGCAAACACCAGGGCCTGGCCATTTTCTGAAATCCTGTGGTTGGCTAAAAAGACCAACCCAAGTTCACCATTCCATTTCCCCTGCCTCTGCCCAGAGCTGGGTGCTGAGTGGAGGGCTCTTCTAGTCTCCCATCCTCTCTCTCACTTTCCCAGTGTGAAACTTAACTTCTGGGTCTCAGGTTCCATATCTGTAAAATTGGGTCGTTACTACTACCCTACAGGTACATTTTACCTACAGAATCTATCTTCTATATGTAATATGTCCTATATTACCCTACAGAATAAATATCACGTATATTGTGTGAATGTATGTATGTATATGTCAAGCCATATATATATCTATATATATACACACATATGACTTCAAGCCTGGGGAAAGGAATTCCATGGTGCAGTTTTTGCTGAATAAATAAATGGAAGAGTAGAGGGCCCTTCCCCCGCCTTTGAATAATCCCACAAGCCTGGAAATGTGCTGCCCCCGCATTTTGCTAGGACGGCATTGGCTGTGCATGTTTTGCACTGGGGCAAGGCCAGGGCCCCAGCTGGAGCAAGGTTTTCTCCTCACCTCACTGTGCTGGCAGGCCTAGCACCCCCCTAGAGCACCAGGCTGAGAGAGGAAAACAAGAACTGTTGTCAGAAGTGATGGCAGAGGGTTTCTCTAGGGGGTGTGGATTCTGCTCGGAAGCTAAGGTCTTCTAAGCAGCCTTCTTGCTGACCTCAGGGCTGTGTTCCCACTTGGAAGCGCAGGAGAGGCACCCCCACCCCCACCCCCACTGCTGGGCTCACCAACGCCCCTCCCCAGGTCAGCCACCTCCGCAGAATTGGCTGTCAGGAGCCTTTGGTCCGGCAGGTATGGTGGGGTGGGTCCGTCTGTGGGTCTGGCAGTGAGGGGTCCTTGGAGGTCCCGGAGCCTCTGGGATATGTGGGGCTTTGTGCCAGTAGTCTCTCTCTCCCCTCTCCACTGAGCAGCCCCGCAGGCCAGGACATCACCTGGAGGCAGGCTGTCGGCAGGCCCCCAGGAAGGGCCTCTTGGAGTCTCCTGGTCAGTTAACCTTGCTTGAGTCCATTGCTGTGTAGCAGGCTGCTGACTCAAAGGAGTTATATTTGGACAGTGCTTTGCCTTATGGGATTGAAACCTTAACCCTCTCCCCAGATCCCCTCCCACATCACAAAAAGCAACTAAGAAAGTAAAAAATAAAATCCATTGGTCATCTTGTCCTTACACTGCTTCCCATAGGCCCTATATGCACACACACACACACACACACACACACACACGGCACAGGCCGCTGGAAGAGCTGGCCTGCTCACAAAGAATTCTAGAATAAGGTGTACATAGGCTTTGTTCAGTGGTGGAACCCATGTGGAGCCCGCAACACCCCTCTGGCAGACCGGAGGATCTGAGGGCTCTCTCCTGCTCTCATTTGGTCCCAGGCGCTCAGCCCTGGAGCAGGAGCCTGCGTTGTCTCCCCGTGCCAGTGCTGAATTAATTGTTTCGCAACTTGGCACCCAGACTGTTCCAAGCGCCGGGTCTTGGTTTCACTCTCTGCAAAATGAGGCTTGGAGTTGAGCTGGTGTTGCCTTGGGGCCATTAAAGCCTTTCCTTGTGAAGACAGCCGCACCTCAGTTGCTTTTGCCTCCAGCTCCACCCTCAGAACCCTCCAGGCACTCCTGGCCTCCCCGACAGCCCCGGTACCTCCCCCCCGTCACCCCCCGTCCCCCCCCCAACCCCGTGCCAACAGCACCTCCCTTCTCACTCGCAGAGTGTGCAGGGGGCCTCGCAGACTTGGCTAAGTCATTCTCCAGCAATTCTCAGCACTGGATATTGAGAGGTGGCCCAGAAGTTTCAGACTCTGGGGTCTGAAACCCGACAGAGCTGAGCTGACATCTGTGGGGATTCCCAAATGATGCATGTTGCAAATAGGAACCACGGTGACCTCACCAGGATCTCTTTTGTTCCCACTTGTAAAAGCTGAAAATATTCTTAGAAATCATTTTGTTCAGCTCTTTCGTTTTAATGCAAAAAATACCGAGGCCCAGAGGAGAAGTCATGGGGACCGTGGGTGACAGAGCCGACCTAGAACGCTGGCTGGTCTCAGAAACTCCAAATAAGTTAGCCCTCTGTGCTCCCCCTTCCCCAGACCCACACTCTTTTCCATGCGGTTAAGTTTCTGTTCCTTATTGGAAACCAGCATATCCTGGAAAGCCGTTTTATTGTTTCTTTGGGTTTTGTGCTGGTTGGATTGTTTTGATTTCAGCTGAACCAACATCTATTAGGAACTTGTTCTGTTTCGGGCACCATGCAAGGTGCTGGAAATATAGAGATGGAAGAACATGTGGTCCTTGCCCCTTGCCCCGCAGAGGTCACAGTGTTGTGGAGAGCAATGAGAAGACATGAAGTTACGCTGCAGTGTGGTTGGTACTAGAGTAGAAATAGGCGAGTGCTGAGAAGGGGCTGGAACAGAGAAGGGGATGGGTTCCTCTGCCTCGGGGGACTCACAGAAGGATTCACTGAAGAGACAACACCAGAGTGACTTGGGGAATTCGTCTAGATGTAAGTCAGATTGCAGGAGAGCCAAGGTGTTTGTTTGAACGTATAGAACTGGTATCTAATCAAAGTGACTGTGCCCGGCGTGCACAAAAAAAATAAAGTAAAACGATAGATTGCCCAAAAGTCTGTTCTGCATGATTCTGAGAGGTGAGGGAACTGGGGTTCTAGGGGCTCGGTGCTCTGGCCCCCGTTTCCTGCACTGTGCCCTGATCTCTGGTTTGCTTCCGTAGGATTCATCATTGCCCCTCAGCCGGAGTACGGCTCAACCACGTGATCCTCTGGGGGTTATGGGGTTCAGAGTGGTGGTGTGTAAGATAGACAGGGGCTGCTTTGCTTTAAAAAAAAATAAAATCCAATGCTTTATCTCTAATGCCTGTCTATATACTTTATCTTGGATTTAAATAGCGGATTTGGGAGAGTGGGGTTAAAAGGCCTGCCAGGCAGTGCATAGGGGGAAAAGTGCCTGGGTTTTCGGAAGCACGCTGCCATAGGTTAGTGTGTGAGCTGGGGCAAGCCTTACACCTCCGCGGGCCAGAGTCGAGGTGCAGGTGGTAATATCCCCTTGAACGCAGGGCACTGTGAGGGTTCAGCGAGATCAGGCGTGGGAGAGTGGGAGATCCTGCGAGGCTCGTGCCTGGGGACCAGCGTGTGGGAAATAGAAGAGTTGACTGAAAGTTCTGGAAGGCTCGTGGAAAAACAGTTGAAACATGAGGCTGGTTTTAAGGTGAAATGGTTTGTCAATAATCCCCCCTCCCTAACGAGCAAGGCTGAATGACTATGTCGGAGTAGTTTCATTCTTTTCTCATTCCTGCGGGTTGTATAAAACTTTGAAGTTTCTTTTTCCCTAGGGCCTGACCCAGAGAATGACCAGCAGCAGGGACGCCTGGGCGGGGGGAGGGGCAGTGCGCTGGTGAAGGGTGTCAGCGCCCTGAGCCCTTCCTGTGTGGTCTGGCCGGTCAGCAGCGGGTGTGACATGTGTCGCAGTTGAAGGCACCTGGAGGGGACTCAGTCGATTGTGGTTATTAACACTGGGACAAGTGTCAGAGAGATGGCTCTGGTGTCAGGGTATTTCCTAGTGTCAGGGGGACCCAGACAGGGAAACACTGGCCTAGGACTCAGAACTCCTAGGTCCTGGGCCTGCTCCTGTTCCACTTGCTCCTGGCTCGGCCTGCATCATTGAACCTCTGGAGTCTCCATTTCCTCACCTAGTGGGTGGCGATGTAAATTCTCCCTCTGCCACAAGAGGGGTGGGAGGAACCCACGGGTGAGGCAGGTGAACATGCGTTATGGATGATCAATTCAGTAGCAGCTACTGTACGTTAAGCATTTCGTGTGTGCCCAGCACCGTGGCAAGTATTTTGAACATCAGATCATTCTGTGTTCCAGTCGAAAACATGCACACCCAAACTGAGACGCGAGATTAATAAAGGGAGCGTTTACAGAGCTGGGAGCGGCGTTTAGGGAAATCGACAAGGGAGGCTACAGTATCTGGACCTGGTTACCAGCGGCCCCCACAACAGGCACCAGGAGGGATGGGCGAGGGGAAGCAGGGGGCCTGGCAGGAGTTGCTCGTGTTGCCTCCGGGAGGCATGCACAGCCTCGCTCTTCAACCTGGCCTGGGGGGCCAGAAGGATACCTTCTAACCCCTGACTCTGTCCTGCCTGCCCTCCACCGTCCCTGTGCCACCAAGAGCTGAGCCCACCCAGCAGCCAGAGGCCGGGGAACCTGTTGATGGAGCCTCGTAAGCACAGGACGGGGAGGACAGGCTCAGCCGCAGGCCTGGAGGGTGGTCTTGCACACACCCATCAGCTCATTTGACTCTGCAGCAGCCAGGGCGTGGGTGGTCACAAGATTCCCGAAGGACAGAGGAAAAGCCCAGGGCCACACAGCTGGTGGAAGCCCGAGTTGTGCTCTGTTGCCCCTAGTACAATAAAAGCATCAAGCGTAAGATATTATTAAGACCCTCAAGTTTTTATCAATAGCATCTTAATGAGAAGCAGAATTGCCTAAGTATTGAGGTTTCAGGCCAAAGTTTATCACTTATTACTCAGGGATCGGACTGTTTACCTTTTCTGTGTCTCAGTTTCCTCATTTGTCGTGGGGATGATACTTCGTATAGTTGATGCGAAAAGTAAATGAGAGTCACTCAACAAACGTTAGCTTTTCTTCCTGAGAGGGTCAAGATTCAGACATGACGGTGTAGAGGTGGGTTGTGCTCCCTCATATCCTTTTAGCCTATTCAATATTCAAATAGTATTATTTGAATATTCTTATACTAAAAGCTTTTTCCTTCCAAAAACATCTGGGGATGATTGGACCATTTCTTCAGTGTTATGTGTGTGTATATATATATTTATATTTATTTGTAATATATATTATATTTATAAATACATATTTATATTACATTATATATATTTTACATATTTTTTTCCTGTAAAATACATAAAAGCTATCTAACCAGGTATGTTTCTGGAGCCCTTAAGAGGATATAAAATATGAGTTAAAAATCACTTACGGTAATTCAGAGAAGTTGAGAGGAAAAGAACATTAGTTCCAAATTATTTGGCAGAATTAATAAAGGGATTGCAAATGACTTTTGGAAAGTCCACATTTGAGTGTGCAAAGAAAGTACTTTCCCTGGATTTCACCGTATAGCTTTAAAAAAATCAAACCTAAATAGGTATCATTGTAATCGACTTTGCTACATTTAAAAAAAATCCATTTGAATCCACATTGAACTAACAGACTGGAGTGGCTAAAAATTCCCTTCATGCATATTGACTTAGCGGAGGGCTCTTGAGAAAAACCCAACTGAAAAAAACACAACCGAAACAAACCCAGCTCCTTCTCCTACCGAGAAGGTGGAATGACTCCAAAATATTGTTTCATGCTCAAAAAGCCTGAAACAACTCCACATGAAAGACGAAAATCCACCTAATTGGGCATTTACCTTTTCAGAAATAGAAGACTCAGTGGAAAGAAAAGGAGGAAAAACAAGCCTCTTTTCTTGGAAGACTAGACCAGAGCCCAGAGTAAATCCCCTGAGTTGCTTGGCCCAGCCGTGGAGGACTGCGTTCTCCCTCCCTTTTGCACCCCGCTGCTGTAAAAACCGTGGAGAACTCCCAGCGGGCTGAGAACTAAAACACCCTCTGAAACCCCGACCTTGGCATTCACAGCCATTAGCATCTGCAATCCCGACCCTACTTGGCCCTCGGTTCAACTCCTCTGCGTGCTGGACTGGGATTAGGGTCCTCATTTTGCAGGTGAAGTGACTTACCCAAGGTGACATGGCCTCCCCACACAGATCTTCTATGTGCCTGAGATCACCTTCGTACCAAGTAGGTCAGGGGAAGGACTAAGCTCACACTTCTACTGGCCGGGGAGCCCCATCACACATCTTCCTCAGCTCACCCCTTCAGAGCCCCCCCTTCCCACCTTGAATTGTACAGATGAGGAAGTGCAGCCCGGTGACCTGGTTGACACTGGGCATGTGCCTGGGGAACGGCAGATCTAGGCCTCTGACCCTGGGGGAGCCACCTCCCGTCATCCTTGGGTCCCTCCCCAGCCCGCCGGGCCTTGCTGTCTCCACCTCACCCCGTGCTCCCTCTGTCGGCAGCGGCTGACCTGAGAACAGTAGCAAAGGAGCATCAATTTAGGTCTCAGCATCCTAATTAAATGGTAGAGCCAACGTATAGAGCCACAGCTTTATCCCCATAAGAACAGAACACAGCCCAACATAACAGAACACGGCGTAATGTAGACGGCAACCACAACTATTATTTGCAGTTCATGTAAAGTAGGTACAGCGAACGGGAACCTGAAGGGAACCAGAACAGGCTTTGGCCAAGAACAGGAATGCCGGAGAGCTCCATCGCCTAGCTCCACCACTCAGCTGCATCGCCCAGCAGAGGCTCAGGGCAGGGACCAAGGTAGGGTTCTGCTGGCGAGACCCAGGTAGGGGATCACAGTGGACCCTCCAGAAAGGAAGTGTCACCAAATAGGTCAGGCATTTAGTTAGGTAATTTCCCCACTAGTTAGTTATTTTGCATGTAAATTGTTTCCTCACAAGGGAAGGAGTCAGCCAGTTTTTGTTGTTAGTGCTGTCAAGTTGATTCGAACTCCTATTGACCCTGTGGACAGGACAGCAGAGCGGAACCCTGCCCAGTCTTTTTGCACCATCCTCTCACCTTCCGGCGCTATATCAGACAGGCTCTGCTGCTATTCACGGGGTTTTCACGGCGGATTTATTTCGGAAGTGGGTGGCCAGGTCCTTCTTCCTAGTCTGTCTAGTCTGGAAGCTCCACTGATACCTGTCCACCGTGGGTGACCCTGCTGGTATTTGAAATCCTGGCGGCATAGCTTTCAGCATCACAGTAACACGCAGCCACCACAGTATGACAACCGACAGATGGTGGTGTGGCTCCCTGACCAGGACACGAACCTGGGCCGTGGCGGCGAGAGCACCGGATCTTAACCACTAGAGCGCTAGGGCTGGCTGTCAGCTTAGTAGATGGAGTCAAAGTGAAGGAAAAAAGACATAAACAGGATTTATAAGAGAAAGGGGAGAAAAAGTGCAGACAGTCTGGGAATGGGGGCTCTTGCTTGCACACTTTTTTGGGGGGTAAACTGATTAACTGTCGGTGAGCAAAGAGGTTGCTCTCTGCATCCTCTCCTTGAGTAGGGTTTCAAAGAAAATAATTTTAGGTGACAGATTTTCTAGAAAGCCTCGAGAGTTTGACTGTGGAGCCGAGGTGATAGGCCAGCTCTGGGGTCCTGTCTGCCCAGGGCCATCAGCACCACCCCCTTGGCTGGGCCGGCATGCACACTTTCCCCCATCAGCCTTCCCCGTTCCTTTAATAGTCAATCCTTAGTCTTTACAACAGCCCCATAAAGTCACTGTTTATAACTTTTTTCCTAATCCCATTTTATAGATATGGAAACCGAGGCTCAGAGACATTAAGCCACTTGCCCAAGGTCACATAGCTGGAAAGTGGCAGAGCCAGCATTCATAACTGCTCCATTTCTGCCTGAAGCCTAAGATCTCAGGCTCCGTGCTGCGTCATTCCCAGGATCATCCTGTATCTCTACCTCAGGGGAGCCTGGAAGGGTGGGGCAGCCTCCCTAAGAGGGTGTCTGTCTCCACTGCAGCCCACGAGGTGTGCCATCCCACCCAGCGGGCGTGGCAGATGGACCCAAGTTCTGTAGAACCCTTTAGGGAGGAGGTCCTGATTTTTCTCTGCAGGCTCTTCCCCATGTGCCACCAGCAGCCCCATCCTATCAAAGCCTGGGGCTCCAAGCCTTTTCCCTGGTTCACCATGTGGGGCTAGTTGCGTGGGTTTGTTTAGCCCACGATAGTCCTGCTGGATTTTAGATCTCCACCTTAGCGCCTGCATTGCTGATTGCAAGCGCTCATCTCTGGCTTGTCAGCATAAACGAATCCTTTGCTGTGCCTGGGGACTCAGGAAGGACTGTGGGCCTGCCAGGGGAGGGGGTTGGAGACAGGGCTGTGAGCAGTAATCACGAAGTTTGTCACCAGGCTAGTAAACCTACCCAATTCCCTAGACAGGTGCCTCTTGAACAGCCTGCTTCAAGGAAAACAAAGAGTAAAAGTCGCTCTTGCCGCATTGGAAAATTCTCTTTTAATAATATCTTCACAACGGAGAGAAAGGTTTGTTGTTCTTGTTGCTTGAAAACGCTGTTAATCCTACCACCTGGTGGAGAGCCTGATGAATAAAGACTATTGCTTGGGAAACATATTAGCTGCCACAAACAGGAATGTCATTGTGGGGAGTATTCGTGGTTGTTTCTAAAGCATAATCTTGAATTTTAAACTTTGGGAAAAGGAATTAAAACGAAAAGGGGAGATTGGAAGACAGCGAGATTGTGCACCACCAGCGAACAGAAATTTCAAATGAAAAACATGCCTTTCCTAATGGTTTGAAGGATTGGTTCCAACATAAGACCTGCTTCAATTTTTCTGTCTCTACCTGTGACAGGGAACAAAGTGAGCTGAGCAAAAATGATCCGTGAACTACAGGATTCTATAAATTTAACTGATGTCTATACGACGCCAGACATGCAAACAAGGAGAAAAAATGCACAGGCGCTGGAGACAGTTTTGAATATTGAAATACCTCTGCGTCGTCGGGAACCTGCCCGTGGATGGAGTAAAGGAGCTTTTCTCTTTCTGTGAACATGAGCCACAGTGTCATAAACTGTGACCCTTCAGGAGAGGGTGGGAGGAAGGTGTGTGCGAGTCAACTGGATGATAACAAGTTGCAAAGGTTGCCCATGTAGAGAGCATGAAAAAAGAAAGAATTGTAAAATCCTAGCATTTGCAAAGAGCCTCAGACAGTGCCCTTGTTCAACCTTCCCTTATTTCAAGACTTCAATTATTCATCTACTGAGTCATTCATTGATTCATTTAAAGTACTGGCTCTGCCACTTCCTAGCTGTGTGACCTTGAGGGGGTTGCTTACCTCTCTGTGCCTTCATTTCCTTATCTATAAAATATAGATAAATAATAGTGCCTACCTCCTGGTAGGTACTAAATGAGCACTAAATGAGTTAATACTTGGAAAATGTTTAGAACAGTGCCCTGCAGACTGCCCACTCTAGAAGTGCTTGCTAAGTACATCCTGTGATCATCATCATCCGAGTTTAGAAACCCTCTAGCTCAGCCTCCCAGGAATTAAGATTCCTCCCTTCAACTCCACCGTGTGATTATCCTGCATCTGCTTGAATGTGGCCGGTGATGGTCAGATCTGAGCCCCACACAGTGGCCCTTTGACCTCTGTCCACCTCTGTGGATTAGAAAGCTCTTCCTCATATGTGTGTTCCAACCGTGGAGGGCTTTCTGGAGGAGGTGGTGGGATAGGTTCTCCAGAGCTGTCTGAATTTAAGGCTGGGGAAGTTGTCTGGGCTTACGAAGTGTGGTGTGGCCCTTGGACACCAGAGGCAGGGGGATCACAGCTGAGACTTTGGACATGAGATTGTAGATGTTCCCTGCTCCTTATCTCACGGCTAAGGGGAAGCTCAGACAAGGGCCTGACCTGTGCAGTTCCTCAGCCCGTTAGCAGGCAGAGCCGGGGCCAGAAGCCAGCCCCGCATTTAAGTCTGCCATGGCCCACGTCACCGCTGGGTTCCCTGCCTGATTTGGGCAGCTCATGGTGCCCCAGAGATGAGCCTCCCGTGCCCTCGTGCACGCCAGAGCCGGCAGGAGGCACAGACCCGGGGTGCCGGGTCTCCCATCTGACCTGCTGCCCCCAGCCCGTCTGGTCTAGCGGAGTCCCATCGTGTTTACACCACAGGCTCCCAGACCACCCCGCACGCGGTCCCCTGCAGACCTCCCTCTGAGTGAGTCTGGGTTGGTTTCTGTGAGTTCTGGCGTCTGTCTGCCCTCTTATCCTTCCTGAGTTTCTGCCCAGGAAATACCACGTCCTGGACCCGTTTAACCTTCTACACAGGGCTGTGCAGTCCTCATTGTGATGGGTGTTTTGACAGTTGAGAAGACTGAGGCTCACTGAAGTGGGCCACTTGACCTAAGGCCCCCACGTTGGGAGCAGTCGAGTTGGGAGGCCGTTGTGCACCCCCTCCCATGACATCACCACGTCACCCTCCAACGGCTCCTCAGCCAGTGTTTCTTTGTTCCAAGAGCTAGATAAGAGGCCAAAAGAACAAAGTTGCCCCTTCACCAAACCGTATATCAAAGGGCTATAAATGGGACAGTTAAAGGTGCCATTCGGGTCACAGTCACCACCACAGACTTTGCCTGGCGCCAGCCGTGTCCTCTCGCCCAAGCTTTCCATGGTCAGTAGAAGTTTTCTCTCCCTCCTTCCTTCCCTCCCTTCTTTCCGTCTTTCCCCTTGTCCACGCATCTTGTTCAAGAGCACGCAGTTCTGCCTCCTTCATCAGGCTGTGCTTGCCTAGAAAATAAACACGTGCGCATCTCACAAGGAGCACAGTCGGGGCAGACACAGAGACAGCGCCCGGCGGGCCCAGGGGAGCTGCCCCGCCTGCCGGCATCTCCCTCCTCCCAAGACACTTGCAGTTTCCCTGACAAGGAGGGCCGAGGGGGCACCTTCTGTCTGGAGGCCACGGGGGTGGAGGGGGCAGCAAGGTCAGGGGCAGAGCATGGGCCCGCCGTTCGTTAGCTGTGGGGTCTGGGCAAGTGACTTCCATGCCCGAGCCTCAGTTTCCCCTCTTGTGCTCTGGGATGACACCACCTATCTTTCCAGCTGGGATTTGAGATAAATGAAACAGGAGAGGGTGGAGGAAAGCCTCAGAGAACAGAGGGGTCATCCAGCTGGATGAGGGGTGGGACTTGCTATAGCAGCAGTGATGGGGGAGAGAGCCAGTGAGCAGGGACCCCCTGGAGAAACCCCAGAGCCAGCTGGGCACCTCTGCTGTCACGTGATTGGATAAATGACCTGCAGTCTTTCAGGAATGAGGCTGCAATCGAGGCTTCTTTTCTCACGTGCAGAAAGAGAGGTAGTCAGACCTACGTTTTAGGAAGACTGCTGGCCGAGGTTTGTGGGGCTGGGAGGGAGAGGCCTGGCCATCCCACAGGTAGTCCACATGGGCATTACTGTGAGCCATGTGTGGAGTATTTGCACCAGTGTCAGAAGAACTGGTGACTTCATCTCTCTGAGGTTTGAGAGCTGATCATAACTCGGGGGCTGAGAAACGAGAAACAGAAAGCCACTTGGGGATTTCCAGCCTGGTCGCTGAGAGCACTGGGGAGCCATTGATGACGACAGGGAGCCCAGCAGTAGAGGTACAGACCAGCAAGCCATGCTGTCCCTCCCACCACGGACCCATGGGGTTTGAGGTGGAGAGATGACCATCTAGAGTCCAGCCAGGCTGAATGGTGATGAGAAAGTCTCGTGTTCAAGATGGCCATGGCGTTGATTCGCACCTCTGCCATTTCCAACTGTGGGGCCTTGCACACTCTTTCAGAGCCTCAGTTTCCACATCTGTGAAATGGGGGTGAGACTACCACCCTCAGAGGACTGCTGTGAAGATTGAACAGAATCATGGCGTGAAACGCTTAGTGCATTGCTGGCTTGCGTGTCGTTACTGTCCGTGGTGGTTATTGTTAATAATAATATCTCCCCAGGCCAAGAAGCCAGACCCCAGCATTTAGCCTTCGAATTCAGAAATCCACTCATTCCGAGGACTCCCATCTGTGGAATCCTTTTGAGAGAGGGAGGGTGTGCACTGGAGACCAGCTGTCGCGGCCTAATGAGCACACAGGCTTCCTGCCAGAGTTGAGTTCCGTTTCGTTTTCATACCAACTGGGCCACCGGGGGTGGGGGAGGATGGGCAACACCCTCCCAAAGGGGCCGTCCCAGCTGCTCCTTCCACCCTCAGCATCAGCCCTGGCATCCCTGGGTCCCACACCCAGAAATTCTGCCCCTGCGCCCCGCCATCATCACGATGCCCGGCCAGCAGCCCTGCTCTGGGCATTCCAGCACTTTCCCGCAGGCTTTTCTAGGTCAGCTTCTATATCTGCCCTTGCACCTACCTACTTCCGGGTCACCTGTCCTCGTTTGTGATCTGGCCTGATAGTCTCAGTCTTGATCTCCTTCTCCATGATCCTCGCACTCTGGACGGGAATTCAGATTAAGAAACCACCCCCTTGCACATTTACCATCTCCCCCTGGGTATAGAGTGGCGTGGTTCCCTGCTGTGTGCTCTGTCCCCTCCCCACACAGCGGGCTCCTTGTGGGCAGAGCCCATGAGTGTACTGTTGTCGCTGCCAGGGCAGAGTGCACGAGAGGCTCAGTAAACCCTGACGGGAAGGGAATTGCGCTAGTCCTGACCTTACATAGAGTCCAGCTAGGAATTAGTTTATCATTTAGGTTCCTGTCTTTACTATGACCTAGCACAAGTTACTTCATCTCTTCAAGCCTCTCTTTCCTCATCTGCAAAATGATGCAAATAATAGTCCGTGCATCATAGGACCGTTGCGAGGATTAGCTGAGATTTTGAGCACAAATGGCGGAGTTTAGCAAAGTGCTAGTAAGCACTTAAAAAATAGTATCTGCTGCTATTACTATGACAAGTTTTAATTTATTATTCTTTTTAAAATGATCTCATGTTGTTTTTATTCACTTGTTTTCCAGTTCAACTCTGCAAAGTAGTTGAAGCAGGGAAAGTTTCCATTTTACCGATGAGTAAGACTCAGAGAAAGGCTGTTTTTCTGAAATCACACAGCCGGGCTTGCCTGACCTCCCCTGGTTGGCACACTCAGCAGCAGGCCACGATGTTTTGGAACATGACATGACCACAGGCCTCCGAGAAAAAATTCCCGTCATTTAAAAGTGCAGCAGTATTATTCAGCCAGGTCCAGTGTTAACAATTATTCAGATGATCATTTTTCGCTTGGAGAAGAAAAGCTATGATTTATTAAGCAAACTGGCTGCTTTCCTCCAGGAGTGATGTGGAGCTTTGCTACTAGGCCCCTGCTCTACCTTTAGAAGAAACGAAATTGGAGAATAAAATCTCGTATGAGACGTGTTGTATGATATTGCACAGTAGAGAGGAACTTCAGATGACATGACGGGACTGCGAATGGTGGACACACTAATAAGGGCAAAGAAGGAACGACTTGTGGATCCAGAACAGGAGATGGATCTGGAACATAACCATGGTTTGTTTGACTGGATTTTGCCCTAATCTTCTGAGCACCAGCTAGAGTTGATGGATATTTTTCTTGCCTCCGAGCCTCCTGGTTTAAGCCAAGCAGTTTTCTGCTGAGGGCCTGGGTTGGTCCCTGGCAGCTGCTAGTTGGGTGGGTAGAAATTAAGGGTGGCTGGGCTGGGTGGGGTGAGAGTGAGTCAGTGGGGTAGTGGGAACAGCACTGAGCCGAGTCAGAAGCCCGCGGCCCACGCTCCCATGGCTTTGCTCTCCAGCCGTGACCCGGGGGCCCACCTCTCTGGGCCTCGATTTTCTCGTTTGTGATCTTAGAGAGTCTCATGAGCTTTTCTGGGCCTCCTCAAAAATGGGGATTATGTCTGACTCATCTTCCATGTAGAACCTGTGTGTGTGAACACACTTTGCACATTTTTAAGAGTTTAGTTGTTCTGAATTGGAAGCAATTGTGGAAACGTTGGGGAGAGGGGAGGAAGGTAAGAAGAGGCAGGACGGCAGGGCACAGGGAGGAGAGCCGTGACATGGCCTTTAGAAAAGGTTTTCAGGGCCCATGTCCAGAAACAAAAGGCCCGGGTAGTCCAAGTGGCTCATTAGGCTGCTCCCCGGGGCTGGCGGGTAAGGTGGTGGGAAAGTTCCCTTTCTGCATGGTTAGCGCCCAGTGCCGGGTTAGAAGAGTGAGAAACTGAGGCCGGAGGAGTGTGGGGGACACTTGGGACACAGTCTGGTCTTTAAAAGTTGGCCAGTTGGGGTTTGGAATCCAATGCAATTGCCAATATTTTTCAAAAGCCAACTGGAGGCCAACAAAAGAACTGCTTCCGGGTTACGCTTTGCTCCAAGGTGACTCAGGCGTTAACGGAAGGTCACAGGTGGCCACGGGTGCAGGCTGTGGAGTCGGAGACCTGAGGCTCAGGTGAGAGCAGCGCTCCATGGTTAATTTAGTTCATAGATTTCCCCCTTATGGCTCATGGTCCAGAACAATTACAGTCTGTCTCCCCACATGTGCATAGGTACGTGCCGGCTTTCATATTATGGTGATTATCAATTATTTAGTAAGATGTAACATCCATAACACTCAGTTACAGGCTACTGCTAAGTTGTAAATCAGCCACATCCCAACTGATACTCAGAGATTCCTCTGCTCCTTCATTCATTCGTTCATTCATTCAGCAGTCACCGTTGAGTTTCCCCTATACCCAACACTGGCCAATGGGGGTGGGGAAGTCTAGTAATAAGGGAAACACTGCCCCCTTCCCCAACCCCAAAGGGGCTCTGACAACTGAGAACAACAGACAGTAGGTTTGAGGGGATGCCTGGTGTTTAGTAGATTCTTGCTAAATGGAAGTCTGGAGGAATAAATGAATAAAGCTAAGCACAGGAAACTATAGGTGCCCCAGGTAAGGTCCCCAACCCAGCTTGGGGTGTGGAAGGGGGTGTGTCAAAGAAAACATCTTAGAAGTGTGACCCATGAATCGTTTTGTTCATTCTGTCATCCAGGAAATAGTGATTGACTTTCTCCCGTGTGGCAAGCGGTGTGCTGGGGGGTGATGGCAGAGTAGTGTGGGACAGGCACACCCCTGCCCCTACGGAGTTATTGGGCTAGTGACAGTCGCTCTGTAGAAGCTCAGGGAGTGCTGGGGACATATAGTGGCAGTGCCTGGCCTTGTCTGGGTGATCAGCAAAGATGTCCCTAGGAAATGCCATTAATACTGAAATCTAAAGGGTGAGGAGACAGTACAGAGGGGAAGGGGTGGTGTGAGCCAGTGATGGGAGGGGGAAGGTGTGAGTTACAATTTACGAGGATCCCTCTGGCTGCTGCTAAGCGTGGGGGTTGGCATTAGAGGAGGTGACAGTGTCAAGCCAGGTTAGGATGTGGGGGCAGTGAGCACCCCACCTTAATTCTCCTTTCAAACAGGGGCTGAAAAGAAAGCATTTCATTCCCCTAGCTCTCCATTCCCTGGGACCCTGAGCCCTGACTGCTCTGGCTCTGACCACTTTGTGTATCTTTCTCGTAAACATCCCGCCCCCATCAGCGAGCTCCAAATAGAATCTGTTTATAGTCAACACCAGATGCTTTTAGACAAATCTAGGGTCAGTCTGTCACTAAATCCTGTTGACTTTACATCTGAAATAGCTCTGGAATCTTCTATTTCTCCTTTTGCCCACAGCCCTGACTTAGCTCTGGCCCTCATCATCTCTTGACAGTCACCAATATGGGCTAAACTTTCTTTCTAACATGCCAGTTTATTGTGCTGTAGCAGTGCCAACAGTGTGAAGATAACTTGGGGGTTGTATCAGTTAGCTTTCTCTGTGTAACAAACAGCCCCAAACCTTAGTGCCCTAAACAACAAACGTTTGTTATTTCTCCTGATTCTCTGGGTTGACTGGGCATTTCTTTTGGTCTGGGCAGCTTGGCTGGGGCTTCACCTGCAACTGTGGGTGCTCAGATGGGAGGGCTGGGATGCCTTGGGCCTCTCCCTTCTTGTTTCTCATCATCCTCCAGGGGGCTCACTCAGGCGTGTTAACATGGTAGCAGAATGATTCCTAGGAGCAAGAAAGGGGAAGTTCTGAGCATAAACACTTTTAAGCCTTTATTTGTTTTTGGCCCATTGGCCAAAGCAAATTCACATGGCCAAGTTCAGATACAAAGGGTGGAGAAATCAAGTCCACCTCATTTTGGGAGAGGAAGCAAAGCCACCCTGCCAAGGGGTGTGTGCACAAGGTGGCGGGAGCAAATTGGGGTCCGTTTCTGCAATCATCTGTCCCAGTGGCTAAGATGAAGACTTTGGAGCAGACAGAATGGGGGTGTTGTGGTCTCTTCTCTGCCACTTACTGGCTTTGTCACGCTGGACAGCTTTGCTTGTGTAAGCTCTCCGAGCTTCGGCTGCCTATCCATAGTACGGGAATAATCAGTGTGGCCACCTCAGGGATTTCGTGAGAGGATCCACGGTCTGCACATCTCTCAGTGCTCGGGACACTATCAGAACTCAACGGAGAGTCTCTGTTATTATTCTCAGATGAGGTCTTCAAAAGCCCTTCCCGGTCTGGTCTCAGCCTGGTTCATCCCAACCCTGAGCTCACACTTTCCCTTTCACATCCTACATCCTTCTTGACTCTCGTCCTTAGAGACGCTGTCCCCAAGCCTTTTCTTTTTGCCGAACAGCATCTTATTTGTCCTTTGATGAAGGAGCAGCTAAAAATACCATCTCCCCTTCAAATTCTTCTTTCAAGCTAAGTTGGTCATTTCTTTCTCAGGTCTCCCAAATATCGTTTATGTCCCATATCACATTGCTCTGAATTGTCTATTTGTCTGTTTTCTCCACCAGGCTGAGCTCCCTGAGGGCATGAACTGTGATTTACTCCCCTTTCTGTCTCTGGTACTTGGCTCTTTCATGGAAGAGAAAAGGTGTTGATTTCAAAAAGATTTGATGTATAAACCATGGGATGAGGGAGTGGAGAAATGGGCGAATGCCTTTTAATTATCGTGAGTCATCTTCAAAAGGCAGCAGATGAACTAAATGTCAGAATGGACTTCAGCTTTTCTCCTCTTTGCTTCCAGTGGGGACTGTTTTCAGACTCAACCTTTCTGACCTGGAAATGCAGTAGAAGTCACGAGCATCTCCAGGGGCTGTGGTGAGCAGATCGTTTGAGCTTCATGGCCAGGACAGTTCCATTTGAGGACCAGAGATAGACACTCCCTCAGACTACTGGGGTCAATGACAGACTAACCTCTCCCCCAAACCAGTGAGAAGGGTTGTCTTTTCCAGTTTCTTCCATGGAGTCCATTGGGGGTGGGCGGGGAGATGTTACCCGGTTTCTTGGTCTCCTTGTAACTTAGCCTGCTCATCCAGGATAGTCCCCAAGGAGGGAATACTTTCTCTCTCTGGGAAAAATGCAGGCCTTTAGACTATCAATCAACCTCTCTTTTTCTTAAAAGGAAAGCCTTCCAAGCTCTCATGAAAACTGGTAAGTAAAAACCTGGACTGGGAACATCCTTCTATGACAAGTGCCTGCCTTCCCGAAGAAGGCCTGGAATGACACTCTTGGTGTGTCCTACAGTGAGCGTTAGCAAACTATCGCCAACAGCACGAGTCTGATCTGGCCGTATTTTGTAAATAAAGTTTTATTGGCACCCAGCCACTCTCATTTGTTCAGATATGTTGATGGTGCTGCCACACCACAGCAACGATTGCGACAGAGACCGTGTGGCCGACAAGCCTAAACTATTTACAGTCCGGTCCTGAATAGAAAAAGTGTGCAAGTCCTTGGTCTAGAGCTGAGCTGTCCACATGGAGACACTCCATATGTGGCTATTTAAATTTTAATTAATGAAAATTAAAAAAAAAAGAAAAATTCAGTCCTCAGTCACACTCACCACTTTGCAAGTGCACAGTAGCCCCGTGTGGCTCGTGGCTGCCATTTTGGACAGCACAGCTTGAGAACATTTCCATCATGGCAGAAAGTTGGCTTGGGGAAACTGATCACCCTGGGATGTCTGTCTTCACTCTGCCAATCTCCAAGGCAGCTTGGGCATAATTGCAACCATCGTGGAAGAAGGAAGGTTGCTCTGACTGTGTGTGTGTGTGTATTTCTTCTATATGATTATTGGTGAGGATATCTATCTATCTATCTATCTAAGAATGGAATTACTTTTAAAATTTCTTTGAGCAGCTGACCCATGGTCTCTGTATATGAGTCCGTGTAGAAGCTAAGCCGCTTGAGCCTTGGGATTTATTATTGTTATACATACAGATAGTAGATATAGATAGAGCCTTTCTATGGTCACAGGCAGGTCAGACACAGTGTGGCGCCTTCCTGTAAAGGGGAAGAGGCAATGGCCACGGTGTCGCCATGAGCTGAAGATAGGGGCAAGGGAGGTAAGAAACAAGGAGAGGAAGAAAATGGGTTCAAGATCTGGCGTCTGTGAGTCTTGGAAGAATGAGGAATGATGGAGACAGAAGATAACAGGGAAGAGGTTGTGGGTTTACTTTCAAAGAACATGTTGAACAAAGTAATGATGGCTGGGACCTTATCACATCTCAGGGCTGGGCTGAGCACAGCCAGGTCTGTACAGCAGACCCATGGGAGACCCTTGGACTTGGCAACAGTTCCGCCATCTTGGATGGGACAGGAGTGGGGGCATAGTAGGAGGTCCCCCTTGTTGAATAAGCTAGTGTGCAGTGCAGAATAAGCAGAGCCCATCACTAAGATGCACAGTTTTCATGGATGGGTCCCCAGAGAGAACAGAGAGGAGACTCCAGGTGGCCAAGAGGTCTGGGCAAAGGCCCAGGTTGCGTGTTTAGGAGCTAGGCTTTCTCAACCTTGGGCTGCCCAGGAACTAGCAAGAACAAAGCAGAGATTCAGCTGATGAAAAAAGATCCAACTGATATGTATCCTGTACATCTAGATCTGAAAATGGCCCCTGCCTTTCTTCTCTTGATTGGCCTTCAGGCTCCTTACCATTGCAGATGAGTGTGGAAGCGTTTGAAACAGGTGTTTCCGTAACAGACCTTCAAACAATGGAGTTCAGTGCAGACATTAAGTGATTAGAAGTAACAATAATAAAGGAATTAATTTTTTAGTTCTTAGTTCCAAGCACATCAACAATGATGATAGTGATGATGATGGTCAAGACAGTGGTAATATTTTTTATCCATTTCAACCTTATTATGTGCCAGATGCACTATTCTGCTAATGATAATAGTAATAATTAATAAGGATCTTATTATTATTATAGCTTTAAATTATTAGGCATGTTTCATGTTCCAACCATTGTGCTAAGCACTATATTCACTTTTTGTCAGGCATGTGAACCCCGAGCATTCATTTCAATTAAAAATATTTTTTCAATTATTTTATTTTGATATAATTGCAAATTTACAAATAAGCTGCAAGAATAGCCAAAAAATCCTGGATACCCTTCACCTAGGTTCCTCAAGTTAACACTTTTTACTGTATTCTATACTATATTGTTATAACACATTTTACTGTATTCGTTTTATCTTTTCTTCTTTACTCTTTTTCCTGAAATCACATAATTCTTATAACCACAATGCGACTAAGTCAGAAACTTAATGTTGATTTGCTGCCAGTATCTAATCTTCAGACCTTATTTAGATTTCACTGATTGCCTCCAATAAAGTCCTTCATAGAAAAGAAAATCCGGGTGGCATGTGTCTTTCTTGGAAAACTTTCTTTGTCTTGTATTTCATGACGTTAACCTTTTTGACACATTCAAGCCAATTATTTTTCAAACTGTCCCTTGGTTTATGTCTGTCCGATGTTTCCTATGAATAGATTCAGATTTTATGCTTTTACCAGGCCCACCACAGGACTGAGGTTGTATCCTTCTCGGTGCCGCATATCAGGAGGCTAGTCTGTCCCATTACTAGAGACGTTGGCTTTATCACTTGGTTAAGGTGGTCTCTGCCGGGCGTCTCCATGTGAAGTCATCATTTCACCTTTGTGATTAGTAAGAATCTTATGGGGAGATGCTCTGAGACTGTGTAAGTATCCTATTACTCTTTAATCTATCACCCACTAGCTTTAGCATCTATTGATGATTCTTGCCGGAATCAGTTTATTATCATGGTTGCCAAATGGCGATTTTTCTAATCTCATCCTTTCTTTTCCATGTATTAGTTGGTTTTCCACTGTAAAGATGAACTTTCCCTCCTCTTTTCATCCTTCCTTCTCCCTCTCCTTCCTTCCTTTATGAGTGTGGAGTCGTGGATTTTAGCTTTGTTTAATAGGTTTTAATCCTTTGTGATCATTAGTTTTTTTGAAATTTAAGTTAGCCCAAATTTACCCAGTGGGTGTGGCTGGCTCTTGTCTTTTTAACATTTTCCCCATCGTTTTTTGAGCACTTTCTTAGTTGTTGGCACAAGACATTCTAGCCTCATCTTGTGCTTTCCCTACCCTGGCCACAGAATCAGCATTTTATCAGGGAGCCCTGGCTCCTTTCAGTGGACAATGGTATTTAGAAATACCATCTGGTCACTAGGTATGTCTATTGCAACTGGGGTAGCATTGCTTCTAGGCCCTCTGAGCAGACAGAGCTCAGAAATGAGAAAGTGTGTGTGTACACATGTACACACAAACACACATGTATACACACATCTGTATTTATAGACATATGTATTCACATCCACATATACATCCATACACATCATATATATGCGTTCAGACATACATATACACATCTAGATCATTTCTAAATCAACCTATCTATATAGGAAAACCACCATGCGTGTACCCTGATGATGCTAGAACATTCTGGAAATTCACGTCTGTCTTAATGATGCTGACAGTCACCCCACCCCCGCTGTCGATACCACCGACCACCACATTTATCAAACTGTGGATCAAGCCTGTTCCAGATCCTTTCCTTGCTGTTACTACTCACAACAACCCAGTGGCCCAAGTACAGATGAGGAAACAAGGTTTTGAGAAGCTAATTAACTTGTGCAAAGTTATGCAGCTGGTAAACGTGGCGAGCTTACAGTGAGTGCCTGTTTGCCTGTTGGCGTTTGATCACATGGCCCTGGGAGGTGCCACTGTCCCAGAAGGAAACCAGAGCAAAAAGTGGGGGAAATGTTTGTCCCCCGGGGACCGGAGGCCTCTGGCGTTCACAGCAGCAGGAAAGCCATAGCATGCTGGTGGACGCCCACTTCCTTCACTCCCCGTGTACCGTGTTTGTGGTCTGCATCTCTCAGGTGGAGTCACGTCACATGTAACGGGGTGCAGACATGTGTGTGGCAGCGTGGGAAGGTGCATCCGTGTGGGATTCGGGTGTGCATGCGTGTTTCCGTGTGGGTGCATGGCTGCTCTCCTGTGCTTGCAAAGACCTTGACCAGGCTGAGGGTGCGATTACAGAACTGGGCCTCTCTGGGGAGGGGGATTTCCTCTCTTGCAGTGGGGTTTTCCCAGGCGAGCTACTTAAGCGCAAAGGCCTTGACCTAAACACATTTGTATCCCCAGCTCCCAGCAGAATTTATGCAGAATGTGCACTTGATCAATGCTAGTATCATTCATGCATCAGCGAATATTTCTGAGCTCTTTCTGTGTGCCAGGCACTGTTCTAGGCAGACAAAGACCTGGGGAGTTTGCATCCTAGCAAAGAATGGGGAAGGGGAAAAGATTGATGGTAAGCAGGAAAAAGTATATATATGAGTGGCAGGGTCAGGGGCAGGCAAGGGACCCAGGGGGAGATCACAGTGGAGGTGTGGTGGTCCCAGAGGGTCACTCTGAGGAGGAGATGTTTATGGAACCAAATCACACGGCTGATAGGAGAGAACCAACAGTGAGGGGTGAGGAAGAGCAGGGGCTGGTGATCAAAGGACCGGCAGGGGACTCATCTACTCCTCCGGGGGCTGTGGTCTGTCCGCCGCCCCCCACCCCCCAGACCCACGCCTGTTTTCTGCAGGGCATCCTTTCAGGCTTGAAGAGTCACGTGCATGCACACTCTTCCTCCAAAAAAATAAATGTCATCAGCTGGCCCAGAGGCAGCCTCGAGGCCAAGGCATTGTGACTAGAGAAGAGGACATTCTGGCAGTCATTAGAAATTAAAATGGGCAGCGGAGAAAAGCTGCAGGAATTTCTGGTGTTGATAACCTTTAAGAAAAGAGCAACAGTTACAGCACCAGGATTGTTAACCTGGAAGTAAGGAGACTTGGGGGAGCTGTTTTTGAATATCAGACAGGCTGTCAGGTGGAAAAAGGATTGACCTGTACTGGGCGATTTTAAGGAGAGAATCCAAGCGGAGTGAGTGAAATTAACAGAGAGACAGATTTCAATACAGTGTGTTTTTCCTTCCTTCTCATCCATTCATTCATTCATCCATCCGTTCATTCATTCAGCAAACACCCCCTGGCACTGTGCCGAGCGATGGAGGTAAAACAGAATAAGACAAGAGCCATATCCTCAAGATGTTAGTAATTTCATGGGAAAAACAGACATATTAACAAATCAGTGGTATGCAAAGATGTGGTTCCGAATTCTGGGAGGCCTGAAACTAGTACAATTTGGAAATTCTCTTCAAGAAAAAATAATGCAAGGTTATGAATTTAAAACACAAGCCCTATATAAGTGGGGTGCTACTGAGGGGCCTTGGAGCGGAAGTTTCCATGCTGTGGCCAGGCCTCCCCGGGGTTTCGTGCTGCGGGGCAGGTGGGAATGCCTTCTCTCATGGGGAGCTGGAGGGTTCATTTACTGCAGGAGGCGGGGCAGACACTCGGCAGAGAGGCCGGCAGTGGGAATTCTGGTGTCCACAGTACGGTGGACTTACCTCATGGGTCCTCTGAGTCCTTGTTCTTGGGCTAATTAGTGAGGGCTAAAGACCTTTTCCTTCTTAGTGCTGCTGAGGTTGTCAAAGGCACTTTCCTTATAATTCTGCAGGCTGACCTAGGATCCACCCCACTTCCGGGACTGCATTCTACAGTCACCTGAACTTCAGGAATATACGTGCTGGTGGGGTGTCCGCTGGCACTTATGTGGGGCTGACTGCAAGTCATGCACCCTTCCGACAGCCCCAAATGCTGACAGCTTTAAACCCCACAGCCACCTGGGAGCTGGTGCTGTCATTCTCCCCATTTTACTGCTGATGGAACCAAGGCACAGAGTGGGTAAGTAACTTACCCACAGATGCACAGCTAATAAGTGGAGGGCCTGGGCTTTCAAGGGGCGTAGTCTACTTGTGGAGCCCAGTGCACCTGCTGTACTGCCTCTCCATGATCCTTGCTGCCTAATTCTCTCACAGCCATAGCCTGGAAACACCCCGAGGGGCCAAGATCGGAGAATGGCTAAAATACATCTGTAGAATGGAATCATGTGTGTTTGATCCACACAAAGAGTTCTTACCAGCACGTTGAAATGCTTTGATTACTAGGTGTGAAGGTGGAATACACAGAAATAAGACCAAGTATTAACTATAACCGGGTGTTAACAGTGCTTGAACCCCCCTCAGCCTTTGTACCCTCTCCTGGACAGCTATACAGGCTCGTTCGTTCATGCATCCGTTCAATAGGATTGGAGGCGTGCCTGTTACACACACGATGGTGGGGATACAGGAGTGGGGAGCACATGGTTTCTGCTCTCATGTAGCTCACAGGCCATTCTTCTCTCTGCTCGCTCTGCCTGTACTTTCTCCCTCCGTGTCACACCAGACGTATATTCTAGGAGCCCCCATTGGTCCCCAGTGCCCTCAGATCCAGCCCCTCCTTGCCCCTGGTGCCTCATTTGTCAAAGGGACCAGGGGACCCATAGCCCTTCCGGACTTCAGAGTCTAGGCTCTTCACAGTTGCCGGCAGCAGGCCTCGCAGGCATAACTTGCATCATTAGTAGCTTCTGGAAAGGTCAGGCACCTGACAGCTGAAACCACGGCAGCCACCAGTAGTGAATGTCCTCCCACTGCTCAGAGGTCCAGCCCTGATTGACAGCCGGGCTGGAAAGGAGGAAGTGAGGGCCCTGGATCCCTCAGAAGAAGCTTCAAGATGGGTCTCCACTTGCCACTGTGTTTCCTTAACCTGCTGAGCTCTGTTCTCTTGATAGATGGGGTCGGTCCCACCCGCCAGGGGAGATGGACCCCACAGGCAGGTGCAAGCTGTCGAGGGTTCAAGGCCCTGGAGTAAGACGAGCCTGGCAGGCACCTGTGTCTGCCTCCCTCCAGCTCTTGAAGCCTGAGCAGGTCTCCCACTCTCTGCGACTCAGACTCCCCATCTGTAAGAAAGGGGACAATCTTAGTGCCCTCCTGCAAGGGATTGTGAGGATTAAACGAGATGATGGCTCAAAAAGCTGGGCCTCGGGCCTGGCCCACAGTAGATGCTGCACCAGTTACAGACATGCTATCATTGTTATTATTGGTGGCTGGGCCACCCTGTGGTGTGACACGGGTGAGGACGGGAGCAGGGCTTCCCTCCCTGCAGCTCCAGGAGGATGTCTGGCTACAGCAAAGACATTTCTTCCATGAACAGATGGACATTCCAGGGATAACTGCTGCGGCCAGGCCCAGAGTCTGGCGGGCACCTCTTTCTGCCTCCCTCTAGCTTGACACTACCAGAGGTATGGAAATTTCCTATGAACTTTTAGAAGCCCAACCTACAGACTGAGTCATCCTCTAAAGACTAGTTTTTATTGTAGTCATGCCCATCTGATAAGCATTTGGGCATTACCAATAACCTTTGCTCCTAAAGGGCATCCAGTCGTGTCCTTCCTCCTTTCAGTGCCCATGTCCCTTATGGCCCTGGGACAGAGTTCAAATTCTGCAGCAGGACGGACAAAGCTCACCGTGACCTGGGCCCCCCAAGATCCTCGGCCTTATCTCTGCTCTCCCAGCCCCGCTCCACCTTCTGCTGATCACAGCATCATTTTAAGAGTAATATTAAATGTGGACTCTGATGACAGATGGCCTGAGTTCAAATCATGCCTCTGCTCCATACTGTGCCCCGTTGGGCAGGCCACGTAACCGCTCTTTTTTTTTTTTTTAGATTTTTTTTTTTAATTTATTTTTCCCCCGAAGCCCCAGTACATAGTTGTCTGTCATAGCTGCACATCCTTCTAGTTGCTGTATGTGGGACGCGGCCTCAGCATGGCTGGAGGAGTGGTGCCTCGGTGCGCACCCGGGATCCGAACCCGGGCCGCCGGCAGCGGAGCGCACGCACTTAACCGCTAAGCCACAGGGCCGGCCCTCACGTAACCGCTCTTAATCTGTTTCCTCATCAACATTGTGGTTAGTCCGGCCCTTGCGGTTCTTGTTATGATTGTAAGACGCGCTCAGCAACAGGCATCACGAAACTTTGAAAAAACAAGGTTTATTACTCACAGGTCCTGGGGGGCACATGGCACACCAGGGCCACACATCGAGGTCACAGGTAGAGAGAGTGCGGACCTGGGGATCTGCCTTTATTGGGGTGTCTAGAGTTTTACTGGTTCACTCTTTATTGATGAATTTCAAACATAATGGGAATTAGGGCACAGGAAGTTTCAGAAGACAGGGCCACTCAAGTAGTCAGTTATCTAGGCCGCCCAGGGCTTTCTAAAGGGCAACAGCATGGGTGGGGCCGCCTGGCTCTCTATCTAGCTGTGCAGCTAGCAGTGTGTTTATTAGAGATGGGTGTCTTTGAAATAGATGACTTAATCAAAAGCTGAATGTCAGTTACCTACATTGTGATCAAAAAAGCTAATTTTCAGGCATTTGCGCTGATATAGATGTGGCTATGGCTATAGATAACAACATGGACACAGATACAGATACAGATGTGGATAGAGATAACCTCTGTTCTCATCACCTTCAATAACAGTCACGCTACATGAAGTAACTTTCATGTCCCAGGACTTGGACTATATAACTTGCATATGCTCGGCCCTCCACCTAGAGCGCCCTTCTCTTCCCGCCTTCCTGGTTATACCATCCCTCCTTCAACACTCAACTCAAGCATCGCCTCTCCTGAGAATCCGTCCGCCTCGCACCCCATCCTCCCTCTGCACCCCGCTCAACACAGTGCTTGTCGTGTGTGGCCTGCCTGCACATCTGTTTTCCCACTGAGACTGGGAGCTCCTTGGGGAACGAGAGTGTGTGATTCATTCTTCGTGGGGACTTATTGAGAACCCCACCTGTGCCAGGTGCATCTTTGCATATCCAGGGCCAAGAACGGATGTGTGAAGGCACGCACAGTCTGTCCACTTGTCTCAGCCACACGGAGCCAGAGTCAGCTGCTGGTTTGATGAACAGGACATACAGCTCGCTGACCACTCTGCTGGGCCAGACATAGGCCTGGGCCTCCTTGGGGATTCTTTCTCTCTTCTTCAGCCCCCTTAGGCTTCCATCAGCCTTGCCCACCTCCTCTGACCTCTGTCTCCAGCTTTTGGAGAACTGAAAATGGGGGGATCCCGTGTTGGGGGCTCATGGTCCTTTAACTTTTAATTTCTCTGCTGCTCCCAGCTTGGCCTGCACGCTTGCCAGAGCACCTGCTGTTTATAGATCTGTGTGCTTCGGGATAATTTGAGCACGCCCTGCCAAAGTAGTTCACCACCTTTCTGATCTGGATCGTGAGGAGGAGGAAGAAGGTCATGGGAGGAAGCCAAAGCCAGCCTGTCTGAAATCCATCTGGCAATCATGTCCTGTGTGCTGTGTCCCAGGGCCACACGGGGAAGAGACCAAGTTGCTCAATGGTCTTCATGTAAACACTTGCTCACAGGCACCAAAAATATCCTCTGTGCCTGGGGATTGGCATCAGAAAAAGAGAAGGAAGGGAAGGCCTTGGGGGCAGGGGAGATAAATTCGCTCATTCTGCTGGTTGGGTAGAATGGGATGGGCTCCCTGCACTTTGAAACCACAGCAGATGGACATTCACTTGACTGGAAGGAGAAGGGCAGGGGCCGTCTCCTTCCCGCTGAATCCCCAGTACCTGGGTTAGAGGGGGGTCACTCGTGGAGCGTTTCTTGAGTTGCCCTGAACAACTGTCATACTGTGACTGTGTAGGGTTCCATCAAATGGCAGTACCATATTCCTTAACCACCTCTGTTACTGCATACTTATGTATAATATATATCAACATATATCATTATCATCAGCATTTTTCTAAACAGCACTGTGTTGAACATCTTTATGCTTCTAGCATTTTCCTTCATTTGAACTATATCCTGGGGATACATTACAAGGGAGATCCTGAAAATGTTTTTAGGGTTCTTGCCACCTCTTAGCAATTGTGACTTTGTCGCGGAACGAAGAGAGGAAGGCAGACTGGAGGACAAGAGCTGGAAGATGATCCCTGCGGGGACAGGGAGAGGGACCAGTGCAAAGGCCCGGAGGCAGCAGCAGTGGATCTTGTAACAGCAAGTGGATCTGCTTTCAGCTGGGTCCAGCATGCAGGTCAGGGAGGGCTGACGAGTGATGGTGAGGAGTTGGGGAGGGATGGAGACATGAAGGAGGGGCCAGGAAGCTGGGACAGAGGACCCTGCTCCTGAAGGAGAGCGAGCCGTTCTCGTGCCCTTCCTGTCTTTGGAGTAGTGTTCCAGGAAGTGTTAGGAAAGGAGCTCTAGCAGCTGTGTGTAGGGTGGGCTGGAGCCTCAGGCTCACCCCAAGTCCATTCATAAAATGGGACATTAGTAATTCACAGGGGAAAAACCTATGCCTTCAGCACAGACAAGGATCCTGAAATTCCGGTTGTCTGCAACGTCTGTAGGTCGTTTGCCCTGGTTCCCAGGGTGCCCCAGATTTCGGGAATTTTACAGGACTCCAGGGTTTGAAGGCGCCACAGGTCTCCATGGAACTCAGAGGGCCACCGAACTGGGAGGGAAACAGAATGCCCACACTGCGTGGAAACCCAGGGTCTCCCCGAATTCCAGCATCCAGTGGAAATCCAGAGAGCGGTGGCCCCTGAGTAATGCCACTGAAGAAAAAGTACTCGAGAAAGACAAATTAATTTACTCCTTCAGCTCTGGCCTGGCACTGAATTAGTTCCTTAGTGGTTTGAATGAATGAATATGGGAATGAGTGAGGGAGCGAGCCAGTGAAGGAGGCGTGAGGCAGAAGATGTCCTTTCAAAGCCGTGTCTCTCAGCCATGAATGGAACACTACCCCACCACACCACACCCACACACACACACACATGCGTGCACACACACACCTGGGGAGCCTCCTGGGAGTTTGTAGGTAGGGCCAGGGTTGCTATACACCCTACAGCATGGACAGTCCTGCACTGGGCAGGAAGAACAGTCTAGTCTAAATTGCCAAGATCCCTCTTCGAAAACCCTGGGGGGCCTCTGGTGTCAAGCAGCCTGGCGTGGTATCATGCAGGAGCTGTCAAACTTCTTGTTTTCAGGATCCCTTTTCACCCTTAAACATTCCTGATGGTCCCAAATGTCTTTTGTTTGTGTGGCTTATATCTGTTATTATGTATCATATTAGTTATTTAAATGGAGAAATTCTTTTACATATTTATTGCTTCGTTTAAAAATAATAGTAATAAGTCCATCCCATAGTAACATAAATATATCAGAAAAGCAACTTTCCAAAACGAAAAAGAAAATTAGTGAGGAGGGTGGTATCGCTTTACAGATCTCTTCAGTGTGTGGCTTAGAGGAGAACATCTGGGTTCTGTGTCTGCTGCTACATTCCATCTGGGACAAAATCCCCCCGTCACTTCCCCCTGGGAAACCCCACCGTACGTTTCTGAGAGTGAGAAAGCAAATGATGCCTTAGGAATATTATGAAAATGGTTTTGGCATCATGGGCCCCCCAGAAGGCCTCGGTGACCCTCAGGAGCCCCTGGAACGAAACGTAAGAAGCTCAGGTGCAGTGGTTAAGAACGTGGCTTCTCAAGCAGGTGCCCGTGGGGGCGGGGCTCACAGCCCAGGCCCACCTGCAACCAAGTGAGTGACCTTAGCAAGATATTTAACTTTCCCGTGCCTCACCTGCATCCTCTATAAGATGGGGGAATCATACCTACTTCACAGGATTATTGTGGGAATTAAATGAGTTAATATGTATGAGGCTCTTAGAACAGTGCCAGGTACATATTAAATTACACAGAACTATGTAAGTTACATATGTGTACACACATATGCACATACATGCTATATGTGTATGTACATACAGTACATACAATATATACATATATTTGTGTATATATACACACTATATAGGTTACATTTACTATGCTATTCTAAAGCCAATTAAAAATCTTTTATAAGTTACTACAGCAAAGGTCACCATTTTGCATCATGACTAAGAGACCCCGCAGACCTCTGCTCCACCTCTCTGCTTCCCCAGAACCCAGGTCAAGGGCAAGGTGACAACTCGGGACTGTGCTCCTCATTTTCCCTTTCTCCATTTGCGGGTGAAGCCACTGTCTTCCTTTAGCCACCTGATCGAGAACGTCTGGCCACCTGCCGTGCCGAAATCAAAGAAGGAACCCACGGACCTGGCCCCGGGGATCCCTCGAACCCCAGACTCTCCCGAAGGGCTGCCTGGTGCTCTGTCAGGGGCGTGTCTCACAGGGAAGCGTTTTCCTGGGATGTGTTCTGTCTGGATGCTCTCAGAGCTTTACAAAGTCGTATGCATGTCCTTAGCCTTTGAAAGTACACATAGGTTCAAAAAACAAAAAAGAAAAGATAAAAGCTTGGCTTAGATTATCTCCCCACAGCGTCAGAGCATGTGAAGGGCTCGGGGGTCTCTTACTAAAGCGCTGGGTCCTCTCGCCCCTGCTTCCTGTGCCACCAGGTCCTCAACGCCACGCTCGCCTGGAAGACATTCTGAATAGGCCTGCGTTCACGGCGGCCCTCCCCACTCTGGCTTATTCATTAATTTGATTCACAGATATCAATGGAATGCCTCCTGGTGCCAGGCAGGGTCCAGAGCTGGGGAGCTTCAGAAACTAACAAACAACAATCCCTTGTGAAAGGTACATTCTGGTGGGGGCGACTTCTGATAAACTACAAAGGTAACCAATAGAACCAGGATTTGTAGGAAGGTGAGAAGAGCTATGAGAGAGAGAGAGGACAGAGGACCTGGGGGTGTTGCTGGTGGAGGGTGACCAGGGCTGGGCACACTGAGAAGAGACAGGTGAGCAGACTTGGAGGAAGTGAGGGCGTTATCCGTGAGGGGACCTGGAGGGGACAGCCATTGCCAAGCCCTAAGGTGGGAGGAGTGTGCCTGGCGAATCTAAGCCACAGAGAGCTGGGGGAGCCCCTGCAGAGTGAGTGAGGGGCCGCTAGATGGTCAGGGAGGAAGAGGGAGGCCTCCTTGGCGTTTGGGTGACACGTGGCTCCAAGGGTGTGACACTGTGCCTCTCGATGGATTTCAGTGACTTCTTGTGACTAATTCCTCAGTTCCTCAAATATGCACCCTCACCTCCCCTGGGAAACCACCCAGCCCCATCGCTGAGCTTGGAGCCCCTCCTCTGGGTACCTGTGACATCCCGTCTTGATCTCTACTACATGTGGAAGTGAGTCCACCTGCCAGACTAAGACCCATTAGAGGGTCTTGCAGTTTTCTCTCTGTAAGCAGGAGATCTGGCTGGTCCTGGGTTTCAGGAGCTCCTGCCCTTGTCCAGGAGCACTGCCCCTGATCTCTAAGCCCCTAGGGCCCTTCTCAAATGCGGGCTCTTCTCTAGGGCCCTTTTCATCCTGTCCCCCAATCTCTCCTCCATCAGAACCCCCCATTCTCTCTGTGCCCCTCCCAAGGCACGCAGCCATTCTGCCTGGCATTTGCCTGTCTGATTCCCCCGCTGGATGCTAATTCCACAGGGCAAGGGCTGGGGCTGCTGTGCAAACAGCAGTCTGAACTCTGTGTGTGTCGCCTTCTGCATCGTGGCCAGAGAGATCTAGGATGTTGTGCACCGGCTGCTCTGTTCCATCAGGGTAAGGAGCAGCGACTAGAAGATTTGCCCCAGAGGCCTCTGATGCCTGGCCTGTGCCATGCTCCTGTGCTCCCGAGCCGCTGCGTGCACCCCTCTAGCTGCACCGCACCACCGGCTCAGAGCTTGCAGCCTCCATGGTCCCTGCACGGGCTGTTCCTCTGCAGGAGCACCCCTGTCCTATCTCTTCACCCAGCACATCGTCTGCTGGTCCTTACTCACTCAACGCAGGGGCACCCCCTTGGCGAATTGTCCTCATGTCCCATCTCCTTTTGCGCCAGCCCCTGCCCCTCTCTTGGTGGCGTGTTCTCATCTCACCCCGATGTTCTGTGAGGGTCTGATGTGCCAGAAGGATTCACGTGGCCCTGCCCTCTGAGCCCTGACCGTCTGGAGCAGGGGCAGTGAAGTTGATCTGTAAAGGGCCAGAGAGTAAATATTTTCGGTTTTGCAGGCCAGATTGTCTCTGGTGTGACTGTTCAGTTCTGCCATTGTGGGGCAAAAGCAGCCACAGGCAATACACAGACAAACTAGTTGTGTTCCAGTAAAGGTTCATTTACAAAATAGTCGGCTGGCCAGACTTGGCCCGTGGGCTGTGGTTTGCTGACCCCTGGTCTTGACTCAGTCTGGGCGATGGAGGGAAACAGTCTGACCAGCCCAATGTGTTTCACTATTTGCTAATCCCAATGCCCCCCCAACCCCCCGTCCGCACTGGACAGGGACTCTTCCAGGGCACAGATTGTGGTGCCCTCAGCATCACCCTCAGTGTCCAGCCCAGTGCCTGACAGGGCAGGCAGCCAGGAGACTGAATGAGTCAGTGAGTGAGTGAGTGACCCTCTGCAGGAGCTGAGCCTGGCCACCTGGACTGGACCCAGCCCCTTCCCTCCCAACACCGAATGCTGGGGAGCAGCGGGCTGTGCTGTCTGGGGCCCCTGGGCATTAAACCAAATGACTTGAATGAGCTCTGGGTGGGGATGGGCGCCATCCCCTCGTGGTGGCCCTGGGAGCATTCAGCTCAGCCCTCCAGACTCTGACACCCAGGGAAGGCCTCCCTCCTGGCGACAGCTCACAGATTTCTAAGCGCCCAGCCTTGACCATGACCCACATGAATTGACCTCTCCATGGAGCTACGATGGGTCCAGGGCAGCTGGAGCTTCCTGTTTGCCGTTAGTCCCTGAAAAGGAGGCACTGAGGCGTGAGACCCGCCTGGAGACCAGCTGTCGCCCCCCTGCGCCAGGATCTCTGCATGGCCCTGCCTTGAGTCCTGGCATACACATGGGCAGCGCCTCGTGTGCTCCAAGATCCACACCCATGATTTCATTATCACAACCTGTGCCGTGGATATTATGATCCTCCTTTTACACAGGGCAAACTGAGTCACAGGAATGGTTCTTACCGGAGGCTACACAACGCGTGGGCAGACTCAGGATTTGAATCCAGCAATCTGACACCAGGGCCTTTGCTCGTAACCCCGATGCCAGGCTGACGTGCAGTAGAAAGGATTCAGAGCTGGAGGGAACCAGAGTGCATCAAACTCACCCACCACCCCAACCCCCTGTAGGACAACTTTGCACAGAGAACTGAAGCAATTTGCCCAAGCTCACACAGCATTGGTAGTAGAGGCAGGATTTGAACCTGGGTGATTCGAGTCCCAATCCAATGCTTTATCCACGGGCCCAAACCCCTCTTTTCTTGGGACCTGTAGAAAAACAAAAGCAAGGTTCTCCCCAACCCAGAATAAAACAACCTCTCACCGTGTCCTTTGTTAAAATGTAGCCCTTTTTCCAGGTGGGTGACAATATGAACGTGCACCTTAGTTAGCATGGTTGGGCGCCCTGGGCCTGGGATCATCCAGATGTGGGTTCAAGAATCAGTTCTCAGGTGGGCTTGGGCAGACCTCACCACTCTGACCCTCTGGTTTCTCATCCGGCAGCTGGGGCTGCAGGGCTCCCTTGGCTGGGTCTTTCTGACAATGAAGTGCAGTGATGTATCTGAGTGTCCAGTATCCCGGTCCCTTGGCCCTCAGCAGATGCGGCCTCTCGTCTCCGCTGCCTCGTTAGCTCCTTCGTGCACTGTGTCCCGGGGACCAACCGCGCACCCCGCCCCTGCACTGAGCTGTCGCCTTCCTCCAGGGATTCCTCTGTGCGTGGTCGCCCTGACCCCATCCTGTGCGGTGTTCCAAGTCCAGGAGACCACGCTGGGCTATTTCCACCTCGGGGGCCGTGGCAGCTCCCTTCGGTTCCCGCCCTGTAATTGCAGGATTTTGCAGTGGTTTCTCTGTTGCCTGAAAGTCCTGGTGTTCTCTCCGTTTCTCTCTGACATATAATTGTATCTCAGGAAGCCGCAGCAATTAGGCCCCTGGCCCCTGAGTGGATGCCTTTTTCTATGGAGACAGATGTCTGCGTGAAAAGGAAGACTTTAGCTGGGGAAGCAAACTATGATTAGACAAACTCTTTAATGAGGCCCTCACAGGGCTTTGGCTCTGGGTGGTTGGGGAGCCTTCAAGTCTTCATCAACACTTTCTATCTTCCCTCCTCCTGATCTAGAACAATCTGCAGGAGCCTGGAACGTGGGTGCTGGCTGGGGAATGAGTGATGGGGGAGGGAACAGCAGAGGGTGAGGGCCTCTGGTGTCCAGGAGACTCTCGGCTGGGGAGAGTTGTCATATTTGCAGGCGACGGGGGGATCCTCGGCTCAGGAGCTGCCGGAATGCAGGCCACGTGGAGCCCAGGCCAGCCGTCCAACGCGAGGCTGCCTCTGCGAGGCCTGAAAGAAATGGCGGGGCCCACTCACCTGCAGACCAGTTATGTCACCTGGAGGTAGTAATGTCACCTGGGGGCTAAGAGCTCTGGCCTTGGTTTGTGTCCTGGCTGTACCGCTCACAGGCTGGGTGACCTTGGACAAGTTCTCAACCTGTGTTTCAGATTTTCATCTGAAAAATTAGGATGATAATAGTTCAGTCAACCCTCATTAAAATCAGATATTTTTTGAGCAGTCATAAATCTGTTACCTTAGCAGAGTGAGGACCCCACTGCAGGCCCTGGGGAGGTCCTGGGAATCCCATAAGCATTGACTGTGCGTTTGACACAGAGCAGGAGAGGTGGCTGGCCGTGCCGTCCTGGTCTCCATCAGCTCCTTCCATCTACGGTGGGACTCTTCTGAGGGCTGCACATCAACTCCTGATCCATCCTGGCAATGCCCCTTTGAGGTAGGTGCCAGTTTTAGCATCACCAGCCTCGCTACACAGAGGAGGAAAAAAAGGCACAGAGAGGTTAAGAGACTTGCCCAAGCATGCCCAGCCAAGATTTGGCAGACCTGGATTCAGACTCAGGCAACTTGGCCCCGTAGTCCATGTGCTTAACCACTAGGCTTTCCTGCTTCTCGGAAGGGAGGGAGGAACAGCTGTGCGCTTGTGTGGTTCTCACGATGTGATGTGTGCTGTGACCAAGGCGTGCACGGGGATGGGGCGGGGTCTGTCTGGCTAATGTGGGCCTGCGCCTCCCAGTCTCTGTCTCTATGGTGTTTGGAGGACGGAGCACCCCTCCATGGAGGGCTGTGACCCACCTCCCCCAGGAGGCCACGCAGCTCCCCTCTGGTCTGCTCAGAAGGCAAGAGGCCCCCATCGGCTTTCTGGAGCCCCTGGAGCAGGCAGGGAGCTGCCGAGCAGGGTGGGGGCGGGGCCCGGACCCATCTGTTTGGAATTAGACACAAATTGAGCACAGTTGGCCAGAAACCGGCTCCATTAAGCCAGAAAGCCGAGTTTGGAAACACTCTGCCAAGTGTCTGAGCAGAGCCCACTCTCCTCTTGAGGTTCCATCCGGCTCTCTTTGCTCCAAGGCTCGTTTTCGAGCACCCTCTCTGTGCTGGGCTGGGGGACAGACATGAGGACACCTTTCCTTGCCTTGTGAGGGTGTTAGGAGGGGGACAGTGTGCTGGGGGCACACCTCGAGACCAGAGAAGGACTTTACTCCAGGGAGGACAAGGGTGACAAACAACAACAATAATAATAGTCTCTATTATGTGCTTACGGGGGGGCCAAGGGCTTAACATTTTACCCATTAGGTCAGTATTAGTTTTGTCTCCAGTTGATGGATGAAGCCTAGGCTCCTAGGGGTTAACTAGCAAGACCCCACAGCCACTGAATGACTGTGCCGGGATTTGAACCCAGGCTTTCGGATGCCAGTGCCCGGCTCATGTGATGTGGCCAGCTGTGGTGTGGCGTAAAGAACTCCAGGATCCAGTCAAAAGGCCTGAGTCCCATTTCTTGCTCTGTCTCTTACCAGCTGTGTGGCCTCAGGCAAGTCGGTTGACCTCTCTGAGCCTCAGGCCTTCGGCTAAGACATATAGTACATATGACATTGTAGTACCTTCCCACAAGGGCAGTGCGAGGCGATCCAGCCACAGCGAGCCTGTGATGTGCTTCGAAAGTCAGAAAGGACCTGTCTGTGCTTCTGGGTGAATGTGTCACCGTCCCCTTGGCTTTTTAGTTAGGGGTTGGAGAGATGAAGGTGGGGTCGGGCCCGAGGGAGCCCCTAGGGATGGTGTTCCCAAGCCCTCCTTCCTGGGATCCATTTGGGTTTCTTTTTGAATTTAAAAAAAATTTCCTGGATCTGCATTTGCACATGTCTCCTACCTCCTCTTCCTTGCTGGTGTCCTAGATTGCCTCCGATTTCTCCCTCTCTGCTCTGGGTCTGAGCCTCTGCACAGGAAACCCCATGTCCTGGGAGGCTGTCTGTGTAAGTCATCCCTTGAGGGATGGCCAGGTCAGAGTCCTGGAGGCTCCTGCTCTCCGTTGGGCTCTGGAGGTCTAGGTACCACTGTTTCCTGGGGTTGGTTTGGTTGGTTTTGTTTTTTTTCTTTTTTTGATAGTATTATTTTCGGATCATAAAAGTAACCATGTCCACTGAAGAAAATCCTGAAAAGAGAGAAAAGTGTAAAGGCCCAGGGGAAGAAAAATCCTGCAGATCTGCCCATCTTGGAGAGTACCTATCTTAGCATTTTAGAATATTTCCTCTCACTGTATTTCTGGTTCCTGTATTGTTAAAACTGTAATTCTGATTCCGATATCGTCCTTTGTTTTTTCCAATTTAAGGGTATATGTTTCAGAAGATGTTTCCTATGTTATTTGAAAATCTTCGTGAGCATTATTAATGCTGCAGACTTTTCCGTCATATGACAGATACTTGAACGTTAACATGATGTACTTGATAATTTGCTGAGGGTGGAGCGTGTTGGAGGTCTCTGGCATTTTGCTATTAAAAATTAACACGATGATAAACCTCTTTGGGCACAAAACTCTGTCTGCACGTTGGGCCATTTCCTAGACTAGATTCCTGGCAGGGAATTTCGGGGTGGAACCCGAGCGCTTGTGGAGGCTTCTGATGCCCCGCGTGAATGTCCTTCTGTTCTAGATGAAGGCTCTGGCGGACCAGAGCTGGCGGGAACAATGTCTCCGCTGCAGGGGCCTCTGTTTCTGCTGAGAGGGGATCGGAACCCACGTGCTCCGACTCAGAGGGAAGATACCAGATGGGCCAGACCCCACGTCTTTTCTCCGTTACTTTGAAGCTGCTCTAGGAGTCCCGATGACCTAAATTAAGTTTCACTTGGCGCTGGGACAACTAGCAGTGCTGGGAAGGCAGAGCGTCAGGACACGGGAGCTTTTGCGATGCTGGACGGGGTTCACGTGGAATACAGACAAAACAGCGCACGTGTGTGCGCACACACTCGCCACATTCTCCGTCCATCCGCTGCTCCTCATCCTTCCTCACTGGCCTCTGGATATTGGACCTATTACGCATTTTACTTCTTTGCTGATTCTCTCCTGCGCCTAGAATTGAAGCTGCCTTCACTGTTTTGCTCCCTGCTGTAGCCCTGCCTCCTGGAACATCACCTGGCGGTGGCAGGTGTTCAGTAAATAAGAATGGAATGAATGGTGAATGGGGGAAAATGTAAAGACCCCCTCACAGGTCGCCCCAGGGGGTTGTTATAAGTACCAATACTTGACCATGTTCATTGAGTGAGTTCTCGATGTGTGCCTGGCATGTGTCCCCAGATGCCTCCCATGTCACCTGACGAGGTGGCTCTGTTATTGTCCGATGTGTTTCCTCACTCCCGCCACTTTGACATTATAACAGAAGCATTTCCCCACGTTTTTAAAAATTCTTTATGAACTGGAATTTTTCTTCTTTTAACATATATAAGAACGTTCCGGAATGTGCTTGCTACTCTCCCTGACACTTTGGATAGCTCTGGTGTTTACCTTGGAGTGGAACTGCTGGGACCTGGAGTATGCCTCTATGTAACGTGCCCCAGTACTGCCAGCTGGTTCCCCAGAATGACTAATGTGTCCACCTTCCCGTTGACGGGGCGTGAGCTTCCCTGTCTGCACACACCCGCCAGCACTTGGCATCACAGTGCCTTCCAATATTTGCCAGGCTAATAGGTGTCAAGTGAGGTCTCATCCTGTTTTCATTTGCTTTCTCTGATTGCTAATGAGACCTCAGACCTCTGTGCCCACCCTGCCCTCAGCCCGGACCCTCACCCACCCCGGGCTCGCCCTCTCTTCTGCTTGTTCTTCAGGATTCAGCGTAGACATTCGCCCCTTCATCAGGCTCTGGTCCCGGGCCTCTCCTCTCTGCTCCTTCTAGAATAGCAGGCTAAGATAGTGTTTACAGACCCAGCTCTGGAGCCTCGCATCAGCAGACTGATCAAAGTCTGCTCCAGCACCTATAAGCTGTGCAACCTAGACCAAGGGCCTTAACCTCTCAGATCCTCAGTGTCCTCACCTGCAAACCAGGGATTAAAACTGGCACCTCCTGGGAGAGTTTTCTTGAGAATTAGGTGAGATTATTTATGCAAAGAGTTTGGTCCCTAGTGTAGCTGAGTAACGGTAGCTTTTGGGTGGCAGAGCCCTTGCCGTCCTGCCTTGTCATCAACTGCTTACTGACTGGCCCCTGCAGCCTGGGAGGACTCCAGGGTGGGGCTGCCTTCAGTGCTGCGTTCTATTTCCAGCTCCCGGCAGTGCTGGGCAGACAGTCAGACCTTGAAGGAACCGTGTCAGCCTTGCTGGAGGAGAGTTCAGCATCAAATGATGGGTTGGTCTAGATGCCTTTTTAAAGTCCCCACCAACCCTGAAATTCTCTAATCAGGAAATTACCCAGGAAAACGTTCTCCTCGCAGGGTCCTGTCTAAGATTTCTAAATGGGGCTTTATTACTCACTGCAGGTAATTATATGAGGCTGCTGCAGTGGCAGGGAGCTCGTCATGGCCTGATGGCTGGTTGGTGCATTTTGGAGGCTATCATCTTTCCGCTGACCAGGGTATCGGAATCCTGGCAGAGGCAGGGTGGTGGGAGCCAGCCCTGGAGGACTCAGCTTCAAGCTGGCGGCCCTCCACTCTCTACCCCAGGGGGTGGCAGGTCAGCTTCTCATGTGAATAATATCAGGGATGTCACGGACAACAGAAGCAGAGGAGACCTTTAGAACATCCAGCCCAGGGGTCACAGCCTCATATGTCCACAGGGGCCCTGTGGGCAATAAGAATGGAAAAAGGCCTGGGTAAGGCAGTAGAGAGTGGTGGGGCCTACGGCAAACTGGAAAACTGACCAGGGTCTGACCCAAGGAGATGGCTGCTGCTCCGCTCCAAGGGATTGTCGCTGTGGGGAAGGTGAGCCCAGGGTTCCTGAATATTCCCCTCCTTTATCCAAGGAAGGCAGAGGTCCAGATTTTTATGTGAAGCTTTCTGATTTTTACAAGTTGCAGCTAGTTCAAATTTTTGTCAATTGCTGTGCAGTGCGGACAAAGCACACTCATGAGACAACAGCTTCTGTATCTTCTGATTTAGCACAATCTTGGGGAAAGCGAGGGACTCACCAAACGTCCCTGGGGAGGTAGTGACCCTGGTGGACGTAAAGCACGATCCTTTGTGGCTGAGTCCGGGCGTGTTGCCTACCACCCTGATGGGATCTCACCACCGCCTCTTTCCGAGGCAGGAACTGAAACCCAGAGAAGGAAGGGACTCGCTCTGAGCCACGCAGCTTGTGATGGCAGGTCTGGAGGAGGGCTGGAGCTTTGGGACTGTCCAGCCACTGTGCTGCCACAAACAACCCTGGGACGGTTTCAGTGAAAGCCTGACTGGGAGCTTGGCACGGGGCAGATTCTGACTCACCGCCAATCAGCAGGAAATGGCTCGCGCACCAGTGAGCAGGAAGCCGCCAGGCACTACGGCTGCCCGGGGAGAGCTGTGTGTGCATTTGCTAAACTAAGGCTTTCAGTCCCGAAGGTGCAGAGAGCTACTCTGGCCTCTTTGTGGAGGGTCCTCCAACTGATGCCCGCAGTCTGATCGAAGGACGTGTTCTAACCCTGAACTGCATTCTTCAAGAGTCTGCCTGGAAAGGCCCAGGCTCAGTGGGGGATGTTTATTCTCCTTTGTGGTCAGCCACAGGCTTGGGGAAATGAACCTGGGCTTGGAGTTGTGAGCAGTTCCAGTTCACCATGTCCTGGCTGTAACACCGGGCTGGCTTTTTCAATCATTGTGGCCCTGCCAGCCACAAAGAACTATTGTGAGAGTGTAGTTAAGAAGACAGATCTAAACTGCCAAGGCAAAGGCTAGAGAAATATGAACTATTTTCAGTCTTATATTCCTCCTCCCTGAAGGGTGACATTTGAGCTGGGACAGGAATGATAGGAAGGAGTCAGAGAATTCAGCAAGTGCAAAGGCCCTGAGGCAGGAAGGGGCTTGGAGAGTTCAAGAACGGATATGGATGGAGTTAGCAGGACTGGAACACAGAGAGCAAGGGAGAACGTGTGAGGCCAAAGCAGAGAGAGGTGGCCCGGGACTGCCAGGAGCAGGGTGCAGTCTCTGGAGCACGGACGAGCTGCCTGGTATCTTACGGGAAGATCCTCTCCCCTGAGGTGGTGGCAAGGAGCTGCTCTCTGAGGCAGGCCCTTCTACCAAGGCCAGGACTGTGGGGTGGGAGCACAGAGAGTTCCAGAAAATGGAGAAGATAATGCGGAGGGCGAGGACTGATTACCCGAAAGACATCAAGGAGGGGAGGGGTAGGCCATCTGGGCTGTGGCATGTGAGTAGGGTTTGGCTGGACAGTGGGAGGGAGATGAATATTCCCGATAGGGCTCGGGATCAGCAGAGAGGCCAGTATGGAAACGAGCGGTGTTGCTTCTCTCTCCGTATGGAAGCTGTGTGCGAGCCACAGGCCTGAAGAGAAGGCCTGAGGCCCTGGACTAGGAAGGGCAGGGACAGACCTCAAGGGTCTTTACAGGCAGACCCATGTAATGTGTGGACCCCACCTCTCCACCTGGCGCCCCAGGAATGCAGGACCCCGCCGTCCCCCATTCTTTCCAGCCTCACTCATTTGCGCAGAGGTCCAAGGCCCAGGAGAGAATCTCGCTTTCTGAGAATGCAGACGTCTGAGGAGCCCCCAGGGACCCCTGTGCTCCTGTTGTGGGAAGGCAGCCTGTGTGTGACCATCGCACAGAGAGGGCGCGCAGTGGAGGACAGGGCTCACCAGCAGGAGACCGGGCAGCGTTAGAAGGAAGGAAGGCGGCCAGAGGCGGCCCTTACTTTCCTGATCGCTGCCATCCGCTTCTGTCCCGGAGCAGGAGGCGCGCCCGCGCTTCGCTCCATGCTCCCATACGGCGGTGAGCAAGAGCATGTGGCTCCCGTCCACTCTGAGCTCACCTGTGACCCCAAAACCACGATGAAGAGCACCCATCCCATTGCCAGGGAGCATGCTGTCAGGCGGGACAGGGTCACACGGAGAGTGAGCCAGAGGTTGGTCGGTGGTGTCACCTTGGAGATTCCGCTATGTAAGAAATGACATCTCTGTTGTTGGTGTCACTGCAGTTACTGTGCGGTAGAGCCACTCGTCATAGCTCGTTGGTCCCTTGCGTTCCTTCTGTGCGTGTGTGTGTGTGTGTGTGTGTGTGTGTGTGTGTCCTTCTCATCTTGTAAAGACACACACACACTCATCCTTGCATGTCATGACTATTGGCCAGGTGCCCGATGTGCTACAAATGTGCTTCCTCATTCAACTTTCTTTTTCACTGTTGTTCCGGGAGTTCCATCCCATAGAGCAGGGTCAGCAAGTGTGTTCTGTGAAGGGCCCGAGAGTAAATATTTTAGGCTTCTAGAACCGCACAGTCTCCATCACAACTGCTCAGCTCTGCCGTTTCAGCACAAAAGCCGCCACAGGCAATACGGAAATGAATGTGCACGACTGTGTTTCAATAAAACTTTATTCACAAAAACAGGCAGCCAGCCTGCGGGCTGTGGTTTACCAACCCCGGCCTTAGGGAAGCTAGCATGTCTTACGTGTTCTGTCTTTTTCTTTATGTAAATATGGAATTGTTTTTTTTGTGAGGAAGATCAGCCCTGAGCTAACATCCATGCCAATCCTCCCCTTTTTTGCTGAGGAAGACTGGCTCTGGGCTAACATCCGTGCCCATCTTCCTCCACTTTATAGGGGACGCCGCCACAGCATGTCCGGAGAAGCGGTGCGACGGTGCGCGCCCGGGATCAGAACCTGCCGACCACTGGCCACCGCAGCGGAGTGCGCGCACTTAACCGCTGTGCCACGGGGCCGGCCCCTAAATATGGAATTTTACACTAAGCAGGGAACTTGCCCACTCCAAGATTAAAGGGGAAAAAAGCAAAACAGAACAAGGAGAAAAGTACTTAAAAGTGGTAGGAGTGGGTGGTTCTGGACCTGCTGACAGCGTCTTGGTGGGTGGTGAGTCCTCAGGAGGAGACATGAGGGGGCACTGCTGCAGACAGAGGCAATGGCTTGAGTGAGGCCAGAGGCATGGGGCCTGGTGCCCCCCCCATGCAGGGGTGGACCGGAGGGGGGCTGGCACCCAGAGGGGTTTCTTCTATCCCTGTGCCTCTCCTCTGACCTTTGCCCTCCGCACTGACCTTGAAAAGCGTGTTTCAGGGGTCACTGGGCCCATCATGTCTTGAGAGACCTGTCCAGTCAGCCAGCTGGTCCTTGGCTGCCCCAGTGGGACCCCAAGTGAGGACCCCACCTTCCACAGAAGCCACCAGTCCCCTCCCCTGCCCCTCTCCCCCGAAATCTGGACCCTTCCATGGACTGAGTTGTCAGTCTGATCCTAAAGAATCACATGTAAGTTTTACACTAAGCAAAAGGAGATTCCTCTACCCTTTTCTTCTGACCCCATTGCAAAGGTGTCCTTATACCCAGTGCTGTGTGTAAGATACGACTTTCCAGTCAAAATGGTAATTATAAACTGAAAAACCCACACTGGTTTTACAAAGGGCCGATGGGGAGATGTGTTGGTTTTCTGGATTTGAAGAGGCTGCTTTCTCCTCCTTTCTGCCGGGCCTACATCCCCCGCCCTCGGCTTGGTCAGCCTGAGGACACACTGCAGAACCCAGGACTGAGGGCTGGGCAGTCCCTGAGTAGATACACAGCTGGCCACGTGACCTGGGAAAGGCTCCTCACCTTTCTGCATCTTGGTGGACTCTCCTTAAGAATGGAAGCGATGATGTGTGACTCTCCAGGTCTGCAGCAAACGTGAGGGGAGGTCACTTAGGATAGTGTGTCACAGTTGCTGTTAGCTCCAGAGGCTGGCAATGTCTCTGAGTCAGGTACTGACTCTGCCGTCTACTCGCTGTGTGACCTTGGACAAGTGACTTCACCTCTCTGTGCTTGCCTAAATAGAGTTTGATGATAAGGCACCCAATACTAGGTTGTTTGGTGTTTGAAACAAGGCACATGTAAGTAGTTAGTAAACGGTAGCTATTATATGTAAAGTACTGGTGCATAGTGGGTGTTCAGTAAAGACAGTCGCCCTTCTGTGTTATTAGATGTGCCAGAAAGATCCTATTGTCCTAATCTTTGCCACTTTCACCGGGACTGCAGATTCCATGCACAAGCACCTCGCCATGCACCGTTAACGAAAGCCCGAGCCCAGAGAACCTTGCTTTTCCGTCCTTAGCAAGCTTTGGCTTGATGAGAATTTTCAAAATGTGTTTGTCGATCTTTTAAAACCCCTGAGGTGAGTATTTATTGCCAAAATGTGCAAGTATTTCAAAAAGATTTAATTCAGGCGCTGGATAATAACGCTGGAGATTTAAAGAGGGAAAATGATGAGGTTTTCCTTTCTCTGCCCTCTATCTGCTGTGGCCACGAGCACTTCTGTTTATCACTTAAAATCTCATTGGAAAAGGTCGCCGTGTATTTGTGTGAATCACCCTGGGGGAGGACTTAGGAAGGAAGACCTGGGGACTGGCCTCCTCAGGTTCCTACTCCATCCCTGTCCGGCCCGATGACGTGGTGCCCTGCGTCCCTGCTGCTCCCGGCTGTGGTGGCCGCCCCTGGGCAGAGGAGGACCACGGAGCCCGGGCATGTGACTCTGTCGGTGACGATGAGAAGATCAGACGCCTGTGCTCGGTGTGCCGAGGTTGCGAGCCGCCTTCCATCCGCTCTCTCACGGTTACTCCTGTTCCCATTCTTCGGAGGCGGAGACTGAGGCTCCAAACGCTTTCGGCACTGGTTTCCAGTAGGACCGCAAGCACGCGGCAGAACCTGCAGCTGCCTTCAGAGGGCAGCGAGCCCCTCCAAAGGCCCACCCTCTGCCTCGGCTCATCTCTAACTGCATCCGCAGGTATTCCCCTCGCCTCCTGCAGCCCGGGTTTCATTTGATGTGAGACGAAATGAGAGGCGATGAAATATTTATTGGCCTCGTGTCTGATCGGCGCCGTCACAGGAAAGCCCAGAGAAACACTTTGGAAAGTGGAGCTGGTGTTCAGAAGGCCACTAATTGGTTTGTTCACAAGGCTTCGTCTCTGATGTTGCAACATCCCCCGTGAAAGATGGTCCTGGCCTGGGAGCTCCGGTGGGAACAGGGGTGTGGCCGGGTTTCCCCAGGACAGAGCTGACCCAGAGGAAGGGACTCATAGGGAAATTGTGAGCAGCCTCTCCCTTTGCTAATTTGTTGGATGACATGTCACTGCCCTCCCGGGGTGACATGATGGGGCCCTGCTTCCCTCTCTGACCCCGTCCTGTAAGATTATCCCTCTGCTCAGCACGCTGGCACCACACTGGCCTTCGGGCTGAAGACGACCAGCTCGTTTCTGCCTTGTGATCTCACTGACTCGCCCTCTGCCTGAGCTCCTCTCTCCTCGCCCCGTCTCTGCGTGGCTGGCTCATTTAGGAGCTCAGCCGCCAGCTCTCCCCGGTGCCGCCTTCCCTGACATCCACTGGCACGCCACCCCTTTCATTTCTGCAGAAGTGTTTCCCGTGCTCTGCCTGATTTGATGCGTGAGCTTCCAGAGGAGAGGGATTTGCCTTGTTCACTGTTGTGTCACCAGCCTCCAAAACAGGGCACATCCGGGGCCCCAGTGAGTCTTCGCTCGATGACCGATGGCTTCTGGTTGCTCGTTATAAAGCCACGAGTTAGGACTAGGCAGTTGCTCAGGAGCCTCCCTGCTCTTGGAAAAGCTCTCTGAACTTGAGAGCACTGCACTTCCAGGGCTTTCTCTTCCTGACAGTCACTACTTAGACCAGCCTCATGCGGGGTCCCAGTTCCCTCCCAGCAGAGCCTGAGGCAGGGATTGGGTGCGCGTGGATTACTAGAGGTGCTCCCGGAGAAGGGGTGAGGGAAGCAGGAGAGGGTGGGTGAGGGACAGAGGCTGAGCAACCATGTGCCTCCAGCTGGAGTCGACCTTCAGCCTGACCCCATGGGAGCCCTGGTGTGCAAAGTGCACCCACCACGGGGTTGGTCCCACATGGAGGCAAAGGGAGCCCTGGGTCATATAGCCCTGGGTCCCCCAATCATTGCCTGGGGGCTGCCAGGGTGGGGGGGCCAGGGAGTGGTCACCTCCCAGACGAGGCAGCTCCTCTCTGGCTGGAGCAGTCCTCTGGAGCAAGGGCACTGTGAGCTGCTCGCAGCCAACACCCACAGCGGCCGAGGAGTGGTGGCTTGGCCCAGAAAGGGCCGTAGAGCTGGGCACCAACAGCGTCCACCCCACAGGGCCCTGGCGCCTTCCAGGCAGCCTGAGCCCCGCGGAGGAAACGAAAACCTGAAACCTGCCTTTCCAGGTGAAGTGACTCCCAGGGTCACTGGAAGTAACCTAAGGAACGTCCGAGGCTCTTGGTTACCACGCCGTCCCTCCGTGCCACTCAGGTTTCCTGCTTCTCCTCCAGCCCAGAGAAAAGACATAACGGACTTTGTTTTCTTAGTGTACCTACTGTGTGCAGGAACTCGTCTGCGAGCTTTGCACATATTATCTTATTTAACTCTCCCAACAACCCCTCGAGGTGGGTCTTATAATCCCGGTGTCTGCAAGATGGAAGCCACGGCCCTCAAGGTAAATTAGCTTGCCTGAGGCCTCACAGCTAGAGAGTGGCAGCGTCAGAACCCCACCCAGGTCCTCTGGGCCAAAGCCTGTGATCCTCCCACTCTCCACACTGCCTCCATGAGCTTAGGTGGGGAGAGAAGAGGCACCCCTCCGTCTACAATCTTCTGAGCCTCCCACTTGCCCTTGGGGTAAGGCCAAACCTTTGGGCCTGGCTTCCTGAGCCCCTCTGTGTTTTGCCACCTTCCTTCCTATCCAATCCCATCCCTCAGGGTAGCCCGCCACCACCTCCTGCTGTAGTGTGAAGGGGAACTGGATTTGCCCAATACCTGAAATACTCACCCCTGTTTGGGGAGCCCTCACCATGTGCCCAGGCTGGGCTGTGCACTTCATATGGTTATCTTGTGGAATCCTCACAAGAACCCATGGGGTCAGCCCTGTTTTTCTTGCCTTAGAGATGAGGAAAAGGAACTCGGAGAGGTGAAGGAGCTTGCCCCAAGTCTCGTAGCCAGTGAGCAGTAGAAGCGAGGATTGAACCCAGGTTGGCCTGGCCCCATACCTTCTGCTCTTTTCTACTAGACCCATGTTCTCCAACAGAACTTTCCCAGTCATGGCAGTGGTCTATATGTGCACTGTCCAGTCCAGTAACCACTAACCACATGAGGCTCTGAAGTGCTTGAAATTTGGCTTGTGTAACTGAGGAACTACGTCTTATATTTTATTTAATTTTAATTAAAAATAGCCACCTGTGGCCCATGGCTGTGAGGAACTGTGAAAATCTTGAGATGTTACCCTACTTACAAGCTGAGAAATTAGTCTGCTGGCAGAAGACGTGAGCTTCCTGGATCAGAGACAGAGGACGCTACCACTCACAGCAGACAGGCAGCCTGAACTTTGTGGGGGCCTTATTGCTACTTGCTGCTCGAGTTCCCGTGGCTTTCCTCCATAGACCGGGAACCGTGATCTTTTATAATGGGCTGCAAGCAAACCTGCCCAGAGCTGTGCTCTGGAGGGACACACTGCCTCTATCTTCCATTCTCTATACATCCTTGAAAAGATGGTCCAGGAGAGGAGCTGTCGGTGCTTCTGCTCCTGAGACACAGAAATGCAAGAGACCCATGAAGAATTGTCTCTCGACAGCATTGGGCAGAACAGCCCTAGACTGTCTGCAGTGCCTACTCTGGGATGTTCCACGTGTGTTTCCTCATTCGCCACCCTCTGGGAGCCTATGGAGCTGGCCTCAGTTTCCCCATTTTGCAGATGAATAAACTGAGGCTCACTCCAATTACATTCCCTGAATGTTCAAATTGTGGCTCCTACCGATTACCCATTACTAACTCTGCCCCCCACCCTGAGGGAAAAAAAAACAGAAACTTGGGACGTTTGTCCTCCTTGCTCCCTTTCAAAACTTTACCCTACAAGACTCTGGAGTTCTTTTTCTCTTCTACCTTGTCATATTCTTCTTATCTTTCCAGAAGCAGTGCCAGGCTCACCTCCTCCATCAAGCCTTCCTTGTCCAGCACAGCTTGTGCTGATCTCTCCTGTCTCTTCTCTAACACAGAGCATCCTGTCTCATACTCTGGACCGGCAGCTCTGGAGACCACGCCCGTGCCTTCCCACACCCGCTCTCCCCACACAGGGCCTCGCGCAAAGCTTCAGGGAAAGCAGACCGACAAACAGGGACCCCCAGAAACAATCCAAAGCCCAGCAACTGCTGGTTTATGCCCTGAATTGATTCCAAATTTCAATTGACCACCCGCCTCCCGTTCCAGGATCCAGGGAGTGTGTGAGTGGGCTTGACTCTCCCAGAAAGAGAAGGGGAGGTTTTGAAGTGACTCGGGGAAGAGCTTGTTGAATAGCACCGAGTTTTGGTAAATCCACCCACGAGGTCGAGAGGCTGGACGTTTGCTTCCCAGCCAGTGTCAGGAATGAGTCTCATTCCCTCCAGAGGAGCGGCATGCGGTGCCATGACGCCTGAGCTGGACGCAGGGGACCAGGGGTCTATTTCAAGGTCCAGCGCTACCTGGCCGTGTGACCTTGGGGAAGACACTCACCTTTTCCAGACCTCAGTTTCTCACTTATGAAGTGTGACTGGGGGGAAAAGAGCAGCCAGATCCTCAAGGAGCCTTCCGCCCTTCCTTCTAGTCCCTGCTTCCTTGCCTCTGGGCCTGGGAGAGCCCAGCTTTGCCTTCATAAGAACCGAGTGCCTCCCTGCTGCCCCCACAGCCTGCTTCCTGCTGCCCCCCTGAGTGGGCCCAGCCCCCGCCCTGTAAAATGTAGCACTTGCTTTAAGGATGTGTTGGAAGAGGAGCTCTTGATTTGAATCCAGCCCCACCCTTCAGCCTTAACTCATCGCACCATCATCCTACCTGCCAACCATACCGCATACTTACTGTGTCAGGCCTTGTGCTGAGAACTTTCTATCCTCTCTCACTGACTCCTTGCAACAACCTCAGAATGTGGGTGCTTTTATCTCTATTCTGCAGATGAGGAAACTGAGGCTTGGAGAAGCAAATGGCTTATCCAGAGCCACAGAGCTGGTGAATGGCAGAGCCTGGGCTGGAAGTCAGATCTCCTGACCGCCTACTCAGTTCTTATAAATTGCATTGTTGTTGGTAGGAGATAGAATAATTGCGAAGGGAACCCTGCATTTGTCAGCTTTGCTGCATAGCAAACAGTCCGCAAATCTCAGTGACTTACAACAAATGCTATTTCTTACTCACATTGCGAGTAGACTGTGGGTCAACCACAGGTGGTCGACTGGCTCGGTGATATTCCTTGAGTTTTCTTGGTCGAATGTCCAGGCTGAAGGTAGTCACTACTTAGGACATGCCATGCCCACGTCAGAACTGAAAGAGCCAGGCAATCAAATTTAAACCTTCGGCTTAGAGATGGTGCACGCCATATCTGCTCACACTCCGTTGGCCAAGGCAAGGGAGATGGCCAGGCCCAGCACCAGCGGAGCAGGGAGCTGTAGTCCTCCCACAGTGAGGGGTGGGGGCAAGGGGCGGGTAATAAATGTTTGCATAATACAGTTGGCCACAAGCCACTGGGCTCTGCAGCCGGATGCGTGGGACTGACTCCTGGCTCTGCCTCTTCAGAGTTGTGTGGCCCTCCGTGTGCCTCAGCTGCCTCATCTGTAACGGGGATGGCAATTATAGCCCCGTATCAGGCTGCGAGGGCTGCCGTGACAAAGTGCCGCAAACTGGGTGGCTTAAACAACAGGAATGCATTTTCTCACAGTTCTAGAGGCTGGGAGTCCAAGATCTAGGTGCTGTTAGGGTTGTTTCCGGGGAGGCCTCTCTTCCTGGTATGTAGACAGCCACCTTCTCGCTGTCTCCTCACACGGCCTTTCTTCTGCCTGGTCTCCCTCTTCCTATAAGGACACCAGTCCTATGGGGTTAGGGCCCCACCCTTATCACCTCATTTGACCTTAATTACCTCCCTAAAGGCCCTATCTCCCGATACAGTCACATTGGGGGTTAGGCTTCAACATATGACTTTGGGGGGATGCAGTTCAGTCCATCACAAGCCCCTAATCTGTAGGGCTGTGGGATGATTTAGCGGGTCAGGCACTTAGGACAGTGTCTGGCTCACAGGGAGCACCGAAGAGATGCTAGGTTGCTATCTGTATTTGGTTGTAGTTTGTCCCACGTTGTCCTGATTGGACATCTCCCTGCGATGATGATTCCTTGTTCCATTTATCTTTATATCCTCGGCATCTATCTCAATTTCTGGCACAAACTAGGTGCTCAGAAAATATGTTTTTGGACTCCTACATAGTCCAACAGTTGATGGGAGCCAACCAGGGTTCGAGGGCCCCGGGCTGTGCTCCCAACTGTGTTACTAACCAGCGTGTGACCTTGAGCGAGGCACTGTCTTTTGTCAACCAGGAGGATCCATCACATGAAGACAGAGGTGGTTTTGCGAGCAAAATCTCAGCAGATTTCGTTTTCCCTTGGCCTTTTATGCCAACATTTGGGCAATGTTCAGAGCCAAAGTCAACTCAGAGAGGTCCTTTTTTACGAAGAGTTTATTATAAACTTCAAAGTGGCCGTAATTCTCCAACCTCCCCTGGGTACTGTCCCCCACCAGCAAAGCACTGCAATGACCCTGTGTGACAGGGCTGGGCATGGCTGGGCATTGGAAGACCTTCTTCTCGCTGCTTTGTGTCTGGGGAGGTTTCTGCGTCTGGCTTAGGAGTCTGGGCATGTTTTGATCTTGCTGACAGGCACAGAACCACCAGGCTCGGGGCGACCTCTTGGGATCACATGGCAGCTCTCAAATACCTTGTGTGTCTGTCTCTCTTTCCTAATTCGTGTTACCTTTCCCACGTCCGGCCTTGTTTAGGAATGGCTGTGTCTGAGGTCATTTGTTTAGCAGAGGGCTCCATTAGCCAGGGATGAAAAGATCAAAGGACGTGGGGACAGCTGGACTTTCCAAGTCCTCTGCCTGAGGTGGCTCAGCTCAGCAGTATGGGAGAGGAAAGCACCGTGTGAATGTTCTGGGCCTCCTCCCAGTTCACCACTAATTTATTGTTGGCATGATGAATAATTCAGTATGTATTGACTCTCTCAGGCTTCATTTCCTCATCTGAGAAATGGGAGCGATGACACTTGCCATGAGATATGCAATGTCTGGCCCAGAGTAGATGATGATGAAGAGATGATGATGATTGTGATGGTGATGACGATGATGATGATGAGGATGGTGGTGATGATGGTAATGATGGTGCTAATGGTGATGATGATGATGACGATGGTGATGAGATGATGATGATGGTGATGAGATGATGGTGATGGTGATGGTGATGATGATGAAGAAATGGTGATATAATGATATGATGGTGGTAGCTCAGACCTTAGAGAGCAGTTAGCTACATGCCAGTCATGCTTTAAGCACTTCATGTATGTTGACCTTCTTAATCTTCTCAGCAAACCTAGGAGGTAGGCACTATCAATATCCCTACTTTACAGATGAGGAAATTGAGGCACAGTGGGTAAGTGACTCACTGAAGGATGCACAGCCAGAGTGACAGTCCCCTAGCCACTGCAGGTACAGCCTTGAGGCTCACCTGATGTTAGTTATGCAGGACTGCGTCCTCCTCAAAGCTTGCCTGCATGTGGTGGGGGAAAGGGCATAAGCAACACATGTTGCTTCTTCTGGAAAGGAATTACTTTTGTGTGTGTGTGTGTGTGTGTGTGTGTGTGTGTGTGTGTGTGAGAGGAAGGTTAGCCCTGAGCTAACATCCCCTGCCAATCCTCCTCTTTTTGCTGAGGAAGACTGGCCCTGGGCTAACATCCATGCCCATCTTCCTCCACTGGAAAGTAATTACTTTTAATTAAACTCTTTCGTGATTTTCAAAAATTCCTCCTTTCGTGTTATTTCCAAGGAGAGTCAGAAGCAGGCCAGGCCCATCCTGGGCACCAACTCCATCCTGCTGGCTGGGGCGGCCGCTATGCAATGCTAATGTCCGTGGGCCTCCACGTCTTCCATCATTGACGTGCAGAGGTCAGCGAGCTCAGTGCACGGGTGTGGGTATGCTCAGAAGAGAGGGAGAGAAAGAAACCCAGGCCGTCCCCATCATTCAGAAAGTTCTTTTCATGCTTGCTTCCTCAGCACATATACTAAAATTGGAACCATACAGAAAGTTCTTTTCATGCCCACTCCCAGAGGGAAAGCATTTTACACACCTCACAGGTGACAAGAAGTAATACAGCACATGGCTACAGCTGCTGCAAGCCCAGGAGTTATTATTAATACCCCAGGCGGAATATTATTATTATCATTTGTTGCTGTTGTTGTTGTTGTTTAGGGAGGGCCCTCCCCCCACTCAGCATTTAGGAAGAAATCAGAGACAACAATAACATCTCCCTCATTCTCAGATTTAAGTACTCTCTCCCTTCACAAAATGCCCAGCAGTCTGTTTCCTGACAATTAGAATATTCCGGAGTCAGACTCCCTCCACCGCAACATGTGATCTGGGACTTACCACCAGCCCAGATGCAGGTACCACCTGCATGGGACTCTGTCCTCCGTCGTGGGGGGGAGAAGGGCTTCCAGCCCTTCTCTGCTGCTCACCCCACCATGACCCGCCCAGCTCCTGAGCCCATCTGAGCCTCGGTTCCTTCTGTCCGATGACAGGAGGCTGGAGCGTGCGGTCACACCGTGTGTGTGAAGCGCCTTAACCAGTGCAGGGTACCCGCCGTCTCAGAATTGGAGCTCGCCTGCTCTGGCCCGCTGTCTGGAGCAGGAAGTGGTGTGGAGGTCATGCGGGAGGAGCTTTCATTTACAGCTGGCACACGAGTCCCGAGGCTCGGGTCCCCTGACGCCCGCCCAGCGCTCTGTAACTGACTGCCCCCCCCCACCGGGGCGTGGTCCAGGACTCGGTGGCTTCACGTTAGCACTTAGTATTCACTCCTGAGTCTGGGCTTAGCACATTACAGGTGCTCTCTGGTTCAGTCTTCACGCCTGCTCGCTGTGGTAAGTCTGAGTATTTTTTTCTATTTTTCAGATGAAGAAACTGAGGCTCAGAGAGGTTCAGGAATGCCCCCGAGGTCGCACAGCTGGTAAGTGGCCGAGCTGGGATTTGAACCCAGCTCTCTTTGACTTCAGAACCTGTGCTCTTACTGGCGCTGCTTTCTCTGCCTTCAACAGTGTTGAGATGATTGCCCCCTTCCCCTCAAGTGTGGGAGACCGGACTTGCTTATCGTATGTCTCCCATTAGCTCCCAGGACACGGTAGGCTCTCCGTATATACACGATGTTTAGAAGGCAGCCCTTTCTGAGCCCATGTGGTCGAGCAGTGTTCAGGAAATGGGATGCTGGTCAAATTGTTGGAAAGTTCTGGTCAGCCGAGTATTTCCCCTTTTTGCCACCTTGAAATGCACGAATGGGTCGACCAACACGTACAAATGAGAAATGCATTCTGCCCCTGTTCTAAAGATGAGATGCTCCCTGCGCAGACTGTGTCTATAGACTATTTCGAAGATGGATGTGTCCTTCTTTGTGATTCAGAAAGTAGGACCTTGTCTTCGTGGTGGGAAGGAGGGCAGGGCAGGCGGTGGAGGTGAGGTCCAGCATGGGCCCCCGCACCCCACCCCACATCCAGGTAGGCACCACCAGATGCTGCTCTCTCCCCCAGCCTCTCTTCTGCATCCTCGCCGTGGCTCTGACTACATCCATTTTCTCCTGGTCCTGCTGCTTCTCCTGTCCCCCTCTCCCGTCACCAGCAACGCCCGTTGTCTCCTCTTCCTCATCCTTGACACCCACTCTCTTCATTGCGGAAGATTTCCTAGAACCTGTTTCTGAAAAATCTTTGAGAATGAACAAGCCTGACTTAGTAACATGACCGCAAATTAAATGCCTGATTTGAGTTCCGAAGTCTCCAGAGAAACCCCAGAGTGGGGGTGGAGGTGGGTGTACATTCTGGGGCCACCAGCACGGACAGTGGGTGTGGTCTGCTAAGGGCTTCGGTTTTCAGACCACTTTAGGGGTGCTGAGGCGGCCCAGCAGCTGGGCTAGTGGTCCCCACCCCGTGTCAACCGGAAAAGCTCGGTTTCAGTAGCTCGTTTCTGCTTGGGTAAGATCCAGTTTAAAGAAAATGTGAAAACCACTATCTAACAGCAAATGCTCATGTCCAGAAATCTGGAAAGCTGTTTCTGGCTCTGGCTCTGCCACATCACACTGTGTGGTGTTTGCCAAGTCCCTTCCCTTCACTGAGCCTTGGTTTCTCCACCTGTACAGTGGGATATGGACCAAATACAGCTAAGCTAGACCCTAGGCTGTGGTTTCCTGGCTGGGGCAGCAGGGACCCTTTGATGATGCTCATGCAGATTCCTGGGTTGACAGGAAAGAGCTGTTGGGGCAGAGAACTGAGAAGGGGTGTTGTTTGATAAAAACAACTCCATCCTCTGTGGGTTCCCCGGTCAGGACAGACCCAAGCCACGCACACCCCTGGGTTCAGGAATGAGTGCCCCGTGGCTGACAGAGACCATTCCACCATTCCAGGGAAGTCAGACTCTGAGGCTCCAGGCTCTCCGGGAAACAGACCCGGGGACCCCACAGAAGCGCCAGGTGCCTCGCCATGTGCTGTGCACCACACATCCTGCCCCAGCCACAGAGGAGCCCCGCAGGCAGGACTCACACTTGCTTGCACCGCTCTGGGCGGCTGTACAGATACTCTGTGGTTTTGCAGTATTTTTGGCTTTGTTGTTTTCGCAAAAGCCAAAGGAAGTCTGTAGGCCGAGCTGTGCCTCACCCTCCCCGAGGACGGCTGATCGGCTTGGTTGGGGACAAGCAGAGCTCAGCTAGGAGAGGAAACCTCCAGACACAAGGTCCAGAGGTCAGAAGGCACCTGCTCTGAGCTGCACCCTGTCCCAGGCCATTCATGGGCAGGGCTGGTCTGAGGTTGTCGTCGTAATCATCTCATTTTCCATAGGAGGATGCAAGGTCCAGAAATGACCAAGACCCCCCAACTTTCACTACGCACAAACCAGAATGAACCTCTGCTCCCTGAGCTGGAGCACTTTTCCCTCTGCCTTCAGTCCACAAGTATTTGAGGGGCTACCACTGTTCTCAGCAGGGGGACACAGCAGCAAGGGACCCAGATGAAGTCCCTGTTCTCCTGGTAGGAGGGAGCCAGACAGACAAAGAAGGAATTCAGTATACAATGGAGTGTCATTTTGTGGTTGTCTGTGAAGGAAAATGCAGTGGAGCAAGGGGCTAATGACAGTGATGCTGTTTTAGGCTGATCCGGGAAGGCCCCTCCAAGGAGGGCATTTGGACAGAACCCTGAATGCAGCGAGGGAGCAAGCCATGTGGCTTCTAGGGTAAGAACATTCTAGGTGAAGGGAACAACATGTACAGAGGCCCCGGGGCAGGGAATTTGCTTGTTGTACCATCACACTGTTTGATTCTGATTCTCCCCCACTCTCCCAGCAACACGGCTACTACTCATCTCGAATATTCCCTCCATCTGTCACCTCCAAATATCTAGGGGTGTGGCAGACGGTAGTGGTTGTGTAGCAAGAAAAATCAAACAGAATTAAATGAGGCAGAAGGAAGGTGTATCTCTAACAGGAAATTACTTGTCTCATTTCTTAATCCTCTTTGTACAGTTCACTCTCGGGTGACATTTAAAATAGGTTTATATTCTTGCTTTGCATTTATTCTCGAAACGCATGTTCAAACCAGTTCTATGAGTTTTTAGCGCACTGTAATCCACTATTTCAGGCCTATCTTCGCAAACAAGGCAGGAACCTGGATTCCAAAACCACAGAAATAGAGCAAGAAGTCGTGTTAGGGCTGCACCACTGACTCGAGTTGACCTCAGGAGGGGGAGCTGTAGCATCAGAGCTGGGGGTGGGGTGGGGCATGGCCATTAGCAGGCTGGGACCTTAGGCAGGCCTGTCCCGTCTGGGGGCTCAGTTCACCCTGCCATCTGATGGTGGTATTGATGCCGGACTGGCTCCTGCTGGACAGCTCATGGGTCGGGCGTGCTAGAAGGGACATGCATTGGAAGTTAGGGCCCCAGGTTCTATCTTGGTGCCACCAGACTCCTGTAGCTTGGGCAAGTCAGGTCCCTTCCCTGAGCCTCAATGTCTTTACCTGGAAAAGGAAGCAGAAAGGTATGGGCCTCCCTGCCTTCCTCTGCAGTCCTGAAGTGCCACAAGCCTTTGCCTCCAAGGCAGGCAGCAGCCAGGCACGGGGAGGGAGCCTTCCGGCAGCTCTCCTTTGATTCTGTAGACTTATGGCCCTTAGCAGAGAGACGCCCAATGAAAGGGGCACAACATTGGTGGTCCTGCCTCAGGCATTCAGATAAGAGCTTAGAGCGGTCCTCACCTCTCCCTGATCTGGGACCTGTGGCTCCAGAGCCGGAAGCTCATTTCTGTGAGCTTAGGAATGTCTCTCTTTCCTCAGGTCCCTGAAGGACTTATTAAGTCCTCCATTAACTGAATCTCATTCAGCTGGAAAAATAATAATCAGAAAGCAGTTTTGCCTGGTTACCAGTCTGTGGGCTCCTTGAAAGTGTCCCATAAGGAATGCTCAAGAAGCTTCTGTCCCGTGAGACTCAGAGCCAGCCCTGCCTGCTTCCTCCCCAAGGAGCAGGCAGCCTGCTGGTCGACCAGCAAGCCCATTGTCAATCAGCATCATTGCCTTATCCATCTGTCCATCTACCCATTAGACAGTCCCCATGAGGGGCCGGGGCCAAGGGCACCATACCAGGACACAGAACTAAATAAGACACTGTCTGTGCCCTCAGTGGCAGTTCAGGCTCAACCCGCCCACTTTCTCCTTTTGGTCGAATTCCAGAGAGTGCATGGCTGAGCTCATGCGCAAGGTCACAAAAACGCAAACATTCAGAAACTTTCACCTCTCTACATTGTCTGTTTTGCCCGATGTCTGCCCCAAATTCATAGGCTTTACACGTTCTGTGTTTACTAGCTAAAACTAACGTCTCTCTCTTCAGTGAAATCAGATTTTCTTCTGTTCAGTTCCATCCATTACGTCCGAGCCTCACCAGAATTCTGGGGGAAAGGGGAGGAGAGGGCTTCAGGGAAGTGTTCGTGGGAAGGTGGTACTTGAAACGTGAAGTTCACTGGCCAGGAGGAAGCAGGAGACAGAAAGGCGCTCCATCAACAAGGGCGTTTTATTGATAATAACGTACTTTAATATGTGGAAAGTGGAACAGCACAGGTGTAAGGTCTGGAATTTGACTTTATTCTACTTATGAGCTAATAAGTTAGCCTGTTAGTGTTTCATGGACGCTGGCGGAAGACAGGAGACTCCCGGGTCAGAGACAAGGGCCGTTATTACTCACGGCGCAGCCAGCAGCATTACCGTCAGGTCTGTGTTGGCTCCCTTCGCCCCTGAGGCCACGGGGGCCAGGCAGATGGCCCAGGCAGACACCTGCACGTGTGCTGGGCTGCAGTACAGAACAGGAACCCCGAGCTTGGAGAATCCACCGTTGTGTATCCAACATGAAGCAAGCCACTTTTTTTGCCCCAGAGGGAGACTTTCCCTCATGTTTCATGATTGTTTACGGCAAACACAACCCTGAAAACTGACCCAGATAAAGAGCGGTCAAGGCCTTTTATTCTTAGCCTGCTCAGAAATCACGTATGAATGTGGGACCCGTGGAGGAGTGTCTCCTAACAGTAAGTCGGCATTGAAAGTCTGGATTTGAATCCCTGATCCAACACCTGCTAACTGTGAGATTAGGCGAATTGCAATCGCTGGGCTTCTTTTAACCTCAGTTTTCTTTTCTGTAAAATGGGGATGATACCCACCTTCAGGGGATTGTTAAAGATTGTGGAAGAGTACTCTTCTAGGAGCATGGTAGGAAACAAAACACAGTCTCTGAGCTCAAGGAACCTAGTTTCATGGAGAATCTTGTCAGCTACACACAAGGATATAATGTCGGAAAACAGAGGCAGGGGAAAATGCAGAGGGTGATACATACCATGATTCAGGGATACAGAAGGTTCAGAGGCAGTCTCTCCAAGGGGCTGAGATTGACCCAGCACCCCAAGTTAAGTAGAGGGGATCTTAACATCTGTGGGAAGAGCATTCTGGGCAGGGCAGATAGCCTGTGCAAAGGCCCTGTGCTTGGCATGCTCATGGGAGAGCACAGGGGCCAGTGTGGCTCAAGCAGGGTGAGCACAGAAAAGGCATAGAGAGTGGGGCCAGAGAGTAGGCAAGGAGCAGCTCTTGTAGGAGGGGGATGCTTTCTGGGGATGGTTCATTCCAGACGCTGCTCGTCGTCTGGGGCTCTCGCCCATCTCAGAACACAGGTGGGTGCTGGGCTCCATGTTAGCGGCCAGGTTGATCCTGCAATCTGAACACCCCTGCCGGATGTCACCAGAGGTTGTTCCTCTAACCCTGTCAGGAGCCTGTGGGTGCCCCTGTGAATCATTAGAGTTAAAATCTCCCCATGGATGTCAAGGGACCTGAAAGGAAAGTTATCTCTTTAAGCCACATGTCAATGTCTAAACCTCGGCCCCAGACCAGCCGGGACTCCAGCCTCCTTCTGGGCATAAGCTCTTTAGAACCAGCGACAGATCCCTGAGGCGGGGGTGGGGTGGGGCTTTCACAGTTCTGCATAGTCTTTCCTTTGTCACAATCGAGGCAATCCCTTTTGTTACTGGGACAGGTGTCAGCCTGGAAGGGCATGCTGTGCGACCCCCTAAACGCCTGACCACGTTACAGGCTTCAAAGGTTGTATGGATGTCTCTGGACTCTGAATTTAGCACCCTCAATCTACACACATAAGAAGCTTTGTGGATTTAAATTCCTTTTGTGCAGCTCAAAATATGAAAACACATCCAGCACCTTCTCATATGACCCTAATCCGAGTTAATCGTGTTTCTTGGGGCGCTTCTCCAGCCCGCCCCTTCTGAACCGCGGTCTGTGCCTCAGGGAATCTGCATCTCCTCCTCCAGCTCCCCAGCACAGGAGCAAGCCAGCGGTAGTGGGGTGAGAAGAGAGAAGAGGAAGATTAGCAAGCACGAGAAAGGGTCCTCCCAACCTGCCAGCACTTCTTGGGTGTGGGGACATGGGCAAAGGGTCAAGTCAGTGCAGGAAGGAGTGGGGAAACTGAGGCCCCAGTGGAGACAGGCTTCCCAAGGCACCAAGATGGAGACCGGACTGCTCTCCAGGCTCCAGGGGGCTTCGTGTGCACCCCCCTCCAGTCCAACCTCTATACGCCAGTTGTGTCACTACCATCTGCTGCTCACCAACCATCAATGGCTCCCCATTGCCTTCATCCCAAAGTCCATGTTCCTACAGACTTCCACGACCTGGCCCCCGCCCATCGTGGCCACTCTGAAGGGCTCCCTGTTTTCCATGACTCTATCAAGTCCTCCATCTCCATCGCTGGAAGCTGCCTGGCTTACGCCACCCTTCCACTCTCCCCTGTGAGTGCCAAAGCTCCCCTGTCTTCAAAGCCCATCTCCATGGCCACCTCCTCCACAGAGCCTTCCCTGTCCTTCAGTTGTTACCAACCTACCACTTCCAAATCACTGGGGCCCTTGGCGTTCCTCCTTAGAGGTGTTGGTCCCTCACGGGCAGAATTGTATGTATGAACTGCCATGTGCTAGATCCTGGAGCTGGGCCAGCCGGGCTTCACTACCTAGTGGTGGAGAGAGACCCACCACCTGGTGTGTTCAGTGAAATATTATAGGTGTCCTCACAGGCCCAGGTGAGAGGCCGGGCAGTGTAGCATCGAAGAGCAGGCTCGGGGATCAGCCCCAGCCCTTCCTAGATGTGTGACCTTGAGAAAGCTACCTAAGTCCAAGGGCCTCAGCTTTCCCATCTGTAAAATGGGGTTGATAGTACTACCTCCCCCATTGGACCCTGGGGAGTCCCTGAGAAGCTGCGTAGCCTGGGGATAGCTCAGCCTCTCAGAGCCCAGCTTCCTCCTCTCCTGCAGAGCAGAGCTAAGGGTACCCACCCCAGAGATCCACTGGGCGCCTTGCCAGGGGCCCGGCCCAAAAATGTGTTAGATATTGACCCTGCAGGATGGGCAGACTGCACGGACAGGATGAGGAGGCGGCTGGGGCTGCCAACCAATCCAGAGAGAGACAGAGAAGAGACTACTAGTGGCCACCAGATCTGCTTAGAGATGTTCTGTGGGCCTTTGTCCACAGGAAAAATAATGAGCATTCTCTGATAGCTCGATATTTAAGTCTAGCGGGAGTCAGAGAGCCGATGAGTGAGGCGAATCGGTGGCAGAGAGGGGCCCAGGAGTGGGTGGGGGTCAAACCACATTCCCCACCTGTAGCAGCCATGGGCTAAAGGGGGCTTGCCCTGTGGCTCCCCGCTGCGTCTGCTATGATCCTGTAGGAGGCAGTGCTGGGGAGGTGGCTGGTGGTTGGCACCTGGGAGGCTGGGGCTCGGGCTTGTTAGAGCGCCCCCTAGTGGGACCTGGAATTTGGTGAGCCTGGAACCTGTGGTGCCCAGGGGGAGCCCAGGTTCTGTCCCTGCCATGGGCCATCTCAGTGGCCTGAGCCTGGACAAGAAGACCTCCTGATGGGTGAGTTCAGGGCAGCAGTGGGAGCAGGGTTGGGAGCATTCCAGAAAGAGCAGCTACTGGAGGCGGGAGGGGAGCTGGGGCTCGGGGGATCCAGCTGGCTCTAGCCAGCTCTTCGTGCCAATCCTCTGCAGCACTCAGAGCTGTTCCTGGAGCAGCTTGGTTCCCTGGGGTGGGAGGCAGGGTTGCCTGCAGGGCACGCCTCCAGGGGCTGCCGCTTGCATAGACTTTGGAGTTATGAAACTGGCAGGACGGTGAGGCCCCCTTCAGCATCCTGGCAGGATGCAAATGGTGCCCTCACAGTGGGCCACTGAGGGTGGTTAGTGGAGGGTTATTCACAAGGGCGTGGTCTGGGGTAGGGAACCCACAAGGACAGTGTGGTTCCTGGGGATGGAAACAGTGGGGTGTTTCCCCAGCCCCAGGCTGAGGACGGAGATAGACCTGGACTCCAAGACAGAGCCAATGACAGGAGCAAGAGGCCAGCCCATGGCTGCCCCACAGGGAGGGGGCCAGGGCCCCCCGACCTCGGTCTGGTTTCTCCCTACAACCTCCTGCCTGCGTTCCCATGGGCCAAACCCCCATAAACCAGCCAGCGGGGGAGCCCATAGATGCAGGCCCCAGGGCCAGCCCCTGAGCACAGAACATCATGGGAAAGGTGGAGGGAACGTCTGGAGGGAAACCCCCCGTGCCCAGCTCCCTGCCTGAGCCCCCCGAAGGTTTGGGTGCACTCCTTCAGCCCGCCCTGGCAGGCAGGACCAGGACGTGGGAGGTGCCTTTCTGTCGGCCCTGGCTTTGCCTCCTACCAGCATGATGTAGGCAAGCCATGACCCCCCTGGGGCCTGATCAGGAGACGCCACTGCTTCACACCCTGCAGGGGCTTCCCAGGCTCCCAGGACGGGGCCCCAGCCCTTATGTGGCACCAGACCCTGCCTGGCCCAGCCCCGCCCTCCCGCCCCCCCGTCTTTGTCTCTGGGTTTCTGCTCCACTCGACCTTCTCTTTTTCAGTTCCTTTGGACTTGCCTGCCCTCCCCGACAGGCCTTTGCACCTGCAGCTTCCCCTGCCTGGAGGCTCTTGTCCTCTGCCTAGTTACGTGTCCATCCCACAGGCCTCAGGCCATTACCACCTCCTCGGGACATCCACCAGCTCCATCCTGTGCCCTCTCCTCCGTAGCACTGAAGGTGGCTGTATCAGGCAGGGTTCTCCAGAGAAATACAACCAGTAGAATATATGCACATGTATATTAAGAGATTTATTTTCAGCAATTGGCTCATGCGATTGTGGAGCTGGCAAGTTCAAAATCTGTATGGCAGGCCAGCAGGCAGGAGACTCAGGCAAGAGCTGATGTTATGGCCTTAAGGATAAAATCTGTCGGGCAGGCCAACAGGCTGGAAACTCAGGCAAGACTTGATTTGTCTGTTATAGTCTTGAGGCAGAATTCCTTCTCCGGGAAACCTCAGTTTTTGCACTTAAAGCTTTCAACTGATTAGACAAGGCCCACTCACATTATTGAGGATAATCACCTTTACGTAAAGTTGACTGGTTATAGATGTTAACCACATCTATAAAATACCTTCACAGCAACACCTGGACTAGTGTTTGACCAAACTACTGGGCACCATGGCTTAGCCAAGTTGACACACAAAATTTAACCATCATGGCTATTGTAAAATTTTTGTGTAATTTCTTAATAATCTCAGCGTCGGCCCGACTCCATAACATTAAGTTTCAGGAGGGCAAAGACGAAGGTCATTTACTTTGTCTGAGCGTTGTTTTGTCCAGCACTTAACAGAGCGGCTGCTACATAGCAGGCCCCCATAAATTATTGCGTGAAAGAAAAGTAGCAACAGAGAGACTGCAAAGGGGGTGCCCGTGTGCAGATCAGAGGGTGCTGCCCAGACGAGGCGAGGCGTCCGGTGCAGAGTTACTGGCACGTAGTCAGTGTTCAGCTCCATGCGTGTCCTCCTTCATCTAAACCCCACCCCCATCCCCACGCCACACACATGTACCTTCAGTTCCTCAAATTATGATGATACCAGGACAAGGCGCAATTTTCCTAGTGTTCATACTAACGACCATTTACTGAGGCCCAGGAATTAATCTAGACACTTTCTGTATCCATAAACCCTTAGCATTGCTTCTGATGCATACTAAATATTCACTACTCTAAATAAGAATTTTATAATGTGGGGGCTCTCTGTTATAGTCCCCAGGGAATGTGACTGTCAGGGCTAACTAAGTATGCATTAATGTTTTAGCTCAACTGAGTCTGGGATGGGCAGGGGCTGCCATCATTGTCCCATTTTGCAGATGAGGAACTGAGGCCCAGAGACGTGGACTGAGTCCCGAGGTGGCTCCGTGTCAGGGCTGGACTGCAGGCCGCTGCCCAGGGCAGGGGCTGTTTACTTAGTCCCCTGGGAGGCACAGGGAGGAGAGAGGCCTGTGGGTCAGCACAGTTGTTGGCTGGGTTAATTAGAGACCTGGTTGTTACTCTGTGGAGGGGAGAAGCGGCCACCCCCACACTCCTGTCACCCCTGTTTACCTCTCTGTGGCGGGGCCACCTCTCAGGCCTCACCTTGCCGTGGCCAGGGTCCTCTCGGGTGAGATTTTGCACAAGGAACTGGGTCCGGCTGCAGCCGGGGCTGGTCCTTCCTGATCTGGGAGGACAGAGGCATCGAGCGGGTCCAGGTCCCGGCTGGGCCGAGGGAACAGGGTGCCAACTTCATGGTGACCCAGCGGGTGGAGCTGAGCTGGAGCCACGGACCAGGGAGAAAACAGAACAGAAAAGAAGGGCTCATGCTCGTCCCCGCCAGGCCCCGCACTGGGCCGCACGCAAACCCAGTCAGTGCTCACACTGCCGTCGCTGAGTGGGCATCCTCACTGTCCCTCTCCTGCAGTTCAGACGCCGGGCGCAGGGCAGACCCCAACCCTGACCCGACAGCGCCCGCTGGGCCCTGCCTCGCCTGGAATCCCGCCTCACCACCTTCCGGGGGAGGGTCTGGGGCCGGTCTCGACAACTGTGGGCCTCTGTTCCCGCCTCTCAAAGATGGAGATGGTACCCAGTGCCAACGCCTCGACTGGTGTGGGCTCAGGCAGTTTGATCCACGATCATGCTTAGAACAGGGTCCGGCAGAGAGAAAGCCCTCCATAAATGTGGGTATCCTTACTGTCAATAGATTAATTATTACTCCATGCGGCCAGCTCAGGCAGGGACGCTTTTTAACCTCTATTTCACGGACGGTGGCCTTAAAGTGCAGGCAGCCCCTGTAGCATCCCTGGGTCACACTGCAAAGGGCCCGGTGCCTTTCGGACTCTCCCTGCAGGGCCCTGCCCCTGGCCGCAGCAGCCGGACCAGCTCCTGGATCTCTCCACGTCAGGCCTCAGTGGGCTCTTTCTCCGTTCCGTCTCAGCCATGACGCCTTCAAGCTCCTTCCCCCGGGAGCTGTGAAACAGCCACGCAGGGCAGCTGCGGGAACAGAGTGGGTTCCGTCTAAGGAGGCGGATGTGTCTTGGAGTTCAGGGCCTGGCTCTCCTCTGGGCTCTGGCACCATTTCCCTGTGTGTCGTTGGACGAGCAACTTCCCGTTGCTGAGCTCAGCCTGCATGTCTGTCAGATGAAGTGGGGCCGGGATGATGGGGTAGGGGGGTTACTGGTGCTCCGTGCAGGAAAACAAACCACTGGGGGGATTTCAGTAACAAAACCCAACATTCGGGAGCACTCGACACGTGCCAGGCACCACGCTCAACGCTTTACCTGCATCGACTCATGTGTTTCTCGACACCACCCTTTGCGGCAGGTACTATTCTTATCTGCACGTCACGGATGAAGAAACCGAGACCAAAGCTTCAGGCAGAAGGATTTGATTCACGGGATCTGGTGCTTGCGAAGTTGTTGGAAAGGTGACAGGAGAGAGGCCTCCCCTATTTTGGTCCTGCTACTCCAGGCTGAGCCCCAGAGGCCAGGAAGCTACAGGAAGCCAGGGCAGAATCCACGGCTGCCCTGCAGCCTGGAGGTGGGGGAGCCAGGGAGACAGCACAGTCCACCACTGCGGGAGGGAGGACAGCCCCTGCCTCCCTTCTGCCTATCCAACCCCTATTGGCCGAATCTCAACTGCATCCAGAGCCGTACGGGCAGGGGAAGCTGGGAAATGTAGTTTCCAGACCTGCAGCCCCTGAGTAGAGGGGAGAGGGCACAGAGGACGGAGGAAAGAACCCTCTCGTGAATAGGCTGCAACTAGCATTGGGGTCTTACGAGCAGCAAGACACAAGATGCCCCGAAAGCCCTCACACGCCGACAGCGTTAATGCTCAGAGAATTTGGGCGTGTGAACTGCAGACACTCCGCTAGCCTCTACCGCTCTGCTGTTTGCGGACCCCTTCCCTGCAGGCTCTCAGAGGTCATGGCCAGTAGAGCAGAACGCAGTGCAGGGTTGGCCGTCCAGTCCCTCGAGGAATGGAAACAACTACTGCAGCAAAGGGGAATCATCATTTTCATAATACCCTGGTGGGTTCTTTCATGCCTGGTTTCATGTGGTCTTTTAAAAAACTGTCCCCATTGGGCAAGCCAGGGGTTCTGTCAGGCTTTTTACAAAGAGGAGCCCGATATGTAGGGAGGGAAGAGAATGGACATGTATGGTGCATTTACTCTGTGTCTGTGCAAGCATCTGACCCTATAGCAACCCGCCATGTGGGCACTATTAGTCCCGCTGTTTGGATTCAGAAACCGAGTGTCAGAGCGATGCAGTGCCTTTTTCATGAGCACACAATGAGAAATGGGAGGGGTCGGGATTTGAACCCAGGTCTGTCTGTGCCATTTTTTATTCCCACAACTGTTAGTGGTGATCCACTAGCAGGTTCCTCACGGAACCAGAATAGATGGACTCCTAGTGTCCGGGGACCATGCCAGGGCTGGAGAGCAGTTCAGGAAAGAGTCTCTCTCCCTTGATGGAAGGTTTGGGGCCCTTCGCCAGTCGATTCTTGTTCCATGCCACCCTGGGCCACCACGTGACGCCAGCCAGGACCCCAAGGCTGGGACATGGCAGGGTCCGATTTCCAACTCAGAAGGTTCACGGATGCTAAATCCCCACGAGGACTCGTCATGTGCGCAGGACGGGTTGAGCCGGGGAGCCATCCTCGCTGTGCGTCCCGCAGCTGGTGTGGGAGGAGGCAGTGGCGGCAGGAGGAGCTGGGCCTCCTCGGGGGTGGGAGGTGGTGGCAGACAGAGGCGGCAGCTGCGACCCTCTGGCCTGTCGATTTGTTCCCTTCCCTCCACCGTCTGCTCGGCTGCTGTGAGGACATTTGCTGTGGGGCCTCGGGGGCCTCTCTGGGCCCCACTCTCTTCTCCAGAAAGGCGAAGCCCTTAACCTGTGCAGGACGCCACGCCAGGCACCAGGCGCACCACGAGGCAGAGGAAAGACACCGTGACCTCTGCTGCTGGCTGTGGCAGAAGCTTGTGCCAGGCCCTTTCTCCCACCGAAGACTAGAAGAGCTGGATAAGATAGAACTCCAGCTCTTTGAAGGCGTTCGAGAACAACCAAGGCAGCCAGGACTTGAGGGGTGGAGACCCCTGAGAGAAGAGAAACGAGTGGGCTGAGCCCCACATTCCCTGCCGCCCTCCTGCCAGAGGGACGTGCCGACTCATAGAACGGTTCAGAGGACAGGCTGTGAGCAGCAGCTCAGTCTCACAAGGCTGGGGAGTAAAAGAAATAAAATAATAAAAAATAGATTTCAGGACTACCAAGTCAGCCAAAACCTAAAGGACCAAGAACCTAGAGCAAAGGGAACCACAGGGAATAGAGTCGTTCTGTGCCTCTTTCTCCCCTCGAGGCGTTGCCAGTAGTGAAGTTGTGTGGGACCGGAGCCTGAGAAACCAAGCTGAAAACAGAGGGTGAGAGGGTGAAAGGCTGGACCGAGCTTCTGGCAATCTCACCAGGCAGGGAAGACAGAAATCGGAGATGAGAGCCTGCAAGGAAGAGGAGCCTCAGTTGGCGCCCAGCTATCCTGTGAGAAGGGCTATGCCCTGTAACTAAGGGCCAACAAGAGCTAGCCAGTTGTCATGAAGACTGAAGTGCAGCCCCAAGCATCCCCATCACCATTTGGAACAAGGTGTGTGCCCTGCTCTACCCACCTCCCAGGAGAGGACAGATGCCTCTCTGTGTAAGGACAGCCTCACCTGGAGCCTCTGCACCTTTGGCATCCACAGTGTCCACAGTTACCAGGCATGCCAGGAGACAGGACCAAATGACCCAAGAGAGAATAAGAGAGGAAACAGACAGTAGAAATAGGCCCACATGTTGTCCTAATGTCACTAGGCGTAGACATAGTCTTTAAAATAACTGTGATGAATAATTGCAGGAAGAGAGATGACAAGATGGAGAATTTCACCTGCAAACTAGAACTTCTAAAAAAAGGACTCAGAAATTCTAGAACTGAAAAATACACTAACTGAAATGAAGAACCTAATATATGATTCAAACAGACTAGACACAGCAGAAGAGAGGAGGGACAAGGTGGTATCCATCTCAAGAAGTTGGAAAGATGAGAAGAAAGGAAATAAGGAAGGTGAGAGCAGGAACTGATGAAATGGAAGGCTTAGCCGTGTCTACGTAGAAGGAGCAGGAGGCGGAAGTGTGGGTCAGAGTGCTGGCTTTGCCACCATCTTGCTGTGTGACCTTGGACAAGCCATTTGCCTTCTCTGAACCTCAGTTTCCCATTTCAGGGAAACAAGCATGGTTACCCATTTGGCCCAGTTGATGTTAGGGTCACACAGAGGACAGTGTGGCAGCTCTTTATCAGAAGTGCTGATATTGCCACCAACCTGCCGTGCTCAGTCATTTCACCGACAACCATAATGCAGGAGGCTCCGCAAAGAGCTAGGAGGGCGTCCCAGCCTTGGCATGGCTACTGTGTGGTTCAGCAGGCGAAAATGGAACATTCAGACACCCATCCTGTTCATTCACTTGGTTTTCCAAGCATCTGAAACAATTCCTCGCTCAGTGGCTGGTAATTGCCGCCATCTCCCTATTGCCAAGGGAGTTCGTCTTCATTAGGGACCCTCCTTAGGGAAATCCTTGCTTTCTGAGTCCTTGAAAGGGCGCTGACATGTGTCAACATTGTGCTGGTGACCCCACTAGGCTGTCACACACATGGTCTCCGTGCCTCCTCCAATATTCCAGCGCGTGGCCGTGAGGTGACTGCCGCTCTGCAGACGGGACAGGGAGCCGTGTCCTCGCCCCTCCCTCTCCCCTTTTCTTTGTTTTGGGGAGTGGTGCCGGCCTCCCTCACCGCACACATTGGCGCGCAAAGCTCTTTGGCCTGTGGCGTCTTGGCCTGGGTTCCATTTCGAGGAGCCAGGGCTGGCGTCCCCATGTGTTGCCGGCTGCCTCACTAACAAGTACAGGGAAGTCACGCATCCCTCGCTTCTTCCCTGGGGCCGGGGAAGGGGTGGAGGCCGGTTCTTGCTTTTCCACTGCAGGTTTTTCCTGAGCTTTTGAAAGTGCTAATTAATTCCAGCCCAGAAGCCGGGGCTGGGAGGTGGGGTTCAAATGAGCACCCTGGCCCCAGATGTGTCTCCCAGGACATGCCAGATGGACAGGAGGAGTGTGTTGCCGTCCCCTCGCTCCTGCATCTCAGCCTTGCCCTCTGTCCCAACTCTCACCCCACCCCCAGCATCAGCTTAGAACATTCCTGTCTCTCTCAGGGAGCCAGGACTTCGCTGGGAGCCTGACCTCTCATTCAGAACCCTATTCGATCAATGCAGTTCAACAGCCATCTGTGTAAGTGAGCTTGTTTCTGCCCTTGGCATCAGGTTACAGAGTCAGTAAGAACATCATGATCCCTGCTCATTGCAAAGACAACTGTAGTGAGACTGTGTCACTCTTCTGCTCAGACCCTCCAGCAGGTCTCATGTACTCAGAGAAGACCTAATCTTGATAATGGCTTCCACAGCCCCGCACGCTCTCTACCCCACCCACATACAGGCCTTCTCCTCTCTGATCCCATCCCCTGCTCCTCTCTTCCACACTGATCCAGGCAGACCAGCATCCTTTCTCCCAAAGGCACGGGGGCCTTGCGGATGCCTGGAAAGCTCCCACTGTAGAATCTTTCATGATGTATCCTAGCCACACAGCCCAGGACCTGGCGCGGCGTAGGCCCCAGCAAATATGCAGTGAGTAATATCAAATGAATGGACAGACCTTGCTTGGTTGACAGCCCCAAGAAGTGAGCAGAATAGGTGTTATCAGCTCCATTTTCCAGTTGAAGGAATGGTTCAGAGAGGGTAGGTAACTTGTTCACAGCCACACAGCCAATGGGTGACACAGCCCAGTGAGAGTCAGAATCTTCCAACCCTTAGTCTGTGCTTTCTTGCTGAGATCTCGCCTCTGAATTGTTGGCTCTTGCCTTTCCCTACATTCACTTCTGCATTTCTTCATGCCATGCGTGTGCCAGGTGACAGGGTCACAGCAAAGAAGGAGACTGAGTCTCTAACCTCATGAAGCTCCCAGCCCAGGGAGGAGACAGAGAAGTAAACAGTGCAGGCAGAGTGGAGCCAGGGCACTGCGGGAGTCAGGAGAGGCCCCTACTCACGCGAGGAGTGGGCAGGCCTTCCTCCAGGAGTCAGCGCTAGCTACGCTCTGAAGAATGAGTAAGAACGAAGCAGAATGGGATGGATTTTCCAGACAGTGGGGACAGCCTGGGCAGAAGGCCAGAGGCAGGAGCAACTGTGACCTCTGGATCAGTCATGTTGCTTCAAGTTACAAGTAATCTGCTGTGTTTACATAATAAAGGAGATTTATTCTCCCATGTCACTAAAAAGTCAGGGTGTAGGGTGGGCTACAGGTACGGCTAGATCAGGGAGTTAGCACCATTTGCCCGGGCCCTGTTCACCTCTCGCCTCTTCCACATGAGCTAGCAAAATGGCCAGCACAACCCTGACTTCCACATGCAAACATCAAACCAGCCACAGCAAAAGAAAATCTCTTCCCTCCCTACCAAAGCCAGGGGGTTCACTCTGATTTGATGAATTAGGACACATACCCATCCCTGGACCAATTACTGTGGTAAGAGGGGCGGGAAGCCTGTGCAGGCCAAGTTAAATCAGAGCCTGCCCTTGAAGATAGGCAAGTTAATCTAACTCAAATGACAGAGCTGCTTCTGATGGTGGCGCAGGGGCCGGCTGGAAGGGACAGCTGTGGACACCACTAGGTATTAAATACAAGCCGGGTTGTTGTGAAAAATGAAAAAAGGAGCAGTGGGCAAATCAAAATGACCTTGCCCACTGAGCTGGGGAGCTGAGGAAGCTGTAAGGGGTTGCGCCAAGCACATCTTGAACCCCAGAGGTCTCCCAGAAGGCTCTGTGGATTTAATCTGATTTTCCAGCTGCCCCTCTTTCTACCAAAAGGTAATCAATCTCCCTCCAGCTGTCACTTTCCTGGAAAAGCTGAATCCTGCTTGTTGACGATCTGCACATTGAGGATGGAGAGGAATTGGTCAGACAGATAGAGATGGGGGCACATTCCATGCAGAGTCCAGAGTCACCAGGCTGCAGAGGGGCGACCACAATTGCACGGGAGCCTCCAGAAGTCAGGCACGTCTGGGGTCTTGTGTTATGGGCATCTGAGGAGCCCCCATTTACCCTGTTTGATTAAATATATCTCTTTCTCTATATCCCTCAACTGTGGTCATCTGAAGACCAGTTCACAGATGGGGTGTCACTTCCAGAGCAGAGCCCCGCACCCCCATTCCTGGTGGCCCAGCCTCTCCAGGTGCACAGAATCAGAGGGTCGTGGATGTGGATCCAGATCCTGCTTCCTCCTTTCCCCATGACCGTGGGCAAGTCATTTAATCTCTTTGAATCTCAGCGTCTTCCAAGGACAAGATGGAGAACGCCTGTTTAGCTGGTGATGTACTTTGAGGATTATCTGAGGAAATACTTGTGAATGTGTGGTTGTGTCCGGCTCTAAGTGGATCATCCAAGAACATTCATTCATTCACACACTGAAAGAGGAAAATTAAAGTTTAGCAATTGCCAAATAGATACCAGAAGCTCAGCATATGTCATTTTATCTTATCTTCAATGCCATTCTGTCAGTGGGGTATTGTTATCTCAGTTCATAGGAAAGGAAAGTTGAGTAACTTTCCCAAGGCCACACAGCTGGTAAACCAGAACTTGAACCCGGGCCATCTAAAGCCCAGTGTACGGGACTGAGGCTAATTGGCAGAGCCTGAATTCCAGGGTAAGTGGAAGCCTGGGCCGTGTGCTAAGCACACCATTTTTTTGCTGAAATTCAGAACCCATAAGAGAGTGAAGGAGGGGGAAAGTAGCCCGTACTTAGCAATCTCTGTGTGCATTGCTCTGTATATGCGTCACTGACTCATCTCACAAATGTTGATTGAATGCTTAAATGTACTAGGTTCTGGTTGCAGGAGAAATGGGTGGGACACCGTCCGTGTGCCTTAGCAACCTTGCAGAATAGGCGTTAACACCCCATTGCACACGAGCACACACTGAGGCTCAAGAGGATAAATAGATTGCCCACCAAGTCTGCTTGACAACAGAGTGGAAGGTCATGGCGTTCATCTCGGAGGAGGTGGGGAGACAGAAATATTTTTTTATAACAAGGTAATAGAATTTAATCCTGTTTTCTTCCTCTTCTTCTGTGCAGGTGACAAACAACTCTCAGTGCCTTCATCAAGCCGGCTGCTTCACAGGCACATCTCTGGTGACAGCCTGGGAGAGACTCAGTTCTAATTAAGGAGCATCACACACCATCCTTTCCGGAGGACAGTGGCAAAGACAGCTTCCCTCTGTCCTGCATTGCGACCCTTCCTTTGAGACCCTCCCCCACGAGGGACCCTGGAGTGTCACGAAGTTTAATTACCCCACAACCCCTTTGGATGGGAAAGGAAATCGCTGTTAAGTTTGATAAAGCTTCATCAAGAGATGTTATCAGCAGTTTAAAGATTGCTAACGAAGCAGGCTACTTTATTTCCTGAAAAGAGAAATTATATGCAAGAAAAACCAACCCACCACGAGTGGTCCACGTGGCCTGTGACTATCTCGGGGTGATGTCAGGCACGCCCGGGTGGCCATCGCCCAGTGGAAGTGAAGTTGGCCGTAGCAGGCCTTGAGGCCCCCAGGCCTCCCCCGTTGCCTTGTGATCAAGCCTCCGTCTCTGGGATTTTTCTTCAAAGTTCCTCCCCAGTTCTTCGTGATTTCCTCCAGCCCATCACTGGGAGGCCCCATCAGGAAAGCAGAAATGGCGACCACGAGGAAAAGGATTCTCAAACTGCTCACCCTCCTCATCCTCTTCATCTTCCTCACCTCCTTCTTGCTGAACTACTCCAATACCATGGTGGCCACCCCCTGGTTCCCCAAGCAGATGGTCCTCGAGCTCTCTGAGAACGTCAAGAGGCTGATGCGGTATCCCCACAGGCCCTGCACCTGCGCTCGCTGCATCGGACAGCGGGAGGTCTCGTCCTGGTTCGACGAGAGGTTCAACCGGTCCATGCAGCCGCTGCTGACAGCACAGAACGCACTCCTGGAGGAAGACACCTATAACTGGTGGCTGGTGAGAGCTGGGGCTGAGTGTGGGGCTGGGGGCGGTGCGGGGGGGGCTCCCGGCTGCCAAACACTCTGGCCCTGCCAGGCACTGAGCAGGATTCAGAATCCTGGTCTTTCATTCATTCAACAACTCTTTACTGAGCATCTACTATATATGTCAGAGCAGGGGGACCTGTTTTAGTTTCCTGTGTCTGCTGTAACAGATTACTGCAAACTTGGTGGCTTATAACAACAGAAATGTACTCTCTCACAGTTCTAGGGGCAGAAGTCTGAAATCAAGGTGTCGGCCAGGTTGGTTCCTCCTGGAGGCTCTGAGGGAGAGTCCATCCTGTGCCTCTCCTAGCTCCTGAGGGTTGTGGCAATCCTTTGAATTCCTTGGCTTGTAGACACGTCCCTCCAATTCTGCCTCCATCTTCACGTGGCCCTCTGTCTCTCTCTGTCTGTGTCTGGCTAGCTAGGCCAGTGGGAACCTTCATCCCTCCCTGCCCAGGGCTTGGGGAAACGGGAAGGGAGGCGATGTCAGGGCCCAGGGCCCACCAGGCGGGCTGAAAGGAGACTTAGTTGACAACTGTGAGGTCCCCAGCTCCCATCCTGCCTCTGAGCTTCATATTCCCCAGCAGTCAATGGGCATCAGAATTCCAGTTAGCGAAGGAGACAGAGCAGATGAAAGTTCTAGCAGGAATAGGAAGACAGGAGCAATCACTCTCGGGTCAATTTATAAATTACCCACACGCCTTGCAAGCCAGGAGGCTGACGGCATCACACAGTGTGGCCTCCGGGGAAGGGCCCGTCCCGGGATGGACACACTGCCCTCCATCAGCCTGCCAGCCTTCTCATCCCAGATGCCAGGACGAGGGTCCCTTCTTCCCCAGTTCTGAGACAAGATGTGTAGCATGTCAAATCCTCCTCCCCGTTTACCGCAAACTCAGGACACAAGTGGATGGTGCCCAGGGAGCATTCTGAAGGGAGAGGGAGCCTGCGGCCACCTGCCCTTGGTCTCTGTCCTCTCCCCACTGGGGCATCTTCCCCGGCCAACATCCACACTCAGCGCACAAGTGCACAATAAGGCCTCCCATCCTGTGCCAAGCACCACCTCTGGCCATGCCCTGGGCCAAGCTTTCCACGCACTGCCCCTCCCCTTCCCCAGAATCCTGAGGGCTTGTAAATATTTTGTTACCTCTCGTTTGCACTTCCTGGGGTCACCGGGCTGGGGAGGGGCCCAGTCGGGTCACATTCTAGTTAAAGGACACACTCTGAAGTAAGGCCGTGGTATGCAAACTGTCTGGAGGTCCTGGGCAATCCGCTTCACCTCTCCAAGCCTCAGTTTTCTCATCTGTAAGATGGGTACCTAACACCACCTTTCTCATAGGACAGTTATGGGAAATAAATGAGGAAATGCCTGTAAAGCTCTTCGCACAGGGCCTGGCATGTAAGGACCACAGAAGGCAGGCTTCCGCCTACGATGAGTCTCAGAGCCCAGCACGATGCTTTCTAAGCTCCTCCTGCCCAGCTCTTACCTCCCGCCCCACACAGTGCCTGGCGCGTGATGGCGGCTCAGTGGTGAGGGGTGGAATGAATGAATGAATGTGTATCAACCTGGCAGAGGTCATTCACTTAGCGAACATATGTCAAACATATGACACACATAACTGTGTGTCATGCCTGTGCTTGCTGATCCCATGTCGAGGGGGCCGGACACACAAGCCAACTGCGGCTGGGTCCCAGGAAGGCCCGTGCTGAGGGCCCAGAGGTGCTAACCACGTGTGTAAGGCCAGGGACCAATATTTCAGGGGCCCGTGGAGGCCTCCCAGAAGGTGTTGCATCGTGAGCTGGACCTGGAGGGAGGAGCAGGGTTCACCGGGCAGAGAAGGAAGGGAGGGTGGGAAAGGGAGGGTACCTCGTTCCAGCACTCTCAGGGTGGAACACGGGGTACAGAAGGCCGGCCATCGTGCCTCAAGGCGGGACAGTCTTCAGGGCTCCCATGGGATCTGGCAGAAGTGCAGGTGCACAAGGGAGGTGCCCACTCCTGGCCGTGCTCTGAGCACAAGAGTCCTCCTTAAACTGGGTGCCCCGGACACCGCTGGCCTCCCCCTGGTCCCAGCCTGCTGGACTGGACTCCTCCGATGGAGTCCACATCCGTCTCCCCTCATCCCTGCCTGCAGACTGTGCCCGCCCTGTGTGCCCGCATCCCTGTCTCGGCCTCTGCTTCCAGGCTCTGCCCTAAGACACTGCTTCCTCGAGGAGCCTGGACCACCAGGCAACAGGCACTCATTGAGCACGGACTGTGGACAGAGAAACACACTTGGAAACGAGTCAGGAAAAGCGAGCAGGGAGAGGGCGTCCTAGAACTTCTCACCATTCTCCCCTGTGGGCCTGTCGGCAGCCATGCAGTGCTTTCACTGTCATTTACAAAAGGCAGAGAAATCAGAATATTCCTTCCAAGGGGGACAGGGACGCAGCATTGACCCGCCTCACGTACCCAGCCAGTAAATGGATGCTTTAGGATCCTGACCCGCAGACACACAACTCGGTTTTCCCAC